>NC_140012.1:40335053-40534975 GCF_964263955.1 Coregonus lavaretus
CTCCAACTACTCATGCTTTAAAATGCTGGCTCCAACTACTAATGCTTTAACATGCTGGCTCCAGCTACTAATGCTTTAACATGCTAGCTCCAACTACTAATGCTTTAACATGCTGACTCCAACTACTAAAGATGTAACATGCTGACTCCAACTACTAATGCTTTATCATGCTGGCTCCAACTACTAACGTTTTAACATGCTGGCTCCAACTACTAATGCTTTGACATGCTGGTTCCAACTACTAATAATTTGACATGCTGTCTCCAACTACTAATGCTTTAACATGCAGGCTCCAACTACTAATGCTTTAACATGCTGGCTGCAACTAATAATGCTTTAACATGCTGGCTCCAACTATTAATGCTTTAACATACTGGTTCCAACTAATTAGTGCATTAACATGCTGGCTCCAGCTACTAATGCTTTAACATGCTGATTCCAGCTACTAATGCTTTAACATGCTGGCTGCAACTAATAATGCTTTAACATGCTGGCTCCAACTACTAATGCATTAACATGCTGGCTCCAACTACTAATGCTGTAACATGCTGGCTCCAACTACTAATAATTGAACATGCAGGCTCCATCTACTAATGCTTTAACATGCTGGCTCCAACTATCTAGTGCATAAACATGCTGGCTCCAACAACTAATGCTTTAACGTGCTTGCTCCAACTACTAATGGTTTAACATGTTGTCTCCAACTACTAATGCTTTAACATGCTGGCTACAATTAACTAATGCTTTAACATGCTTGCTCCAACTACTACTACTTGAACATGCAGGCTCCATCTACTAATGATTTGAAATGCTGGCTCCAAATACTAACACTTTAATATTCGGACTCCAACAACGAATGCTTTAACTTGCTGGCTCCAACTAGCTAGTCACTTAACATGCTGGCTCCAACAACTAATATTTTAACAAGCTGGATCCAACTACTAATGCTTTAACATGCTGGCACCAAGTGTTAATGCTTTAACATGTTGTCTCCAACTACTTATGCTTTAAAATGCTGGCTCCTACTAACTAATGCTTTAACATGCTGGCTTCAAGTAATAATAATTTAAATGCAGGCTCCAAATACTAATGCTTTAACATGCTGGCTCCAACTACTAATGCTTTAACATGCTTCTCCATCTACTAATGCTTTAACATGCTTTCTCCAACTACAAATGCCTTAACATGCTGGATCCAAGTTCTAATGCTTTAACATAAAGTCTCCAACTACAAATTTTTTAACATGCTGGTTCCAACTACTTATTCTTTAATATGCTGGCTCCATAATAATATAAATAATAATATGCCATTTAGCAGACGCTTTTATCCAAAGCGACTTACAGTCATGCGTACATACATTTTTGTGTATGGGTGGTCCCGGGGATCGAACCCACTATCTTGGTGTTACAAGCGCCGTGCTCTACCAGCTGAGCTACAGAGGACCACATGCTGTCTCCATCTATTAATGCTTTAACTTGCTGGCTCCAACTACTAATGCTTTAACATGCTGGCTCCAACTACTAATAATTGAACATGCAGGCTCCATCTACTAATGCTTTAACATCCTGGTTCCAACTATTAATGTTTTAACATGCTGGCTCCAACAACTAATGCTTTAACGTGCTTGCTCCAACTACAAATGCTTTAACATGTTGTCTCCTACTACTAATGCCTTAACATGCTGGCTCCAACTAACTAATGCTTTAACATGCTGGCTCCAACTACTAATGCTTTAACTTGCTGTCTCCAACTACTAATGCTTTAAAATGTTGTCTCCGACTACTAATGCTTTAACATGCTGGCTCCAACTAACTAATGTTTTAAAGTGCTGGCTCTAAGTACTAATACTTTAAACATGCTGGCTCCAACTACTAATGCTTTAACATGCTTGCTCCAACTACTAATGCTTTAACATGCTGGCTCCATCTATTAATGCTTTAACTTGCTGGCTCCAACTACTAATGCTTTAACATGCTGGCTCCAACTACTAATAATTGAACATGCAGGCTCCATCTACTAATGCTTTAACATGCTGGCTCCAACTATCTAGTGCATAAACATGCTGGCTCCAACAACTAATGCTTTAACGTGCTTGCTCCAACTACTAATGCTTTAACATGCTGACTACAACTAACTAATGCTTTAACATGCTTCTCCATCTACTAATGCTTTAACATAAAGTCTCCAACTACTAATTATTTAATATGCTGGCTCCATCTACTAATGCTTTAACATGCTGACTACAACTAACTAATGCTTTAACATGCTGTCTCCAAATACTAATTCTTTAACATGCTGTCTCCAACTACTAATGCTTTAACATGCTGACTCCAACTACTAATGCTTTAACATGCTGGCTCCAACTAACTAATGCTTTAACATGCTGGCTCTAACTACTAATGCTTTAACATGCTAGCTCCAACTACTAATGCTTTAACTTGCTGTCTCCAACTATTAATGCTTTAACATGTTATCTCCGACTACTAATGCTTTAACATGCTGGCTCCAACTAACTAATGTTTTAAAATGCTGGCTCGAAGTACTAATACTTTAAACATGCTGGCTCCAACTACTAATGCTTTAACATGCTTGCTCCAACTGCTAATGCTTTAACATGCTGGCTCCATCTATTAATGCTTTAACTTGCTGGCTCCAACTACTAATGCTTTAACATGCTGGCTCCAACTACTAATAATTGAACATGCAGGCTCCATCTATAATGCTTTAACATGCTGGCTCCAAATATTAATTCTTTAATATGCTGGATCCAACTAACTAGGGCATAAACATGCTGGCTCCAACAACTAATGCTTTAGCGTGCTTGCTCCAACTACTAATGCTTTAACATGTTGTCTCGAACTACTAATGCTTTAAAATGCTGGCTCCAATTAACTAATGCTTTAACATGCTGGCTCCAACTACTAATAATTGAACATGCAGGCTCCATCTACTAATGCTTTAACATCCTGGTTCCAACTATTAATGTTTTAACATGCTGGCTCCAACAACTAATGCTTTAACGTGCTTGCTCCAACTACAAATGCTTTAACATGTTGTCTCCTACTACTAATGCCTTAACATGCTGGCTCCAACTAACTAATGCTTTAACATGCTGGCTCCAACTACTAATGCTTTAACTTGCTGTCTCCAACTACTAATGCTTTAAAATGTTGTCTCCGACTACTAATGCTTTAACATGCTGGCTCCAACTAACTAATGTTTTAAAGTGCTGGCTCTAAGTACTAATACTTTAAACATGCTGGCTCCAACTACTAATGCTTTAACATGCTTGCTCCAACTACTAATGCTTTAACATGCTGGCTCCATCTATTAATGCTTTAACTTGCTGGCTCCAACTACTAATGCTTTAACATGCTGGCTCCAACTACTAATAATTGAACATGCAGGCTCCATCTACTAATGCTTTAACATGCTGGCTCCAACTATCTAGTGCATAAACATGCTGGCTCCAACAACTAATGCTTTAACGTGCTTGCTCCAACTACTAATGCTTTAACATGCTGACTACAACTAACTAATGCTTTAACATGCTTCTCCATCTACTAATGCTTTAACATAAAGTCTCCAACTACTAATTATTTAATATGCTGGCTCCATCTACTAATGCTTTAACATGCTGACTACAACTAACTAATGCTTTAACATGCTGTCTCCAAATACTAATTCTTTAACATGCTGTCTCCAACTACTAATGCTTTAACATGCTGACTCCAACTACTAATGCTTTAACATGCTGGCTCCAACTAACTAATGCTTTAACATGCTGGCTCTAACTACTAATGCTTTAACATGCTAGCTCCAACTACTAATGCTTTAACTTGCTGTCTCCAACTATTAATGCTTTAACATGTTATCTCCGACTACTAATGCTTTAACATGCTGGCTCCAACTAACTAATGTTTTAAAATGCTGGCTCGAAGTACTAATACTTTAAACATGCTGGCTCCAACTACTAATGCTTTAACATGCTTGCTCCAACTGCTAATGCTTTAACATGCTGGCTCCATCTATTAATGCTTTAACTTGCTGGCTCCAACTACTAATGCTTTAACATGCTGGCTCCAACTACTAATAATTGAACATGCAGGCTCCATCTATAATGCTTTAACATGCTGGCTCCAAATATTAATTCTTTAATATGCTGGATCCAACTAACTAGGGCATAAACATGCTGGCTCCAACAACTAATGCTTTAGCGTGCTTGCTCCAACTACTAATGCTTTAACATGTTGTCTCGAACTACTAATGCTTTAAAATGCTGGCTCCAATTAACTAATGCTTTAACATGCTGGCTCCAACTACTAATAATTGAACATGCAGGCTCCATATACTAATGATTTGAAATGCTGGCTCCAACTACTAATGCTTTAACATGCTTCTCCATCTACTAATGCTTTAACATGCTTTCTCCAACTACAAATGCCTTAACATGCTGGCTCCAACTACTTATTATTTAATATGCTGGCTCCATCTACTAATGCTTTAACATGCTGACTACAACTAACTAATGCTTTAACATGCTGTCTCCAACTACTAATTATTTAACATGCAGGCTCCAACTACTAATGCTTTAACTTGCTGTCTCCAACTACTAATGCTTTAACATGTTGTCTCCGACTACTAATGCTTTAAATTGCTTGCTCCAACTAACTAATGTTTTAAAATGCTGGCTCTAAGTACTAATACTTTAAACATGCTGGCTCCAACTACTAATGCTTTATTATGCTGGCTCCAACCACTAATGCTTTAACATGCTGGCTCCATCTATTAATGCTTTAACTTGCTTGCTCCAACTACCAATGCTTTAACATGCTGGCTCCAACTAACTAGTGCATAAACATGCTGGCTCCAACAACTAATGCTTTCACGTGCTTGCTCCAACTACTAATTCTTTAACATGCTGTCTCCAACTACTAATGCTTGAACTTGCTGGCTCCAATTAACTAATGCTTTAACATGCTGGCTCCAACTACTAATAATTGAACATGCAGGCTCCATCTACTAATGCTTTAACATGCTGGCTCCAACTACTAATAATTGAACATGCAGGCTCCAACTATTAATGCTTTAACATGCTGGCTGCAAATACTAATGCTTTAACATGCTGTCTCCAACTACTACTGCTTTAACATGCTGGCTCCAACTACTAGTGCTTTAACATGCTGTCTCCAACTACTAATGCTTTAACATGCTGGCTCCAAGTACTAATGCTTTAACATGCTGGCTCCAACTAACTAATTATTTAACATGCTGGCTCCAAGTACTGATGCTTTAACATGCTGGCTCCAACTACTAATGCTTTAACATGCTGGCTCCAACTACTAGTGCATTAACAGGCTGGCTCCAGCTACTAATGCTTTAACACGCTGGTTCCAGCTACTAATGCGTTAACACGCTGGCTCCAGCTACTAATGCTTTAACATGCTGGCTGCAAATACTAATGCTTTAACATGCTGGCTCCAACTACTACTATTTGAACATGCAGGCTCCATCTACTAATGATTTGAAATGCTGGCTCCAAATACTAATGCTTTAACATGCTTCTCCATCTACTAATGCTTTAACATAAAGTCTCCAACTACTAATTCTTTAATATGCTGGCTCAGTCTACTAATGCTTTAACATGCTGACTACAACTAACTAATGCTTTAACATGCTGTCTCCAACTACTAATTCTTTAACATGCTGTCTCCAACTACTAATTCTTTAACATGCAGGCTCCAACTACTAATGCTTTAACATGCTGACTCCAACTACTAATGCTTTAACATGCTGGTTCTAACTACTAATGCTTTAACATGCAGGCTCCAACTAACTAATTCTTTAACATGCTGGTTCTAACTACTAATGCTTTAACATGCTGGCTCCAACTACTAATGCTTTAACTTGCTGTCTCCAACTATTAATGCTTTAACATGTTATCTCAGACTACTAATGCTTTAATATGCTGGCTCCAACTAACTAATGTTTTAAAATGCTGGCTCAAAGTACTAATACTTTAAACATGCTGGCTCCAACTACTAATGCTTTAACATGCTTGCACCAACTGCTAATGCTTTAACATGCTGGCTCCATCTATTAATGCTTTAACTTGCTGGCTCCAACTACTAATGCTTTAACATGCTGGCTCCATCTACTAATGCTTTAACATGCTGGCTCCAACTATCTAGTGCATAAACATGCTGGCTCCAACAACTAATGCTTTAACGTGCTTGCTCCAACTACTAATGGTTTAACATGTTGTCTCCAACTACTAATGCTTTAACATGCTGGCTACAATTAACTAATGCTTTAACATGCTTGCTCCAACTACTACTACTTGAACATGCAGGCTCCATCTACTAATGATTTGAAATGCTGGCTCCAAATACTAACACTTTAATATTCGGACTCCAACAACGAATGCTTTAACTTGCTGGCTCCAACTAGCTAGTCACTTAACATGCTGGCTCCAACAACTAATATTTTAACAAGCTGGATCCAACTACTAATGCTTTAACATGCTGGCACCAAGTGTTAATGCTTTAACATGTTGTCTCCAACTACTTATGCTTTAAAATGCTGGCTCCTACTAACTAATGCTTTAACATGCTGGCTTCAAGTAATAATAATTTAAATGCAGGCTCCAAATACTAATGCTTTAACATGCTGGCTCCAACTACTAATGCTTTAACATGCTTCTCCATCTACTAATGCTTTAACATGCTTTCTCCAACTACAAATGCCTTAACATGCTGGATCCAAGTTCTAATGCTTTAACATAAAGTCTCCAACTACAAATTTTTTAACATGCTGGTTCCAACTACTTATTCTTTAATATGCTGGCTCCATAATAATATAAATAATAATATGCCATTTAGCAGACGCTTTTATCCAAAGCGACTTACAGTCATGCGTACATACATTTTTGTGTATGGGTGGTCCCGGGGATCGAACCCACTATCTTGGTGTTACAAGCGCCGTGCTCTACCAGCTGAGCTACAGAGGACCACATGCTGTCTCCATCTATTAATGCTTTAACTTGCTGGCTCCAACTACTAATGCTTTAACATGCTGGCTCCAACTACTAATAATTGAACATGCAGGCTCCATCTACTAATGCTTTAACATCCTGGTTCCAACTATTAATGTTTTAACATGCTGGCTCCAACAACTAATGCTTTAACGTGCTTGCTCCAACTACAAATGCTTTAACATGTTGTCTCCTACTACTAATGCCTTAACATGCTGGCTCCAACTAACTAATGCTTTAACATGCTGGCTCCAACTACTAATGCTTTAACTTGCTGTCTCCAACTACTAATGCTTTAAAATGTTGTCTCCGACTACTAATGCTTTAACATGCTGGCTCCAACTAACTAATGTTTTAAAGTGCTGGCTCTAAGTACTAATACTTTAAACATGCTGGCTCCAACTACTAATGCTTTAACATGCTTGCTCCAACTACTAATGCTTTAACATGCTGGCTCCATCTATTAATGCTTTAACTTGCTGGCTCCAACTACTAATGCTTTAACATGCTGGCTCCAACTACTAATAATTGAACATGCAGGCTCCATCTACTAATGCTTTAACATGCTGGCTCCAACTATCTAGTGCATAAACATGCTGGCTCCAACAACTAATGCTTTAACGTGCTTGCTCCAACTACTAATGCTTTAACATGCTGACTACAACTAACTAATGCTTTAACATGCTTCTCCATCTACTAATGCTTTAACATAAAGTCTCCAACTACTAATTATTTAATATGCTGGCTCCATCTACTAATGCTTTAACATGCTGACTACAACTAACTAATGCTTTAACATGCTGTCTCCAAATACTAATTCTTTAACATGCTGTCTCCAACTACTAATGCTTTAACATGCTGACTCCAACTACTAATGCTTTAACATGCTGGCTCCAACTAACTAATGCTTTAACATGCTGGCTCTAACTACTAATGCTTTAACATGCTAGCTCCAACTACTAATGCTTTAACTTGCTGTCTCCAACTATTAATGCTTTAACATGTTATCTCCGACTACTAATGCTTTAACATGCTGGCTCCAACTAACTAATGTTTTAAAATGCTGGCTCGAAGTACTAATACTTTAAACATGCTGGCTCCAACTACTAATGCTTTAACATGCTTGCTCCAACTGCTAATGCTTTAACATGCTGGCTCCATCTATTAATGCTTTAACTTGCTGGCTCCAACTACTAATGCTTTAACATGCTGGCTCCAACTACTAATAATTGAACATGCAGGCTCCATCTATAATGCTTTAACATGCTGGCTCCAAATATTAATTCTTTAATATGCTGGATCCAACTAACTAGGGCATAAACATGCTGGCTCCAACAACTAATGCTTTAGCGTGCTTGCTCCAACTACTAATGCTTTAACATGTTGTCTCGAACTACTAATGCTTTAAAATGCTGGCTCCAATTAACTAATGCTTTAACATGCTGGCTCCAACTACTAATAATTGAACATGCAGGCTCCATCTACTAATGCTTTAACATCCTGGTTCCAACTATTAATGTTTTAACATGCTGGCTCCAACAACTAATGCTTTAACGTGCTTGCTCCAACTACAAATGCTTTAACATGTTGTCTCCTACTACTAATGCCTTAACATGCTGGCTCCAACTAACTAATGCTTTAACATGCTGGCTCCAACTACTAATGCTTTAACTTGCTGTCTCCAACTACTAATGCTTTAAAATGTTGTCTCCGACTACTAATGCTTTAACATGCTGGCTCCAACTAACTAATGTTTTAAAGTGCTGGCTCTAAGTACTAATACTTTAAACATGCTGGCTCCAACTACTAATGCTTTAACATGCTTGCTCCAACTACTAATGCTTTAACATGCTGGCTCCATCTATTAATGCTTTAACTTGCTGGCTCCAACTACTAATGCTTTAACATGCTGGCTCCAACTACTAATAATTGAACATGCAGGCTCCATCTACTAATGCTTTAACATGCTGGCTCCAACTATCTAGTGCATAAACATGCTGGCTCCAACAACTAATGCTTTAACGTGCTTGCTCCAACTACTAATGCTTTAACATGCTGACTACAACTAACTAATGCTTTAACATGCTTCTCCATCTACTAATGCTTTAACATAAAGTCTCCAACTACTAATTATTTAATATGCTGGCTCCATCTACTAATGCTTTAACATGCTGACTACAACTAACTAATGCTTTAACATGCTGTCTCCAAATACTAATTCTTTAACATGCTGTCTCCAACTACTAATGCTTTAACATGCTGACTCCAACTACTAATGCTTTAACATGCTGGCTCCAACTAACTAATGCTTTAACATGCTGGCTCTAACTACTAATGCTTTAACATGCTAGCTCCAACTACTAATGCTTTAACTTGCTGTCTCCAACTATTAATGCTTTAACATGTTATCTCCGACTACTAATGCTTTAACATGCTGGCTCCAACTAACTAATGTTTTAAAATGCTGGCTCGAAGTACTAATACTTTAAACATGCTGGCTCCAACTACTAATGCTTTAACATGCTTGCTCCAACTGCTAATGCTTTAACATGCTGGCTCCATCTATTAATGCTTTAACTTGCTGGCTCCAACTACTAATGCTTTAACATGCTGGCTCCAACTACTAATAATTGAACATGCAGGCTCCATCTATAATGCTTTAACATGCTGGCTCCAAATATTAATTCTTTAATATGCTGGATCCAACTAACTAGGGCATAAACATGCTGGCTCCAACAACTAATGCTTTAGCGTGCTTGCTCCAACTACTAATGCTTTAACATGTTGTCTCGAACTACTAATGCTTTAAAATGCTGGCTCCAATTAACTAATGCTTTAACATGCTGGCTCCAACTACTAATAATTGAACATGCAGGCTCCATATACTAATGATTTGAAATGCTGGCTCCAACTACTAATGCTTTAACATGCTTCTCCATCTACTAATGCTTTAACATGCTTTCTCCAACTACAAATGCCTTAACATGCTGGCTCCAACTACTTATTATTTAATATGCTGGCTCCATCTACTAATGCTTTAACATGCTGACTACAACTAACTAATGCTTTAACATGCTGTCTCCAACTACTAATTATTTAACATGCAGGCTCCAACTACTAATGCTTTAACTTGCTGTCTCCAACTACTAATGCTTTAACATGTTGTCTCCGACTACTAATGCTTTAAATTGCTTGCTCCAACTAACTAATGTTTTAAAATGCTGGCTCTAAGTACTAATACTTTAAACATGCTGGCTCCAACTACTAATGCTTTATTATGCTGGCTCCAACCACTAATGCTTTAACATGCTGGCTCCATCTATTAATGCTTTAACTTGCTTGCTCCAACTACCAATGCTTTAACATGCTGGCTCCAACTAACTAGTGCATAAACATGCTGGCTCCAACAACTAATGCTTTCACGTGCTTGCTCCAACTACTAATTCTTTAACATGCTGTCTCCAACTACTAATGCTTGAACTTGCTGGCTCCAATTAACTAATGCTTTAACATGCTGGCTCCAACTACTAATAATTGAACATGCAGGCTCCATCTACTAATGCTTTAACATGCTGGCTCCAACTACTAATAATTGAACATGCAGGCTCCAACTATTAATGCTTTAACATGCTGGCTGCAAATACTAATGCTTTAACATGCTGTCTCCAACTACTACTGCTTTAACATGCTGGCTCCAACTACTAGTGCTTTAACATGCTGTCTCCAACTACTAATGCTTTAACATGCTGGCTCCAAGTACTAATGCTTTAACATGCTGGCTCCAACTAACTAATTATTTAACATGCTGGCTCCAAGTACTGATGCTTTAACATGCTGGCTCCAACTACTAATGCTTTAACATGCTGGCTCCAACTACTAGTGCATTAACAGGCTGGCTCCAGCTACTAATGCTTTAACACGCTGGTTCCAGCTACTAATGCGTTAACACGCTGGCTCCAGCTACTAATGCTTTAACATGCTGGCTGCAAATACTAATGCTTTAACATGCTGGCTCCAACTACTACTATTTGAACATGCAGGCTCCATCTACTAATGATTTGAAATGCTGGCTCCAAATACTAATGCTTTAACATGCTTCTCCATCTACTAATGCTTTAACATAAAGTCTCCAACTACTAATTCTTTAATATGCTGGCTCAGTCTACTAATGCTTTAACATGCTGACTACAACTAACTAATGCTTTAACATGCTGTCTCCAACTACTAATTCTTTAACATGCTGTCTCCAACTACTAATTCTTTAACATGCAGGCTCCAACTACTAATGCTTTAACATGCTGACTCCAACTACTAATGCTTTAACATGCTGGTTCTAACTACTAATGCTTTAACATGCAGGCTCCAACTAACTAATTCTTTAACATGCTGGTTCTAACTACTAATGCTTTAACATGCTGGCTCCAACTACTAATGCTTTAACTTGCTGTCTCCAACTATTAATGCTTTAACATGTTATCTCAGACTACTAATGCTTTAATATGCTGGCTCCAACTAACTAATGTTTTAAAATGCTGGCTCAAAGTACTAATACTTTAAACATGCTGGCTCCAACTACTAATGCTTTAACATGCTTGCACCAACTGCTAATGCTTTAACATGCTGGCTCCATCTATTAATGCTTTAACTTGCTGGCTCCAACTACTAATGCTTTAACATGCTGGCTCCATCTACTAATGCTTTATCATGCTGACTACAACTAACTAATGCTTTAACATGCTGTCTCCAACTACTAATTCTTTAACATGCTGTCTCCAACTACTAATTATTTAACATGCAGGCTCCAACTCCTAATGCTTTAACCTGCTGACTCCAACTACTAATGCTTTAACATGCTGGCTCCAACTACTAATGCTTTAACTTGCTGTCTCCAACTACTAATGCTTTAACATGTTGTCTCCGACTACTAATGCTTTAACATGCTGGCTCCAACTAACTAATGTTTTAAAATGCTGGCTCTAAGTACTAATACTTTAAACATGCTGGCACCAACTACTAATGCTTTATTATTCTGGCTCCAACCACTAATGCTTTAACATGCTGGCTCCATCTATTAATGCTTTAACTTGCTTGCTCCAACTACCAATGCTTTAACATGCTGGCTTCAACTAACTAGTGCATAAACATGCTGGCTCCAACGACTAATGCTTTAACGTGCTTGCTCCAACTACTAATTCTTTAACATGCTGTCTCCAACTACTAATGCTTGAACTTGCTGGCTCCAATTAACTAATGCTTTAACATGCTGGCTCCAACTACTAATAATTGAACATGCAGGCTCCATCTACTAATGCTTTAACATGCTTGCGCCAACTATTAATGCTTTAACATGCTGGCTCCAACTAACTAGTGCATAAACATGCTGGCTCCAATTAACTAATGCTTTAACATGCTGGCTCCAACTAATAATAATTGAACACGCTGGCTCCAGCTACTAATGCTTTAACATGCTGGCTGCAAATACTAATGCTTTAACATGCTGGTTGCAACTAATAATGCTTTAACATGCTGGCTCCAACTACTAATGCTTTAACATGCTGGCTGCAACTACTAATGCTTTAACATTGTCAGTGGGTGCTGTAGGTGGGTGTGGTGCAGGAATCAGGCGCAGGACGCAGAAAATTAGTCCAAAAGACTTTAGTGAAAGCACACTCAATACACGAGCCAAAAAGCCCGGAGGCGAGAAAATACGCATACAGGCGTAAACCAAAAGGCGCACTAACATGTGCGACAATACCCTCCTAAACAGAGGAGGAAAACCACGAAGAGCAAACGGGCAACAGTAGCGCACAAACACGACAGCGAAACAATCACACACAACACCTGACAAGCACAACGAGAACTTATAGGACACTAATAGCACTAAATGAAAACAGGTGTACAACATAAAGACAAAACCAAACGAACATAGAAACATTCAACGGTGGCAGCTAGTACTCCGGAGACGACGACCGCCGAAGCCTGCCCGAGCAAGGAAGAGAGGCAGCCTCGGCCGAAACCGTGACAGTACCCCCCCCTTGACGCGCGGCTCCAGACGTGCGCCGACTCCGGCCTCGGGGACGACCAGGAGGACGCGGAGCAGGGCGCGTCGGGTGACTACGGTGGAATTCTGTCAGGAGAGACGGGTCCAAAATGTCTCTCCTCGGCACCCAGCACCGTTCCTCCGGGCCGTACCCCTCCCACTCCACCAGATATTGGAGACCCCCCATCCGACGTCTCGAATCCAAGATGGACCGCACAGAGTACGCCGGTGCCCCCTCGATGTCCAATGGGGGCGGAGGAGTCTCCCTGATTTCATCTTCCTGGAGTGGGCCAGCTACCACCGGCCTGAGAAGAGACACATGGAACGAGGGGTTAATCTTTTTATACTCAATAGGCAGTTGTATTCTGTAACACACCTCGTTCAATCTTCTCAGGACTTTAAACGGCCCCACAAACCTTCGACCCAGTTTCCGACAGGGCAGGCGGAGGGGCAGGTTTCTGGTAGAGAGCCAGACTCGATCACCAGGTGCGTACACCGGCCCCTCACTGCGGTGGAGATCGGCGCTCGCCTTCTGACGACGGAGGGCCCGCTGCAGGTGGACGTGTGCAGCGTTCCACGTCTCCTCCGAGCGCCGCACCCACTCATCCACCGCAGGAGCCTCGATCTGGCTCTGCTGCCAAGGTGCCAGAACCGGCTGGTAACCTAACACACATTGGAAAGGGGTTAGGTTAGTTGAGGAATGGCGTAGGGAATTCTGGGCCATTTCTGCCCAGGGAACGTACCGTGCCCACTCCTCCGGCCGGTCCTGGCAGTATGATCTAAGAAACCTACCCACATCCTGGTTCACACGTTCCACCTGCCCATTACTCTCAGGATGGTAACCCGAGGTGAGGCTCACCGAGACCCCCAAACGCTCCATAAAGGCTCTCCAGACTCTGGAGGTGAATTGGGGACCTCGATCAGACACAATATCCTCGGGTACCCCGTAGTGCCGGAAAACATGGGTGAATAGAGCTTCGGCGGTCTGTAGGGCAGTAGGAAGGCCCGGCATAGGGAGCAAACGACAGGCCTTAGAGAACCGGTCCACAACGACCAGTATAGTAGTATTCCCCTGCGAGGAGGGAAGGTCAGTGATGAAGTCCACCGAGAGGTGAGACCATGGTCGTTGTGGAACGGGCAGGGGTTGTAACTTACCCCTAGGCAGATGTCTAGGCGCCTTACACTGGGCGCACACCGAGCAGGAGGAGACATAAACCCTCACATCCCTTGCCAACGTGGGCCACCAGTACTTAGCACTAAGGCAGTGCACTGTCCGGCCTATACCAGGATGTCCAGAGGAGGGTGACGTGTGAGCCCAATAGATCAATCGATCCCGAACCTCGAGCGGGACGTACGTCCGACCCTCCGGGCATTGAGGAGGACTAGGGTCGGTGCGCAACGCCCGCTCGATCTCAGCATCGACCTCCCACACTACCGGTGCCACCAGACAAGACTCCGGCAGTATGGGAGTGGGCTCCACGGACCTCTCCTCCGTGTCGTACCGCCGAGACAGTGCGTCTGCCTTACCGTTCTGTGACCCAGGGATGTACGTGATCTTAAATACGAACCGGGCCAAAAACATGTTCCACCGCGCCTGGCGAGGGTTCAGTCTCCTAGCTGCCCGGATGTACTCCAGGTTACGGTGGTCAGTCAAAATGAGGAAAGGGTGTTGAGCCCCCTCAAGCCAGTGCCTCCACACCTTTAGGGCCTGTACCACGGCTAACAGCTCCCTGTCCCCTACGTCATAATTTTGCTCCGCCGGACTGAGCTTTTTGGAATAAAAAGCACAGGGGCGGAGTTTAGGTGGCGTGCCGGACCGTTGCGAAAGCACGGCTCCTATACCGGCCTCTGACGCGTCCACCTCTACCTGAAATGGTAAAGAGGGATCCGGATGCGCCAGCACCGGAGCCGAAGTAAACAGGTCCTTCAGCCTCCCAAAAGCCCTGTCCGCCTCGGCTGACCACTGCAAACGCACCGGACCCCCCTTTAAAAGAGACGTTATGGGAGCTGCCACCTGTCCAAAACCCCGGATAAACTTCCGGTAGTAATTCGCAAACCCCAAAAACTGCTGCACCTCTTTAACAGTGGTTTGAGTTTGCCAATTACGCACGGCTGACACCCGGTCAACCTCCATCTTCACCCCTGACGCAGACAACTGATAACCCAAAAAGGAGATCGACTCCTGGAAAAACAGACACTTCTCTGCCTTGACATACAGGTCGTGCTCCAACAGCCTCCTCAACACTCGGCGCACCAGGGCCACATGCTCGACTCGGGTAGACGAGTACACGAGAATGTCATCTATGTACACGACCACCCCCTGCCCCTGCATGTCCCTGAATATCTCATCCACGAATGATTGGAAAACTGAAGGAGCGTTCATCAACCCGTATGGCATGACAAGATACTCGTAATGCCCCGAGGTGGTACTAAATGCTGTCTTCCATTCATCGCCCTCCCTAATGCGCACCAAGTTGTAAGCGCTCCTGAGATCTAATTTAGTGAAAAAACGCGCCCCGTGCAATGACTCCGTCATGGTCGCAATCAGAGGAAGTGGATAACTGTACTTCACCGTGATCTGATTGAGACTACGGTAATCAATGCACGGGCGTAACCCTCCATCCTTTTTCTTCACAAAAAAGAAACTCGAGGACGCAGGGGAAGTGGATGGCCGTATGTATCCTTGTCTCAGAGATTCGTCTATGTAAGTCTCCATAGCTCTCTTCTCCTCTTGAGACAGAGGATACACATGGCTCCGTGGGAGCGCAGCTCCTGCCTGGAGGTCTATCGCACAATCTCCCTGCCTATGGGGAGGCAACTGCGTCGCCCTCGACTTACTGAACACAATAGCCAAATCCTCATACTCAGGGGGAATGTGCAATGCGGGCACCTGGTTTGGACTCTCCACCGAGGTAGCCCCCACGGAAACGCCTAAACATCGACCCACACACTGGGCAGACCACTCCATCAGAGCCCTCTCCTGCCACGAAATAGACGGGTTATGGATACTCAACCAGGGCATGCCCAGCACCACCGGATACACAGGCGAGTCGATCAGAAATATCTGGATAATCTCCTCATGACCCCCCTGCGCACACATCCTAAGTGGCGCCGTGACCTCCCTGATCAAGCCCGATCCCAACGGACGGCTATCTAGGGCATGAACGGGGAATGGGACGTCAACAGGAAGAAGGGGAATCCCTAATTCTAAACAAAATTTTCTATCAACAAAATTCCCAGCCGCGCCTGAATCTACCAGCGCCTTATGCTGGGAATGAGGTGCTACCTGTGGAAAACGCACAGGTATACAGAAGTGCGCAACAGAGAGCTCTGGGTAAGTGGGGCGCCTACTCACCTGGAAGGACTCCCCAGTGCGGAGCCTGTCGTCTTCTCCCCTAGGAGACCCTCCCCAGCACCTAGCCGGGGTGTGTCCTCCACGGCCACAGTTGGTGCAGGGGACGGCCCCCCTCGTACTCCGACCCCTCCTCTCTCTAGCGCCAGCGCCCCCAAGCTCCATAGGGCTCGGCTCGGAGGCGCTGGAGGATGAAATGGACAGACCCCCCTCGGAACGTCCGCGGGTAGCCAGCAGGGTGTCCAGCCTGATGGACATGTCCACTAACTGATCGAAAGAGAGGCTGGTATCCCTGCAGGCCAGCTCCCGACGGACGTCCTCTCATAGACTACAGCGGTAGTGATCGATGAGGGCCCGCTCATTCCACCCTGCATCCGCCGCTAGAGTACGGAATTCTAAAGCGAACTCCTGGGCGCTCCTCCTCCCCTGCCGGAGGTAGAACAGACGCTCCCCCGCCGCTTTCCCCTCAGGTGGATGGTCAAACACAGCCCTGAAGCGGCGGGAGAACTCAGAGTAGGTGATGGTGGTGGCGTCTATTCTCCTCCACTCGGCGTTGGCCCATTCCAACGCCTTGCCGGTAAGACAGGAGATGAGGGCGGACACGCTCTCATGTCCAGAGGGCGCCGGGTGCACAGTGGCCAGGTATAGCTCCACCTGTAGAAGGAAGCCCTGACACACGGCAGCGGTCCCATCATAGGCCCCCGGGAGCGAGAGTCGAATTCCCCTGGGTTCCGGAGCTTGAATGGGCTGACTGGCCGATGGTGATGGTAGGGGAGGTGGAGTTGGGGGTGTCCCTCTGGTCTCCCAGCGTTGAAGGGTGTTTATAACGTCCTGCAGGGCGGTCCCGATACGAAGGATCTGGTCATTCTGCTCACGGACCCGATCCTCCAGAGACTCATGTGCTGCTGCGGCTCCTGCTGATTTCATCCTTCAGGTGTGTGATTCTGTCAGTGGGTGCTGTAGGTGGGTGTGGTGCAGGAATCAGGCGCAGGACGCAGAAAATTAGTCCAAAAGACTTTAGTGAAAGCACACTCAATACACGAGCCAAAAAGCCCGGAGGCGAGAAAATACGCATACAGGCGTAAACCAAAAGGCGCACTAACATGTGCGAAAATACCCTCCTAAACAGAGGAGGAAAACCACGAAGAGCAAACGGGCAACAGTAGCGCACAAACACGACAGCGAAACAATCACACACAACACCTGACAAGCACAACGAGAACTTATAGGACACTAATAGCGCTAAACGAAAACAGGTGTACAACATAAAGACAAAACCAAACGAACATAGAAACATTCAACGGTGGCAGCTAGTACTCCGGAGACGACGACCGCCGAAGCCTGCCCGAGCAAGGAAGAGAGGCAGCCTCGGCCGAAACCGTGACAAACATGCTGTCTCCAACTACTAATGCTTTAACATACTGGCTGCAACTAATAATGCTTTAACATGCTGGCTCCAACTAACTAATGCTTTAACATGCTGACTCCAACTATTAATGCTTTAACATGCTGGCTCCAACTATTAATGCTTTAACATACTGGTTCCAACTAACTAGTGCATTAACATGCTGGCTCCAACTACTAATGCTTTAACACGCTGGTTCCAGCTACTAATGCGTTAACACGCTGGCTCCAGCTACTAATGCTTTAACATGCTGGCTGCAAATACTAATGCTTTAACATGCTGGCTCCAACTACTACTGCTTTAACATGCTGTCTCCAACTACTAGTGCTTTAACATGCTGTCTCCAACTACTAATGCTTTAACATGCTGGCTCCAAGTACTAATGCTTTAACATGCTGGCTCCAACTAACTAATTATTTAACATGCTGGCTCCAAGTACTGATGCTTTAACATGCAGGCTCCAACTAATAATGCTTTAACATGCTGGCTGCAACTAATAATGCTTTAACATGCTGGCTCCAACTATTAATGCTTTAACATGCTGGCTCCAACTATTAATGCTTTAACATGCTGGCTCCAACTACTAGTGCTTTAACATGCTGGCTCCAACTATTAATGCTTTAACATACTGGTTCCAACTAACTAGTGCATTAACTTGCTGGCTCCAGCTACTAATGCTTTAACACGCTGGTTCCAGCTACTAATGCTTTAACATGCTGGCTGCAACTAATAATGCTTTAACATGCTGGCTCCAACTACTAATGCATTAACATGCTGGCTCCAACTACTAATGCTTTAACATGCTGGCTCCAACTACTAATGCTTTAACCTGTTAAGGATTGGACCCTTTTTTTCATTTTTCGCCTAAAATGACATACCCAAATCTAATTCCTGTAGCTCAGGACCTGAAGCAAGAATATGCATATTCTTGATACTATTTGAAAGGAAACACTTTGAAGTTTGTGGAAATGTGAAATTAATGTAGGAGAATATAACACATTATATCTGGTAAAAGATAATACAAACAAAAAAACATGCGTTTTCATTTCTTTTTTTTGTTCCATCATCTTTGAAAGAGAAAGGCCACAATATGATATTGCAGTTTGGCGCAATTTAGATTTTGGCCACTAGATGGAAGCAGTGTGTGTGCAAAATGTCAGATTGATCCAGTGAAGCATTGCAATACTGGACTATTTTGTATCAAGTCTGCCCAAATGTGCCGAATTGGTCAATTGATACAATTTCAAGTACATAACTATAGAGAACATACAAAAATCATATGGTAATACAGAATGTAAGTTTACACACTCCAGGAATGTCATACATGATGGATCATTAGCTTATACACTAACTTTCACACCGGGCGGGGTGGGTGTGAAGCCAGTGACAGCAAGGGTTCAAACTGTAGAACCCAGTTCCTACATTTGAATATAAAAATGGATTTTATCAAACAAAACTATGCTACATTTGATCTCAGGGACCCCCAGGATGACAAATCAGAGCAAGATTACTGAATGTAAGTATATTATTTACCTTCAGAGGTGAATGTATCAAACCAGTTGCCGTGATAAGTTTTTTGTTGTCCTCAAACAATAGCATGGTATTTTTTCACTGTAATAACTACTGGAGCAGTGCAGTTAGATTAACAAGAATTTAAGCTTTCTTCCCATTTAAGACATGTCTATGTCCTGGAGAGTTTGCTGTTACTTACAACAGTCATGCTAATGACATTAGTACACGTTAGCTCAACGGTCCCATATACGGGACACCGATCCCATAGAGGTTAACATGCTGGCTCCACTACTAGTGCTTTAACATGCTGGCTCCAAGTACTAATGCTTTATCATGCTGTCTTCAACTTCTCATGCGTTAACATGCTGGCTCCAACTGTATTATGAAGCCAAGATCAATGAGATAAAGGATGATGGAAAAAATACTTTTCATTAAATGAAATTGTGAGCAGAAAGACAAATTCAACTCCATCTTTCATCGAATTAGATGGCTTAATGATTCCAAAACAATTTGATTTGATTTTAATGATTACTTCATTGGCAAAGTGGGAAAACTTAAGCAGGAAATGCCAGCAACGATCAGTGAGCCATTGTATTCATTTATAAAAAATAAATAAAATAAAAAGCATTATACGTTTGTGTGGGAGAGGTGAGAAAATTATTGTTATCGATCAATAATGACAAACCTCCTGGCACTGAGGATGGTAGCTGACTAGGCCATTCTGTCATATATTTAATCTGAGTATAGAGGAAAGTGTTTGTCCTCAGGCCTGGAGGGAAACCAAAGTAATTCCTCTACCCAAGAGTGGTAATGTGGCCTTTACTGGTTCTAACAGCAGACCCATCAGCTTGCTGCCAGCTCTTAGTAAACTGTTGGAAAAAATTGTGTTTGACCAAATACAATGCTATTTCTTTGTAAACAAATTTACAACAGACTTTCAGCATGCTTATAGAGAAGGGCACTCAACATGTACTGCATTGACACAAATGACTGATGATTGGTTGAAATACAGTTGAAGTCGGAAGTTTACATACACCTTAGCCAAATACATTTAAACTCAGTTTTTCACAATTGCTGACATTTAATCCTAGTAAAAATGTCCTGTCTTAGGTCAGTTAGGATCACCACTTTATTTTAAGAATGTGAAATGTCCGAATAATAGTAGAGAGATTGATATATTTCAGCTTTTATTTCTTTCATCACATTCCCAGTGGGTCAGAAGTTTACATACACTCAATTAGTATTTGGTAGCATTGCCTTTAAATTGTTTAACTTGGGTCAAACGTTTCGGGTAGCCTTCCACAAGCTTCCCACAATAAATTGGGTGAATTTTGTCCCATTCCTCCTGACAGAACTGGTGTAACTGAGTCAGGTTTGTAGGCCTCCTTGCTGGCACACGCTTTTTCAATAGGATTGATGTCAAGGCTTTGTGATGGCCAATCCAATACCTTGACTTTATTGTCCTTAAGCCATTTTGCCACAACTTTGGAAGTATGCTTGGGGTCATTGTCCATTTGGAAGACCCATTTGCGACCAAGCTTTAACTTCCTGACTGTCTTGAGATGTTGCTTCAATATATCCACATAATTTTCCTTCCTCATGATGCAATCTATTTTGGAAGTGCACCAGTCCCTCCTGCAGCAAAGCACCCCCACAGCATGATGCTGCCACCCCCGTGCTTCACGGTTGGGATGGTGTTCTTCAGCTTGAAAGCAACCCCCTTTTTCCTCCAAACATAACGATGGTCATTATGGCCAAACAGTTCTATTTTTGTTTCATCAGACCAGAGGACATTTCTCCAAAAAGTACGATCTTTGTCCCCATGTGCAGTTGCAAACCGTAGTCTGGCTTGTTTATGGTGGTTTTGGAGCAGTGGCTTCTTCCTTGCAGAGCAGCCTTTCAGGTTATGTCGATATAGGAGTCGTTTTACTGTGGATATAGATACTTTTGTACCTGTTTCCTCCAGCATCTTCACAAGGTCCTTTGCTGTTGTTCTGGGATTGATTTGCACTTTTCGCACCAAAGTATGTTCATCTCTAGGAGACAGAACGCATCTCCTTCCTGAGCGGTATGACGGCTGCATGGTCCCATGGTGTTTATATTTGCGTACTATTGTTTGTACAGATGAACGTGGTACCTTCAGGCATTTGGAAATTGCTCCCAAGGATGAACCAGACTTGTGGAGGTCTACAATATTTTTTCTGAGGTCTTGGCTGATTTATTTTGATTTTCCCATGATGTCAAGCAAAGAGACACTGAGTTTGAAGGTAGGCCTTGAAATACATCCACAAGTACACCTCCAATTGACTCACATGATGTCAATTAGCTTATCAGAAGCTTCTAAAGCCATGACATAATTTTCTGGAATTTTCCAAGCTGTCTAAAGGCACAGTCAACTTAGTGTATGTAAACTTATGACCCACTGGAATTGTGATACAGTGAATTATAATTGAAATAATCTGTCTGTAAACAATTGTTAGAAATATTACTTGTGCCATGCACAAAGTAGATGTCCTAACCGACTTGCCAAAACTATAGTTTGTTAACAAGAAATTTGTGGAGTGGTTGAAAAACTAGTTTTAATGACTCCAACCTAAGTGTATGTAAACTTCTGACTTCAACTGTACATTTATAAGAAGATTGTGGGAGCTGTACTGTTAGATTTCAATGCAGCCTTAATCTGTTGTTGAGAAAACGTATGTTTTCCATATCGTGGATTCAGAGCTGTCTAATAGAACATTTTTTTTAAGGAAGCTTCTCTAATGTCAAACATGTAGGGTGTGGTGTACTGCAGGGCAGCTCTCTAGGCCCTCTACTCTTTTCTATTTTTACCAATGACCTGTCGCTGGCATTAAACAAAGCCTGTGTGTCCATGTATGCTGATGATTCAACCATATACGTGTCACAGCTAATGAAGTCACTGAAACCCTTAACAAAGAGTTGCAGTCAGTTTTGGAATGCTTTGACATACTGGCTCCAACAAACTAATGCTTTAACATGCTGGCTCCAAGTAACTCCTCTACTAAGCCTGGCTAAGCTGTCTTTATGCAACTTAAGACAAGTTATGGTGCCTTCATTGAGAACAGAAGACAGGGAGGTGTGTGAGAGGAGAAAGGTTGTGTGTGTGTGTGTCTTTGTGTTTCTGCCTCCGTGTGTCTGTCGGTCTCTGTATGTGTGTGTGTACATGCGCATGTGCTTGTGTGTGCGTGCATATGCATGCGTGCAAGTGTGTGTGTCTGTGTGTGTAAGATAATCCTCCTTAGAAAACTTAGTGAGCACTTAAACAATGCTTTAGATGCTTAGGGAGGATTCAGAGCTCAAACGCCTTTTAAGACGACATAGCTTCAGCAAAACTAGCCATACATACATCCACCTCTCTAGGGCGTACTTAACTTAGCTGGTATTTGTTAAAGGCCGATCTGCTCTAAGTGAGAAACAGAGGGGAGTTAGGTAAATCACATTTAAAAAACTTGGTCGCATCCCAAATAGCACCCTATTCCCTAAATAGGGAATGGGCCCTGGTCAAAAGTAGTACATTATATAGGGAATAGGGTGCCATTTGGGGAAACATCCCCTGAGTTTTCTCAGCGATTTTTTGCCCTGGAGTTTAATGACATTCTATCAATGAGAGGTATCTATCATGCAGGCTGTGGATTATGTGGAGGGTGTGGGCAGGCAGTGGGGGTGAACAATGGCAGGCATTTCGAGACAACGAGGCTTGGCGGCAGGTTGCAGTAGTTGCTATGCGTGAAGCAAGAAGCTGCTCAGGTTGTGTGTCTGCACTTGCCTACCTGCGTTTAAGGTGTGTGTGTGTGTGTGTGTGTGTGTGTGTGTGTGTGTGTGTGTGTGTGTGTGTGTGTGTGTGTGTGTGTGTGTGTGTGTGTGTGTGTGTGTGTGTGTGTGTGTGTGTGTGAGGCTTGGCGGCAGCCTGTCTTGGCCCGCCGGTGGGTGGAGATGCAGGATGTCTCCTCACACTAAAGTGAAAACTTTAGAACGTCTCTCTGTGATATCCGACTTTTCCCAACCCTCCCACTCCATACCTGTCACAGGGGTGACATAACCTGTCATAGGGGTGTCATAACCTGTCATAGGTATGTCACAGAAGTGGTGGAGCCAGTGTGTGTGTGTGTGTGTGTGTGTGTGTGTGTGTGTGTGTGTGTACGTGTGTGTGTGTCAATGGAAGGGCTGACTTAGCATTTCCATATCATCAGTATGTTCTAAAAATTCCAACTCAAAATCAGACATGCCTCAGTTATTGCCAGCATTCCTGAACAGTGATAGAAGCATTAATCCGCAATTATGAGCTTTGTGTGTGTGTGTGTGTGTGTGTGTGTGTGTGTGTGTGTGTGTGTGTGTGTGTGTGACGTGTTTAACTATACTTGTGGGGACCAGAAGTCCCCACAAGAATAGTAAACAAACAAACTGGGGACATTTTGTTAGTCCCCACAAGGACAAATGCTATTTCAAGGGGGTTTAGGGTTAAGGTTAGAATTAGTGTTAGAATTAGGTTTAGGGTTAGGGTTAGGAGCTAGGGTTAGTTTTAGGGTTAGGGTCAGGAGCAAGGGTTAGGTTTAGGTTTTCAGGTTAATGTTAGGGTAAGGGTACGGGTTATGTTTAGGAGTTAGGGAAAATAGGATTTTGAATGGGACTGAATTGTGTGTCCCCACAAGGTTAGTTATACAACACTGTGTGTGTGTGTGTGCGCGTGCGTGAGTGAGAGAGTAAAAATTATAGAAAGAGTGGGGAAAGAGAGAGAGACAAACAGAGACAGAAGAGAGAGAGCGTGTGAGAGAGATGAGAGAGACAGCGAGAGAGGGAAGGAGAGAGAGACAGAGAGATAAACAGAGACAGAACAGAGAGAGAGAGTGTGAGAGAGGAGAGAGACAGAGAGATAAACAGAGACAGAAGAGAGAGAGTGTGAGAGAGGAGAGAGAGACAGCGAGAGAGGGAAGGAGAGAGAGACCCAGAGAGAGGGAAGGAAAGAGAGAATGTGGTTTGGCGTCAGAGTGCAGATGGATGGTAGTCTGTGTGTGTATCTGTCAGGGAGACTCCTCCAATCCAGACAAAGAGACCTGTCGGTATGGACTAGAGGGGGACAAGACAGGGGGGTTACATAACATTACTCCACGCTGTGTGTGTGTGTGTGTGTGTGTGTGTGTGTGTGTGTGTGTGTGTGTGTGTGTGTGTGTGTGTGTGTGTACATGTAAGGGTCAAAATGTATTACTGTGTGTGGGGTATACAGTATTTATTGTGTGAGGGTATACAGTATTTATTGTGTGAGGGTATACAGTATTTATTGTGTGAGGGTATATATTATTTATTGTGCGAGGGTATACAGTATTTATTATGCGAGGGTATATATTATTTATTGTGCGAGGGTATACAGTATTTATTGTGCGAGGGTATACAGTATTTATTGTGTGAGGGTATACATTATTTATTGTGCGAGGGTATACAGTATGTATTGTGCGAGGGTATACAGTATTTATTGCACGAGTGTATACAGTATTTATTGCGCGAGTGTATACAGTATTTCTTGTGCGAGGGTATACAGTATTTCTTGTGTGAGGGTATACAGTATCTATTATGTGAGGATATACAGTATTTATTGTGCAAATGTATACAGTATTTATTGTGCAAGTGTATACAGTATTTATTGTGCGAGTGTATACTGTATTTATTGTGTGAGGGTAAACAGTATTTATTGCGTGTGGGTATACAGTATTTGTCAGCCTATGATGTCACTATGTCTGTTTTTAACGTCAACGTGTATTATGTCTGTCTTTATATACATCTGTGTGCCTGCCTAAGTGTATTACTGTGTGTGTGTGTCTCCGTGTCTGTCTAGGTGTGTGTGTGCAGCACTGTGAACACTCAGGTGTGTGTGTGTGTGTGTGTGTGTGTGTTGACTGGAGAGAGGAGGGAGGTGAGGGATGGAGGGGGGGATTACACTGCACCACACTGTTCAAACTGTTTATGCATACCAGTCTGCTCTGAGGGGCTCTCTGTCACACTCTGTTTACACAAACTTATTTTGGGAAAATTCCACAGAGCTGGACAGGCCCTGGCCATAAATCACAGAATCTGCAGCTTTGTGGAATGATAGCTTCTGTCATTCACACACTCATCAACACACACACTATTTCTCTCCTCAAACCATAACAGAGTGTGTGTAAGTGGCAGAGGGCACTGTGTATGTGTGAGAAAATGTGAATTGCATATGTGTAAGTGTGTGTGTGTGTGTTGAGATAGAGTTAAATTGCATAATGTGTGTGCGTGCACACACAGGTAATATACTGTGTTGTCTAGGTAATATATTGTGTTGTCTAGGTAATATATTGTGTTGTCTAGGTAATATATTGTGTTGTCTAGGTAATATATTGTGTTGTCTAGGTAATATATTGTGTTGTCTAGGTAATATACTGTGTTGTCTAGGTAATATACTGTGTTGTCTAGGTAATATATTGTGTTGTCTAGGTAATATATTGTGTTGTCTAGGTAATATACTGTGTTGTCTAGGTAATATATTGTGTTGTCTAGGTAATATATTGTGTTGTCTAGGTAATATATTGTGTTGTCTAGGTAATATACTGTGTTGTCTAGGTAATATATTGTGTTGTCTAGGTAATATATTGTGTTGTCTAGGTAATATATTGTGTTGTCTAAGTAATATACTGGGTTGTCTAGGTAATATACTGGGTTGTCTAGGTAATATACTGGGTTGTCTAGGTAATATACAGTGCCTAGTGAAAGTCTACACATCCCTTGCAATTTCGAAAATGTTTTATGCTTTCTTTTTCACTTTGAAAAAGTGATGCAGGTTCTGAGAATCTTTTGAATGGTTTAAGCTACAAAATAATATGTATGACCCCATCACTGAAAGATAAGACTCTCAAGAACACATACGTACAGTTGAAGTCAGAAGTTTACATACACCTTAGCCAAATACATTTAAACTCAGTTTTTCACAATTCCTGACATTTAATTAGGATCACCACTTTATTTTAAGAATGTGAAATGTCAGAATAATAGTAGAGAGAATGATTTATTTCAGCTTTTATTTCTTTCATCACATTCCCAGTGGGTCAGAAGTTTACATACACTCAATTAGTATTTGGTAGCATTGCCTTTAAATTGTTTAACTTGGGTCAAACGTTTCGGGTTGCCTTCCACAAGCTTCCCACAATAAGTTAGGTGAATTTTGGCCCATTCCTCCTGACAGAGCTGATGTAACTGAGTCAGGTTTGTAGGCCTCCTTGCTCGCACACGCTTTTTCAGTTCTGCCCACACATTTTCTATAGGATTGAGGTCAGGGCTTTGTGATGGCCACTCCAATACCTTGACTTTGATGTCCTTAAGCCATTTTGCCACAACTTTGGAAGTATGCTTGGGGTCATTGTCCATTTGGAAGACCCATTTGCGACCAAGCTTTAACTTCCTGACTGATGTCTTGAGATGTTGCTTCAATATATCCACATAATTTCCTTCCTCATGATGTCATCTATTTTGTGAAGTGCACCAGTCCCACCTGCAGCAAAGCACCCCCACAGCATGATGCTTCCACCCCCGTGCTTCACGGTTGGGATGGTGTTCTTCGGCTTGCAAGCACCCCCTTTTTCCTCCAAACATAACGATGGTCATTATGGCCCAAAAGTTCTATTTTTGTTTCATCAGGCCAGAGGACATGTGCAGTTGCAAACCGTATTCTGGCTTTTTTATGGTGGTTTTGGAGCAGTGGCTTCTTCCTTGCTGAGCGGCCTTTCAGGTTATGTCGATATAGGACTTGTTTTACTGTGGATATAGATACTTTTGTACCTGTTTCCTCCAGCATCTTCACAATGTCCTTTGCTGTTGTTCTGGGATTGATTTGCACATTTCGCACCAAAGTCTGTTCATCTCTAGGAGACAGAACGCGTCTCCTTCCTGAGCGGTATGACGGCTGCGTGGTCCCATGGTGTTTATACTTGCGTACTATTGTTTGTACAGATGAACATGGTACCTTCAGGCGTTTGGAAATTGCTCCCAAAGATGAACCAGACTTGTGGAGGTCTAAAAAAAATGTTGGCTGAGGTCTTGGCTGATTTCTTTTGATTTTCCTATGATGTCAAGCAAAGAGGCACTGAGTTTGAAGGTAGGCCTTGAAATACAGCCACAGGTACACCTCCAATTGACTCAAATGATGTCAATTATCTTATCAGAAGCTTCTAAAGCCATGACATCATTTTCTGGAATTTTCCAAGCTGTTTAAAGGCACAGTGAACTTAGTGTATCTAAACTTCTGACCCACTGGAATTGTGATACAGTGACTTATAAGTGAAATAATCTGTCTGTAAACAATTGTTGGAAAAATGACTTGTGTCATGCACAAAGTAGACGTCCTAACAGACTTGCCAAAACTATAGTTTGTTAACAGGAAATTTGTGGAGTGGTTGAAAAACGACTTTTAATGACTCCAACCTAAGTGTATGTAAATTTCCGACTTCAACTGTACATACTGTTTCCCTTTACTATGCCCATAAGCCGTTAGAACTGAGTGGACAAGACAAATCACTAAATCAGACTGGGGGGAAAAGAACATAATGATGGTGTTATTTTCTACACAGAAGATCACACAACATTATTGCCTGATGATTTTCTGAACTTCCCAATACCTTTCTGATGCATTTCAGTCAGTTCAAACCATACTGTCTTCAGATTGAAATACTGTCCAAAATACTGTCAGACTGATTTGTAATAGACTGTCATAGCCCAGATTTAAAAAGTAAACATTGGCTGTTGATGACATTATTATTTTTTTTTAACATGATGGGGTCGTGTGAAAAGAATTGCTAGCAAAATGGGGTCGTGGGCCAATAACGTTTGGGATCCCCTTGTCTACTGCTTGGGTATGATACAGTGCACTGGGAGACGCAGGGGTTTGGTGTGATATTGCCATACACCAGTGACATCTGCTGGTAGCTTTGTGAACTGTGCTTCCAAACACATCTGGGGGACAGCCAACTTGGAAGATGTGTACAGAGAAGAGGCAAAGCGAGAGGTTTTACTCCACCCAAAATCTGCCCACGAAATGTATGTCAATGAGTGTCGAAATTGGTCTACCATTTTTTTTTTTGCGCTAATTTGCTAGGTGAGAGGCTTATTTGATAGAACAGAAGTTTTGTAATGGTTAGGTTGTGACGAATGTGCTGATATAAGTGGAACGCACGTGGCATTTCGTCAACTTGGAAAATAAAAATGTATTTCCATCGTTAGAGCGGTCACTCGAATATCTTGTCAATATAATAGCCAATCTTTGGTACAGACCACAGAGATGCACCTACCAATCACGAAAACAAAAACAACATACCGGTACAGCCAGAAGAAGATGGGCCACCCCTCGGTGCCTGGTTCCTCTCTAGGTTTCTTCCTAGATTTTTTCTAGTTGCTGTGCTGTTGCTTCTGTTTTGCTTGCTGTTTGGGGTTTAGGCCGGGTAACTGTAAAGTACTTTGTAACAGCTGCTGATGTAAAAACCAGCTTTATAAAATAAATGTGATTGACTGACTTAACAACAACAACAACAAGAGCGTTTTGGTATGGTTAAGCACCCACTTTTACAAGTACTCACAGTTTATTTAAATACCTTAGAAATGGCAGGAGGCACACAGGCTACGAGTTTCTGAAGCTATAATAAGCACCAGAGTTACAGATACATATTCATATCAACAGGAGAGTAACATATGTACAAATATAAATTAAATTAAAACACTTCTCAACCTCCTATGATGCTCTTAATATTTAATGCTGACTGTGATTGTATTCAATTAAAATGGTCTTCGACCCACAGGTAGGTAGGTAGGGATAACACTGGAAGATAACTGTAAAATAAAATTCATGCCTGCTTGAGATGAGTAGGTATGTTTCAGTCTAATATAATTGGCTTAAAATATTACAATAACATACTGTAGTGCAAGAGAAATACTGACTGACAGAATAAGAAATTGAACAGATTTTTTAAAATACACAATTCACATTCATGACTCCTTTGGTCCAAAGAGAATAAAAAGTAAGATGGGATATGCTGGCATAGCTATACAGACAGCTATGTCTTCGCAAAAGTCTTCAATTGACGAGGGTCCAATACCAAAACATTCTCTTTCCCCTATCCCTTGTTGACTCCCCCTCACAGATCTAAAAACACTGGATATGTATGAGAAACATATGCTGAAAAATGAAGGACATAGGCGAAGGGGTTGAAGGCAGAAATGGAACCAGGCCCAAGCCTATTTGACTGTTATGTCTCAGATCCAATCCTTGCAAATCTTCAAAGGGGCAATCAATGGGCTAAAGGGACCAGGGATGGGTTTGGAATCAAGCCTAATGCCATGTTGTACCTCATCACTCCAGGTATAGGTTGCCCTTAGGCACAGATACAGGATCAGCTTAGTGAGTTTAAGCTCCCTCAAGATTCTTACCTTGAAGAGACATTTCACTCATAAATAAAATGTCAGATGTTTTCAGACCTCTAAAGTATTCTAAGGAAACCACGTCACATGATATAGCTTGTGTAGATCCAGCTATCGTGGTTTATCTTGACATTAGACGACTTTAGAGGTCTGAAAATATCTGTCAAACTTTGATTTGAAAGTGTAATGTCCCTTTAACCATTGTGAGGGGAAATGGCTAGTGTCTAGGGGCATCCTGTACATCCACAGACAGGCTTTAGTGATTGCGGACGTTGAAGAACCCCACGCTTGTCGGCGACTCCTTCACTGTTACCGTGACGAAGTTGGCGGTGACATCAGTGACAAACACGTGTTCTAGAAGGCTCCGCGCTGGCCGCCAGTCCGTCTCCGTTTCCATCTCCATAGAGACCAGGCGGGCCCCGTTGTTGTTGTTGTCGGGATAGGGGGAGGAGTCGCACTCTTCTGATTCGCTGCTGCTGGTGTCGTCTGAGTCACCCGTGCTGAGCTCGTTAAGGGTCCGGGAGTTGTCGCCGCTCCGGGAGTTCCGGTCATTAACGGTAAGGCTCTGTCCTGACTTCCTGTCTTCCTGTCTCCCCCCGTTAGCTCCGCCTCTGCGGGCCGTGGACACGCCTCCCTGTGCCTGTACACTCCCCCCTTTCTCCACTCTTCCATTCCCCCTCCCTACACCCCCTAGTCCCTTGCTGTCCATCTCTCTCTCCGTCTCTGCCCCAGTGTCCTTCCCGCTCTCCCCCCTCTCCTCTCTGGCTGGTGGAACGCTTCCAGAGTGCAGTGCCCCTCCCCCTAACCCTCCCGACGCCAGGCCCTGGTTCAGCCCAGACGAGGTGTGCGTCTCTTTAATGCTTCCCCCTGCTCCTTTTCCTGCCGGGCTGGCACTGCTTCTCAGGCTCAACCTCGAAACTGCAACTCCAGTGGTGCCGGAGGTTCCGTTTCCCTGGAGACCATTGCCGGGCGCAATTTTTTTGACGCTCTGCAGGTTGAGAGCTCGGAGGCTGAGGGCCTGACTGATGCGGTCTCTGGCCGAGGGAGGGGTAGGGGAGGTGGGTTTGGCTCCCTGCTGCTGAACCACCATTCCCGCCTGACCTCCAGGGCCCTCCTGCTGCCTCCTCTGCCCAGCTGGGAAGCGCTGAGCTGGGTTACATGCCGCCGGAGAGCCCCCGAACCCACTGGATGTCTTGGAGCTGTGGAGACAGAGTGATGTGGATGTAGATACCCCTGGTTTTAGAGAGGACGCCACCTTGATCCCTTCTGCTCTGCCACTGCTGGCGTCGGAGACAGAGAGGGAGCGCTTCAGCTCTGACGAGCCCTTACTGTAAGGCGGGGGAGGTCTGCTGAGAGAGGAAGCGGAGGATGGAGAGGATGGGGTGGCGGTGTTGGTCGACATGGAGCAACCTGACCATATGGAGTTCAGCGGCCCAGGTTTGGAGGCCCCTGCCTGGAAGAAGGCCCCTCCAGCAGCCCCCTGGGGTGCCACCTCATCTCTGGAGCCCCGGCTGGAGCTCAGGCCAGTGTAAGTGAAACTGGCTGGCTGCAGAGGCTTCTTCACCCCCCCTTGGGGTTCCTCTTTGAAGGGCTCGCGGGGGGGCCTGAGAACCTGGTGGTGGCGAGAAGGAGGAGGGGGCGGGAGGGGCGGCCGGGTCTTTGCCTGTCTCAAAGCCCTCAGCTCGGGGAGCAGCGGTTTTCTCCCGCGCTTTTTCCGGACGGGCTCATTCTTGGCCACCACAATTTGGGGCCTCTTCTGGGGGACGGGGTAGAGGTTGCGGAGGCGAGGACCCGGTTTTGCCTTCTTCCTGTGGTCTTCATCTTCCTCTTCTTCTTCTGAGGAAGAGGAGGAGGGAGAGGAGGACAGGCCGGATGAAGAGGAGGAGCGGTCAGATTTGGTTTCAGTTGGCTCTGGTTCCTAAAGACATGGAGAGAGAAAGGTTTGTACTGTACGCATGCATTATCATCCAAACAAACAAATGGATTCCTGCTACTGTTGTTGGTTGTAAATATAATGGATCAATCATTGAGAAGACATTACAAGTATAATTAACATGACAAAGGGAAGTTAATTTGCTGCATTTTGTTGTAGTGAGTCGTGACTACATCTTATATGTTTGAATAGCAGCAACAGTGTGATGATTACCAGAATTTTCCGTGGACGTCCCCTTGGCCTCTTCCCTCTCTTACGGAAGAGTAGGTCCCTCTCTTGCTCTCTGTAGAAGGTACACACATACATGGAGTCTGATACGGTCAGTGACAATGTTCTGTCTCTTTAAAAATGCATCCTTCCTTACTTGAAGAGACTATTGATCTAATAGCTGGATAAGTGAAAGTATGGGTTCTGTTTAATTGATTTAATCAATATGATTAAGTCAGATATAAGTGATTGCTTCAAGCATGGGAGGAAGGAAAGAAAGGAGGAAGGATGTATTTGACCAGGGCAGGTCTAATACACCATGTAGCTACATTAAATATGAATGTGTTCTTTTCAAAGAACTGAACCGCTGTAGTATGATATTAATAACACACCTCTTATGGAAGGCAGCCAGTAATCTGGGGTCCAGAATATTCTCTTCAGGCTCCCAACTGTTATGTCTGTAAAGAAAACCCGACATTATAAAACAGTTTATTAGAGCACAGTAGAGAGACATTGCAAATATAATGTCAAACCATGAATTCTCTGTTCAGTTGCATCTAGTTTAAATGGGGGGTATCGCCTTTTTCAGATACAATGTCAGAAATAGTAGCATCATATCAAAAACAAACATAATTCACGTTGTGTCTAAATAAAATATTAAGAATATTTGCTGAATAATAGCAAATATTGAGAGGGTAGCTGTTCATCGTTTAGGGCTAGCGTAAAAGTGTAAATGGCTGAAACTGGAGCGTTTGCTCGGAGATTTACATTCAGCTACATCAAAGATGGTTTCGTTAAGCAACATTATTGGTAAACTGGTAAATCACGACGAAAGCACGGGTGCATGAAAATAGTGGGCGTTCCATATTCCGCTGTTACAGTTCGCTACCGTAGTAGGATGATGCCTGCTCACGTTACTGGATACCGATTTGGCACCGTAATATAAGCTGCTCGGGCTAAAGAAAATAAAGCAAGACACAGAAACGGCGAACACCACCGTCTTTCTTCCATGCATCATGCAGTCTATCCAAAGCCACGGGAACATTCTCCGATTGTAAATACTACGGATGTAAAATAAATCCTAGGTTGCAGGGGCTCAAGGGCTACATTGTTGTCATTGTTTAGCTCAGCCAGCTGCTTGCTAAATAGCTACTCACTTGGACGACCACCCTCTCCACTTCACCAAATACTCAAACTTCCCCTGCAAAGGAGACGATTGGGAAAGAGTTAAACGATTGAACAGGGTCTAATGTTTTCATATTATGATAAGATACGTTATTTCATACCTTTCGTGGACGTTTGTTGAGGATGCATTCGGCGTCAAATACGTGCCCTACAGTTACCCCCTCCATTGCTACAGCCCCTCTCTCCTTTTTTATGAGAGGAAAAGCCGAACAGGGAGAAAATATTGCCCTCCAGCGGTATCCGTAGTTCGGCACCCGTGCCTCTAAAACGTCACTTTCACTTTTTCATTCTAGAGCGCATGTATAGTTTATTTTATTTATTTATTTGACCTTTATTTAAAGTATCACTGCATAAAGTGGTTTTAAGAGCCTCATTATTACAATGTTACAATTCTTATCCGGTATTTGCTAGGCTCCATTAAAGGCAAATACTTAACACATTTATAACTTGACAATAAGTTCTTATCCAACCATTCAACACTTGAGTATTACATTTCACACGCAAGATATTTGTATAAGTAAAATATATAAAACCTTTCAGCACACTTCTCAGAATGTCACAGTGATCAAAGTTATTATGTCCATTTTAGAGCGACTTACAGTTAGTGCATTCATCTTAAGGTAGCTGGGTAAGACAACCACATATGTTATATCAGTCATAGCAAGTCAAACTTTTGCTTTTCCTATCAGCAAAGTCAGTGCCAGTAAGAAAAGACAAGTGCAAGTGTTTGTGCAAGAAAAAGGCAACCGTCTAATATTTCACTGTCCACTTCTGTGAGGACAACAACTCGTTTCTCCCCTGGGTTTTATTAGGCATCTGGTCGGCCCCTCCATTTGATGGGCCAGCCCCAGGATTGGTCCTTTCAAACTTTGGTCGCTTGCCAGTGCTCTCTGATTCGCTCTACGCAGATGTCTGAAGCCACCTGTATCTCCCTAGCGAGTCCCGATAGGTCGAGGAAGCCATGTGGGAGGTCCTCCGCCACCCTCAGTGTCACTGGTTGGCCTATATCCCGCAGTTTCTTGGCGAACATCACAGAGTCATCCAACAACGCATCCAGTGCAGAGGCCTGTTGGGACAGACAGGGGAGTAAGAATGACAGGAAACTCGATGAGAGATTTAAGTGGAAAGACCATCCATAGTAAGGAGAGAGTTAGACCAGTGAACAAGGACATAATAGACCCACTGCAGTAAAACATGTGTATTCCTTTGCTTTCTTTATCTTTTCCATCCCTCTCAACGTATAAACCTGTCTTCCAAAATGTGTTGACTCCACCACACCCACCCCTTTACACTCCACCACACCCACCCCTTTACACTCCACCACACCCACCCCTTTACACTCCACCACACCCACCCCTTTACACTCCACCACACCCACTCCTTTACACTCCACCACACCCACCCCTTTACACTCCACCACACCCACCCCTTTACACTCCACCACACCCACCCCTTTACACTCCACCACACCCACCCCTTTGCACTCCACCACACCCACCCCTTTACACTTCACCACACCCACCCCTTTACACTCCACCACACCCACCCCTTTACACTCCACCACGCCCACCCCTTTACACTCCACCACACCCACCCCTTTACACTACACTCCACCACACCCACCCCTTTACACTCCACCACACCCACCCCTTTACACTCCACCACACCCACTCCTTTACACTCCACCACACCCACCCCTTTACACTACCCAACACACCCACCCCTTTACACTCCACCACACCCACCCCTTTACACTCCACCACACCCACCCCTTTACACTCCACCACACCCACCCCTTTACACTCCACCACACCCACTCCTTTACACTCCACCACACCCACCCCTTTACACTCCACCACACCCACCCCTTTACACTCCACCACACCCACCCCTTTACACTCCACCACACCCACCCCTTTACACTCCACCACACCCACCCCTTTACACTCCACCACACCCACCCCTTTACACTCCCACCCTCCCAATACCCTCTCATTCCTTTCACTTCCTTCCTTCCTTCCTGTGTAGGTGTTGATACACTTGGAGATCACCCCTTAGGGCAGCAGGAGCAGAGAAGGCGGGAGGGCGAGGCATCAGTGGTGTGCAGGGTAGCAGGATATGCAGCCATAATACCATCCAGGATGCGCACACCGAAGGCTATGGCCCTTATGGACACAGTGATGCAGAGGTTCCCCCCAGCACTGTCCCCAGCCAGACACACACGCTCACTCGTGGAGCCTGGGGCAGAGTAATCAGTACCAGCTGGTCTGAGACAGACTAATACTGCAATAAAAGATGGAGGGACCTGCTGGGAAACAAAAGGCACCAAAGACAGGGAGATGGAGGGAGCTGCTGGGAGATGGAGGGAGCTGCTGGGAAACAAAAGGCACCAAAGACAGGGAGATGGAGGGAGCTGCTGGGAGATGGAGGGAGCTGCTGGGAAACAAAAGGCACCAAAGACAGGGAGATGGAGGGAGCTGCTGGGAAACAAAAGGCACCAAAGACAGGGAGATGGAGGGAGCTGCTGGGCACCAAACGGCACCAGACAGGGAGATGGAGGGAGCTGCTGGGCACCAAACGGCACCAGACAGGGAGATGGAGGGAGCTGCTGGGCACCAAACGGCACCAGACAGGGAGATGGAGGGAGCTGCTGGGCACCAAACGGCACCAGACAGGGAGATGGAGGGAGCTGCCGTACTAGAGAAGGCCCACAGCCCTTTACTGCCCTGAAGAAAGAAATAGAGAGAGAAAGAGGTTTGCATCCTAACTAAACAATGTTTACACTATGGTTGATAAAACAATGCAGCACAGTGATGAAAACATCAGATAATAAGCACTGAGGTAACAGCTGAGGGCTCACCTGTCCTGCTTGAAGCTCATAGGAGATGAGGTGCATGTTGACAGGTCCAGGGCTCCAGTGAGTCACCAGAGGGGGAAAAAGGGATAGAGACGGGGGTCTGAGACCAGGAGGAGGCGTAGTGGTTCAGGGGGTACGGCCATGGTGAGGTTAACCTGCACTAGGGTAGAAGTTATACTTGTCAAGCCCTGTGGAATGGAGGGATATAAAAAGATGGAGGACATTGTAAACGGTCAAAAAAGCAAAAAAAAACAAAAAGATGGAGAGATGGAGAGAGCAAGAAAAGAGAGTAAGTAGGAGAAACAGAGACAAGGAGAGACTGGAAGATAAGCAGTACAATTAGTTTACAGCCTCTTCCCCTCACCGATAGAAGCTCTGATTCTGTTACATTCCAGAAGGACTTCCAGAACTTAATGTCCAGGTTCTGGGTGATCAGCTCATTTATGCAGCAGCAAACAAAACATTTTTGGACTTAACTTGTTGTGCTGTGCTCACTTGAACAAGGTGGCGCGGCGGTCCTTCTTGTGGACAAATTCTGTCATCAAACTTTGTCATCAAAGTCTGTCATTCTCTGGATTTATGGTGCTTTCAAGACAACTGGGAACTCTAGAAAGAGGGCAGAGTTCCTGACTCGGAATTCCGAGTTGGATGACCGTTTAAAATCAGAGTTAGTTTTTATCAGAGTTCCCAGTTGTCTTGAACTCACTGATGTCTGAGATTTCCCAGTTCCGAGTTTCCATTTGTTTTGAATGCTGCAGAAGTCATGCTGGATTGACGGCATGGCCAATGAATTCAACCTTTCTGGCCCATGGTGTTGCATGTGAATGTTTATCCTTTTAAGCTTAAAAAATAGACCCTTAAAAACAGATTTGGACCCAAACCCTCTCCACTGAATAGCAGGCTAATGATTGCTTTGCAAATCTTGCAGTTAGCCACTGATTCCTTCCAAACCACTCATTGTTGAATTTGCGATTTCCAACTTGTTGTGTAATGTTTATCTCCAATGGCACCGATACATTTTATCTTTAATTTATCTTCATATGAAAAGGATTTGCCAGTAGATTGTCGACTTGATTCATGATGATGACTGCTTGTCTAGCTTGCTAGCTAAGATTTTGAAAGTATGATGTTGACATGATCAGTCCAATCAAAGCTACGGTAGATATAACGTGATTTGACGTCATTTTATCTGTGGCCAATGACCTTGAGCCTTCTTGGATGGGCACTTCTAATGAAACTCTATGGCAGCACCAAATGGGGTTTGAATTTTCAAGCTCTCCCTGTAGATTTTGCGGTGACATAGTGTCCCCATGAGTGACAGAACATTGAGCCAATGACGGCGCAACTAGAGAACATTACCAACCCCTAAGCTCTGTATTTTCCGCTGGCTGCCCCACCACCACAGAAAGCACTGAGGTAGGCTGAAACACCTGCATTTTGGAGCTGCTTTACTCAAGAAAGCAAAAAAGAGACCATGTTTGTATGTGGCTTTATTAACTCAATTATTATTATTTTTTACATTGTTTGCAAACTGATATGTGACACGTATTAATGCCAAAATAACATGCAAAACAGGCAACAACAACAACAACTAAAAATATATATATATTAATTTTTTTTGCTACACAGGTGGGGCTCTGCGCCAGCTGCCCTGAATGACGGGTCGCCACTGGAAGAGGCCCTACACGGTAGACAGTCAGTTATTTTGAGAACTAATATATATAGTTTCAATACTTCATACAGCCCAAAGAATTCACAGAGACTGAACTAACCCAGAATGCTCTCTCCAAACAAGACCATGCTTATGACTAACGACTGCAGGATCGGACGCAGGGAAGGTGAGAACTGGGGAGACAGAGGGAAATGTGGATTTCAGAATGATTTGTACCAAATACAATGCTCTTAGTTTTAAAGATGTTCAGGACCAGTTTATTAGTGGCCACCCATTCCAAAACAGACTGCAACTCTTTGTTAAGGTTTTCAGTGACTTCATTAGCTGTGGTTGCTGATGCGTATATGGTTGAATCATCAGCATACAGCTGCCCGGGTACACTAAGGTAACCTGCCTAAATGACTACCGACCCGTAGCACTCACATCTGTAGCCATGAAGTGCTTTGAAAGGCTGGTCATGGCTCACATCAACACCATTATCCCAGAAACCCTAGATTCACTCCAATTTGCATACCGCCCTAACAGATCCACAGATGATGCAATCTCTATTGCGCTCCACACTGCCCTTTCACACCTGGACAAAAGGAACACCTATGTGAGAATGCTATTCATTGACTACAGCTGCCCGGGACAGTTGTCATGGAGCATTCCCTGGGTGATGTAGAGGAGGGCCCGTAGCTGACACGGCCCTGCCGTAGGCTTCCATTTCTGAGGTGTTGTGGTCAGCCCTGAAGAAGGCCCCGTGGCAGTTAAAGGCATCCCTTGTTGATGATGTGCAGAAAGCAAGACTGCAACACTTGAGAGGTGAGATTATACTTTATTGTTGGCTTGGAAATATGAATCAAAAGTTGTAAAATGTACATTTGTTTTTTAGTTTTTGCATCACATTAATAATCCAAGGAGCTCCATCTCTCCATCCTTATATTGTCGCTCTGTTGCTATCTACAGTGGGGAGAACAAGTATTTGATACACTGCCGATTTTGCAGGTTTTCCTACTTACAAAGCATGTAGAGGTCTGTCATTTTTTATCATAGGTACACTTCAACTGTGAGAGACGGAATCTAAAAAAAATCCAGAAAATCACATTGTATGATTTTTAAGTAATTAATTTGCATTTTATTGCATGACATAAGTATTTGATACATCAGAAAAGCAGAACTTAATATTTGGTATAGAAACCTTTGTTTGCAATTACAGAGATCATATGTTTCCTGTAGGTCTTGACCAGGTTTGCACACACTGCAGCAGGGATTTTGGCCCACTCCTCCATACAGACCTTCTCCAGATCCTTCAGGTTTCGGGGCTGTCGCTGGGCAATATGGACTTTCAGCTCCCTCCAAAGATTTTCTATTGGGTTCAGGCCTGGAGACTGGCTAGGCCACTCCAGGACCTTGAGATGCTTCTTACGGAGCCACTCCTTAGTTGCCCTGGCTGTGTGTTTCGGGTCGTTGTCATGCTGGAAGACCCAGCCACGACCCATCTTCAATGCTCTTACTGAGGGAAGGAGGTTGTTGGCCAAGATCTCGCGATACATGGCCCCATCCATCCTCCCCTCAATACGGTGCAGTCGTCCTGTCCCCTTTGCAGAAAAGCATCCCCAAAGAATGATGTTTCCACCTCCATGCTTCATGGTTGGGATGGTGTTCTTGGGGTTGTACTCATCCTTCTTCTTCCTCCAAACATGGCGAGTGGAGTTTAGACCAAAAAGCTATATTTTCGTCTCATCAGACCACATGACCTTCTCCCATTCCTCCTCTGGATCATCCAGATGGTCATTGGCAAACTTCAGACGGGCCTGGACATGCGCTGGTTTGAGCAGGGAGACCTTGCGTGCGCTGCAGGATTTTAATCCATTAATCGTAGTGTGTTACTAATGGTTTTCTTTGAGACTGTGGTCCCAGCTCTCTTCAGGTCATTGACCAGGTCCTGCTGTGTAGTTCTGGGCTGATCCCTCACCTTCCTCATGATCATTGATGCCCCACGAGGTGAGATCTTGCATGGAGCCCCAGACCGAGGGTGATTGACCGTCATCTTAAACTTCTTCCATATTCTAATAATTGCGCCAACAGTTGTTGCCTTCTCACCAAGCTGCTTGCCTATTGTCCTGTAGCCCATCCCAGCCTTGTGCAGGTCTACAATTTTATCCCTGATGTCCTTACACAGCTCTCTGGTCTTGGCCATTGTGGAGAGGTTGGAGTCTGTTTGATTGAGTGTGTGGACAGGTGTCTTTTATACAGGTAACGAATTCAAACAGGTGCAGTTAATACAGGTAATGAGTGGAGAACAGGAGGGCTTCTTAAAGAAAAACTAACAGGTCTGTGAGAGCCGGAATTCTTACTGGTTGGTAGGTGATCAAATACTTATGTCATGCAATAAAATGCAAATTAATTACTTAAATATCATACAATGTGATTATTATTATTATTTTTGATTCCGTCTCTCACAGTTGAAGTGTACCTATGATAAAAAGTACAGACCTCTACATGCTTTGTAAGTAGGAAAACCTGCAAAATCGGCAGTGTATCAAATACTTGTTCTCCCCACTGTATGTCAGTCTTTCGACTATGTGATTGTCTCTCATTCTCTTGACAATCACAGTGATAGTGATAATGCTGCCCTACCTTGACCAGTGTGCGATACCCATTCCCAGATGTATCTGAGTCCAGGTCATAGTGGTGGTAGACTGCGGTGAAGCCAGAAACCACCGGTCCCAGGGCACTACCATGGTCCTGAATACTTCTCATGCATTTCACCAAGCGCCCGGACGCACAGAGCAGTGATGTTTTCCTCACACACTGGCTCCAAGGCTGTGAACACAGCTCTCCAGTCCACACCTGAGACACTAGAGAACATACAGTAAATGTTTGAGGACAGGGTTTTGTTCTTTCTGGATTCCATTAGAATGACAGTCACAGAGAAAGGGACAGGGCAACAACTCTTACAATTCCAACTATTGAATCCTGCAACATACTGTTGTTAATTATACAACTACCTTTTTTTGCCAAAGCTGAGATGCTGAAAAATGTTGTCTATATTGGTCCGCTAATACTGGTAAAAGCCCAGTGCACTACTTTTTCCCCCTTTTCTCCCCAATTGGTAGTTACAGTCTTGTCCCATCGCTGCAACTCCCCTACGGACTCGGGAGAGAAGAAGGTCGAGAGCCATGCGTCCTCCGACACACAACCCTGCCAAGCCGCACTGCTTCTTGGCACACTGCTCACTTAACCGGGAAGCCAGCCGACACCAATGTGTCGGAGGAAACACCGTCCAACTGGCGACCGAAGTCAGGTTGCAGGCGCCTGACCCGCCACAAGGAGTCGCTAGAGCACGATGGGACAAGGAAATCCCAGCCGGCCAAACCCTCCCCTAACCCGGACAACTGTGCGCCGCTTCATGGGTCTCTCGGTCACGGCCGGCTGTGACAGCCTGGGATCAAACCCGGGGCTGTAGTGCAGCCTCAAGCACTGTGATGCAGTCCTCTGTAGCTCAATTGGTAGAGCACGGCGCTTGTAACGCCAGGGTAGTGGGTTCGATCCCCGGGACCACCCAAAATGTATGCACACATTGTAAGTCGTAAGTCGCTTTGGATAAAAGCGTCTGCTAAATGGCATATTATTATTATTACCTAGTGCACTACTTTTTTTATGAATATATAAATATATTTTTTACAATATTTTTGCATTTTCCAATTAAGAACGTTCAAAACTAAAATGAGAAGACATTAGACAACAACATAACAAAGTGACAATAACTTTACAAGACAACAGACAAAAATCTAAATGCAATAAAATAAAACGTTTTTTAAAGACAAATTAGACATTGCATCATATGGTCACCTGCAGTAGGCAATATATTATACATAAAGTGTGAAACATTACATGAGGATTATACAGAGATGCAATCAATGTGATGTGAGGGCAGGGGAGATTCTCCATATAATCAATAAAGAGTTGCCAAATTCTATAAAATGTCTCCAACTTATTCCTCAAGCAGTAAGTAATTTTCTCCAGTGGGATACAACTATTAATTTCAGATAGCCACATTGCAACTGGCAAGGGGGGGTATCTGATTTCCATTTCAAGGCAATACATTTTTTGACAATCGCTAGCAACATTTCTGTTAGCTTTATAGTGTGGCTTTGCCTAAGATTGTAATTAGTAAAGCTACCCAGTAGACAGACCTCCGGGTCTAAAGGGTATGCAGCCCCATGAATTGAGGATATGGTATCGCATACCCCTTGCCAGAAACAGTGTAGTTTTGAACACATCTAAAACATAGGGAGGAGATACCAGGGTTGAACAGGCAATCTAGATGGGGTGATATAGAGCTGATGGAGGAAATTAGACTGGATCAGGCTGTATCTGGATTTCAATGTGGATGTAACACCATCCCTGCATAGGTCACTTCATAGTCCCTCATCAAGATTAATACCCAGATATTTTTCCCATCTAAGTCGGGGTTTATCTAGCTCAGGCAGTGGGTAGTCCTGACTTGAGAGCATCGTAAACACAGGAAATGGTCTTGAACAGTGGTTGGTCTGCATGGCAGAGTTGTTCAATAGGTGACATATTAGGTAAGTTCCATTGATCCTTGAGATTCACCGTAATAAAATGTTGTAATTGTAGGTAACTAAAGAAGTCCTTGTTAGACAAGTGGTATTTCTGTTTCAGCTGTTCAAAAGACATAAGAATTCCCTCCTCATAACACTGTTCCAGAAGAGTGATACCCTTATCAGACCATGGTCTAACGTTACTATTCTGGAAAAACAAACCATCACACCACCACCACCATGCTTGACCTTTGGTATGATGTTCTTACTGTGGAATGCAGAGTTTGGTTTTCGCAAGGCATTACTGGAACCATGTCGTCCAAAAAGTGTTCCTTTTGAATCATCTGTCCATAGAACGTTCTTCCAAGAGTCTTGATGATCATCCAGGTGCTTTTTGGCAAACTTGAGTCAACCTTTTGGACGAGATGGGTCCCATTATGCCTGGCGAAAACCAAACTCTGCATTCCACAGTAAGAACATCATACCAAAGGTCAAGCATGGTGGTGGTGGTGTGATGGTTTGGGGATGCTTTGCTGCCTCAGGACCTGGACGACTTGCCTTAATAGAAGGAACCATGAATTCTGCTCTGTATCAGAGAATTCTACAGGAGAATGTCAGACCATCCGTCGGTGAGCTGAAGCTGAAGCGCAGCTGGGTTATGCAGCAAGACAATGATCCAAAACACAAAATCAAGTGTACATGAAAATTGCTAAAAAGCAACAAATTGGAAGTTTTGGAATGGCCTAGTCAAAGTCCAGACCTATTCCCAATTGAGATGTTGTGGCAGGACTTGAAACGAGCAGTTCATGCTTGAAAACCCACACGTCACTGAGTTAAAGCAGTTCTGTTATGGGTGGAAGATGGCACAATGATGCCATCTGTTGGTAAATGTTAATCACTGCTACGCCAGTGTTTTACCGGTGTACTTGAGATACCCGGATGTATTGCAATATACTGAACAAGACTGGTTACTCGCATCAATGCCTCTGTCTCATCATTTAACATTCAAACATGGTGTCAGAAGTGGGATAACTAACCATGCTTTCACCTGTTCTGGTTTACACAAAAAAATAAAAAAATAAAGCTTAAAACTTCGCCGGAATTGTCCTTAGCTAGATTGAGTTTGCTAGTTAGCTTCAGTGTTGTTAGCACCGTTTAGACATGGCAGCGAACATTCCCCCTCCCGCCGTTATGAAGCTCAGCGGAGATTGGAGCACAAACTGGGATACGTTTAGAGGTGAATGGGAGGACTATGCACTAGCAACGGGACTTCGAGAAAAGGACGATGAGGTAGTGGCTGCCACTTTGAGGACTATAATGGGAGCTGAATGCCGACACGTATACAAACACAACCAGAACCGAACAGCAGCTCAGCAAGGTAACGCTACAGCTATTCTTGATGCTCTCCAACTTTACTTTAAGCCAGCAAAGAACGTTATCTACGAGCGTTATGTTTTCGGTGGTTGCAAACAGGAGGACGGGGAGTCCATTGACAGCTTTGTCACTAGGCTAAGGGAAAAGGCAGCTACATGTGACTATGGTGCTTTAAGAGATGAACTGATCAGAGATAAGATAGTGCTTGGCATAACTGATGAGGGCACCCGCAGACGTTTGCTGAGAGAACGTGACCTGACACTGGTCTTGGCAGTGGAGACATGCCGTGCAGCAGAGCTTACTGATATACGGATAAGGTCCATGGAGCTAAAAAGGCAACATATGGACAATGTCAATGCTACATTCAGGCAGCCAGTAAATAAATTCCCTTTTGCCACAGCTAATACTACAGCCAACTCTGCAGTAGACAACCCCAATGCATGCCGATATTGTGGCATTTCTCATGGACGAGGAAAAGAACACTGCCCAGCCTATGGAAAAATATGCAAATCCTGTGGTACAGCTAATCACTTCGCAAGGGCCTGCATGAAAAGCAAGAGAAAGGAGGGTAAAGTGCACTCCATTGAAATAAACACAGATAAAGGGAACAACAGCACAGAGGATGTATATGCTAGCGAGTGCATAGGGGCAGTAAGGGCAAAAGGAAAATAATAGTTTGTCACTCTGCTACTTAATAATAAACCACAGCAATGCCAGCTAGATTCAGGGGCCACATGTAACGTTATGAGCCTTAAAGATAAAAGGAGGCTCGCGCCCAGAGACAAACTCACACAGAGTAGCACCAAGCTGAAACTGTATTCAGGCCAGTTCATGACCTCTTTAGGCCTGTTTGTGACAGAGTGTGTTTTACGTGGCCAGAAACACACTCTTGAGTTTGAAATAGTTGAGGCTAGTCAACAGCCATTACTGTCAGGTTCTACATGCGAGCGCCTTGGGCTTATTAACTTCACCATCCCAGCTGATCTTAACATTATAGACAAAGTCCAGGCTGGGCCCCTGAGCAAGGAGACACTCCTAAGCAAGTACCATGATGTCTTCAACGCACCGGTCGAGTCAGTTCCCGGCGAAGTCCACTTTGAGTTGGACGCAGCAATCCAGCCTGTCCAGTGTGCACCCTGCAATGTACCAGTGGCCATGAAAGCAGCTACGAAGGCTCAGCTTGACAAATACGAAGCAGATGGCCACATCATATCCGTCACCGAGCCTACAGACTGGATAAGTAATATGGTTATCGTCAAGAAACCAGACAAGCTACGGATATGCATTGATCCTAAACACCTCAACCGGGCTCTGAGACGTTCACATTACATTATGCCCACATTGGAGGATGTTCTTTACAAGCTCCCAAAGGCCAGAGTCTTCACACTCTTGGACGCTAGAGATGCCTTCCTGCAGTGCAAGCTTGACGAGCCCAGCAGCTACATGACCACCTTTTGGACACCCTGGGGCAGGAAGAGGTGGTTGAAGCTCCTGTTTGGTGTCTCCGTGGCTCCAGAGGTGTATCAGCGGAAACAGCACGAGCTGTTGATGGGACTCAGTGGCGTGGAACCCATAGCAGATGACATCCTCGTAGTGGGCTGTGGGGAAAGTGATGAGGAGGCAGAATGTGACCATGACGCCAAGCTGCTGGCCCTGATGGTCAGATGCAGACAGGTCAAGCTAAGGCTAAGCATAAAAAAGCTTCAGTTTAAAGTGCCAGAGGTTCGCTTTCATGGGCACATCTTGTCCTCCACCGGATTGAAGGCGGATCCAGAAAAAGTGAAGGCTGTTTTGGATATGCCCCACCCATCTGATGTGAAGGCAGTGCAGCGCTTCGTCGGATTCGTCACCTACCTGGCCAAGTGCCTACCGCGGCTCTCTGAAGTGTGTGAACCACTAAGGAGGCTCATGGACAAGGACACCATCTGGCATTGGCTCCCAAAACATGACACAGCGGTGAGGGAAATAAAACAACTGGTCACCCAGACACCTGTACTGCGATACTACCATGTGTCAAAACCTGTCACGATTCAGAGTGACTCAAGCCAGTATGGACTGGGCTGTTGCCTCATGCAAGAGGGCCAGCCTGTGGCATTCGCCTCTAGGGCACTCACTCCAACAGAGCAGAACTAGGCCCAGACAGAGAAGGAGTGCCTCAGCATTGTGTTTGCATGCCAACGCTTCCACCACTACCAGTACGGGTGAGACAATATGACCGCAGAGACAGATCACAAGCCCCTTATTGCTATATTCAGCAAGCCTCCCCTGAATGCCCCGAAACGACTGCAGAGCATGCTACTGGCCCTACAAAACTACAACCTCAAGGTGGTGTATAAGCCAGGGCCAGAGATGTATGTGAGTGACACGCTCAGCAGGGCTACTGCATCAGGCACTCACACACGCTCCATGCATGAACAACACGCAGTGTGCAGCTTACAAACAGAGCAAGTGGATGTTGAACACATCAACCAGGCTGACTACCTCAATGTTACGGACCAGCGCCTTATACAAATCAGACAGCACACAGACAGGGACGAGCAACTCCTGGCATTGAGGTCTGTGATTCTGATGGGCTGGCCCGACTGCAAGGAAGAAACTGCTTTAGCCACCAGAGAATATTGGCCAGTCAAAGAAGAGCTCAGTGTTCAAAACGGAGTAATATTCAAGGGTCAGAGAGTCGTTATTCCCTGGTCTCTGCGCCCTTCGGATTGCTGAGCCAGCATCTACTCAGAACTCTGATGGTCATAGGGGTCGCATGACAAAAGACGGAACCCCAGCAAGTCACATGAGGCCTGAGGTACTGGGCGAAGAGCCAGGGGATCACCGGTCGGCCACTCCCTCTCCCATCAATACTCCCCTTAGACAGTCAGGTGACACGCCTGTGCGGGAGCCCGCAGTCCACGCAGACAAGCCCCCTGTCTTTTCACGCTGCGGGCGTCTGTCCCAGCCACCAAAAAGACTTAATCTGTAGGTTTCCCATTAGGGATTGTTGACAGACAGTGATAAAAGTGAAGAGAGTATCAAAATGTGTTAAGTGGTTAACTGAAAAAAATATACTAAACTGTTCATGTTGGAAATTACTACTAGGTTTGTTTTGTTAGTGAATTGACAGTTCCTGTCCTATTTTATAAAAGGGAAGATGTTATGGGTGGAAGATGGCACAATGATGCTATCTGTTGGTAAATGTTAATTACTGCAACTCCAGTGTTTTACCGGTGTACTTGAGATACCCGGATGTATTGCAATATACTGAACAAGACTGGTTACTCGCATCAATGCCTCTGTCTCGTCATTTAACATTCAAACAAGTTCTGCATGGAAAAGTGGGCCAAAATTCCTCCACAGCGACGTGAGAGACTGATCAACAACTACAGGAAGCATTTGGTTGGAGTCATTGCAGCTAAAGGTGGCACAACCAGTTATTGAGTGTAAGGGGGCAATTACTTTTTCACACAAGGGAATTGGGTGTTGCATAACTTTGTTTATGAAATAAATATGTAATTGTTGTGTTATTTGTTCACTTATGTTCCCTTTATCTAATATTAGGTTTTGGTTGAAGATCTGATAACATTCAGTATCACAAATATGCAAAAGTAGAGAAAATTAGAAAGGGGTAAAGTACCTTTTCATAGCACTGTAGTCCAAGGACTTTACACGTTCTGTGTAAAGGCGAATTGTCTCTGGAAGCCAAAACAGCCAAATACTCCATCTAAACGTGAATCGATTCTCAATTGCAGGACGGTTCCAGAACATAAATCCCTCTACTTTCATCACATCAAAATAATTTCACAAACGCAAAAATACACACTTACTGTACACACTGTTTAAACACAGTTGCAGCCGACAGTATTGTTCAGTGACAACACCTTTGTGGTCCTCCTGTTTAGTCTTCAATTTACACAAAGGTGTTCGGAGACGCAGATAGCTAATTCAATATTTCTAAATAAATTATAGCCTAATAGTAACCAGAATCTGTTGTTTGTTATAACAAAATGTCATAAACAGAATGTAGCAAACAACTTGTTTGTGGGTAGAAACAGAGGAAAATAGTTCACAGGCAGGCACATCGCCACAAGGCCTAGGTCTATTTGACCCGAATAAGAAGCCATTCAGCAATAGGTCTTGCCTCTTGTTTAGGTGGTTTGGGTAAACTTTTCTGTAGGCCTATTAGTCTAGTGAGCTAATTAGGCCACTATATCCAAAGCTTCACTGTGTGTTTTTCAGGGCGATAGACTATATCACCTGTAGTAGAGCAATCCACAAGTCAAACAACTGTTAGGGTACTAGGGTAAGTAGCCCCCTGGGGTAACTGCAACAAGCCACATCAGCCACCAAAGAAGGGGATGCGGAAAGTATTTTCTGTGAGGAGCTGTTTTCAGTCACATGTTGCTAGACTGGATTAGGTGTGAGCAGTGCAGGAGGTTGGCTCATGAGTTGTGCTCCAGTTTTACTGGGGATAGCTTCATTTGTGACCTATGTACAAATTAGAATTATGCAATAGCAGAGCACAAGAGAGTTGCCTCATCAATGTTACACTGAATTAATTAGTTACGTTTTGAGTTATTGTTATTACATTTTATATTCCAATGTTATTTAATATTATTACAGTTCAGCGTTCAACACCATAGTGTTCTCAAAGCTCATCACTAAACTAAGGATCCTGGGACTAAACACCTCCCTCTGCAACTGGATCCTGGACTTCCTGATGGGCTGCCCCCAGGTGGTAAGGGTAGGTAACAACACATCTACCACGCTGATCCTCAACACAGGGGCCCCTCAGGGGTGCGTGCTCAGTCCCCTCCTGTACTCCCTGTTCACCCATGACTGCATGGCCAGGCACGATTCCAACACCATCATTACGTTTGCCGACGACGCAACAGTGGTAGGCCTGATCACCTACAACGATGAGACAGCCTATAGGGAGGAGGTCAGAGACCTGGCCATGTTGTGCCAGGATAACAACTTAATTATTTATGCATAGTCACTTTAACTCTACCCACATGTACATATTACCTCAACTACCTCAACTAGCCGGTGCCCCCACACATTGACTCTGCACCTGTACCCCTCTGTATATAACCTCCCTACTGTTATTTTATTTTACTTCTGCTCTTTTTTTCTCAACACTTTTTTGTTGTTGTTGTTTTATTTTACTTTTTTTATAAAGAAATAAATGCATTGTTGGTTAAGGGCTGTAAGTAAGCATTTCACGGTAATGTCAACACCTGTTGTATTCGGCGCATGTGGCAAATAAAATTACATTTTATTTTATTTGATATTCCATTCCAATATTATATTCCATTTAATATTTTTTTAATGAATTAAAAACAACTATTGAAAACCTTTTTCTCCTGAATGTCATTTTAAAGGCTGCTGGGATTTCAAATCTTGCATTATTCAAATAATATTTAGTGCAATTGCACATATTGTAAGGAATTGTAAGGCAAAGGAACAACAAAGAAAGAACAAAGAAAAAAAACGCCCCGTTACTAAAAACAACATTTCATCAAATAACTCAACTTTACCCATTCATGTCCCGTTATAGTTTATTTGCCTAAGTATGACCATACCCATTTTGTTCTCCAAACTTTGCTTTTTTTTGTCAGCAATTAGACATTGTTCTTAGGGGGGGCTAGTTACACCCTAGTACATATTGCTAGACTATTACTTACTTTTAGACTTCAAAGTTGATACATTTGGCAGACAGTGGTTAAATGCAATTGTGTAAAGCCAAGCAATTACATGTTGCCAATATGAATATCATTTTTGACGCCCCTCCTCTCTGCTTCTCAGGTCTGGCTTGTGAAGAAGTTGCTTGCGGGTCTCAACGGCGCATGCGCTTGCTCCATGTAGACGCGTTGTATTTTGTCCCGTCGGCAAATATTACACATTGAACATCGTTTCCAATTTTGATAGTAGACTTTTGATTGTAGATTAACTGTTACGCTAACATTGCTCTCCTTACTTGCTCTAATTACATTGGCGTTGCAGATTAAATACTTTTTATTAATGAATGGGACAAACCAGGAAGTGATTTATATAATGCCCAGCGTGCAGTTCGATTTTGTGAAAATGAAGGAAGTCACAAAAGCATTGACACTTTTCAAAGTTCTCTCTTTATTTGCATCAGTGGACTGTAATATCTGCGTGTGTTGTGTCGGCGGTATAGAGTTTAGCTTTGTTATTTTTATTTAACCATGACTGTGTATATTAAGTCCGAGAACTGGCTAGGAACGGTGTCCATCATTCTGTAGTACACTCTGGTTTCTCTTCAGATCGCATAAATCTTTCGCCTTTTACTAAAGATTTCCGTGGGGAGGAACATTATGAGTATCAACTAATTTTTTGATGCCCGGCCTCACGGCTGGGCTTCCTATACTTGTTGAAAGTAAAATTCAAATTGTAGGGACTTGTGTGATATTGGGTGGCGTATTCATTTGGGGACCTTAATCTACACCTTTGCAGCATTATATGTTGGGAGGAAAATAGAGGGAGTGGTCAAATAGTTTTGGTTGGTGTTCTCAATTGAAAGCAGGGGCAACTTCATCCAATGTAGTTTGAAAAATGTGTTGTAGGTGGTAAATTATATCTAATTGTGTAGGCTATGAATAGTTAACTTTTTGCGTGCGGCACAGGCAGTAGGCTACACTCGTTAGAAGCAATAGTGGACAGTGTGTCAAACGTGTTGTTCTGTGATTCGGCTGAAGTTGGTTATGTAGTTAGCAGTGTGTGTGTAACAGTATGTATCCTACCGGTATGTGTACGTTGTGCATCAGTAGCTTACCTGTGAGCAGGGTGAAGTGTGTGGGGCTGGTGATGGTGAGGTAGGGGTGTGTGACGTAGGCTGCCTTGACCCCGGCCCATCGTGTCCAGGTGAGGGGTGTCCACGTCCCTGTCATAGTCCCAACGGAACCCATCGAAAGAGATTAGCAGCAGCTTGTTGTTCCTGGAACACCTTGAGGGTAGCCCACTGTGGCGAGAATACACCCCAGGGGGAGCCTCTGTGTGGGGAAGCCAGAGAGGGAGAGAGGGCCAGTAGGCAGAGGAGACACAGCCTTAGCATCATGACTGGTGCTTCACGGTCACCGCAGGATCAGAGTCAATGGTGATATGCATGACCGGCCCGCTCATTAGGCAGCGGCCTAGAGCGGCAGTTTGACGAGGGCAGCATTTTCAGAGCTAAACTGACCACAACGCATGACCAACAACATATAACACCTCACATTATTCTGCCCCAAAACAATGATAACTTCTCTCACCCAGTGGCATGAGGGCAATTTAGGTGAGCGCTGATGCCGCCACTTGATAAGCAGTGCCCACTTTGCCAAAGGCAAGGGCGGAGAATATTTAGCTTGTCCATGCCGAGTGCTCCTCTCCAGGGTACTGTTGGAGAGAAGCAGTGCTGCGGCGCTCCACCAACGCTCCATGAAATTAATTTGACATTAATTATGTAGCCCATAGACTGCAGACCAAATGTATTACAATATCACCAGACAGACACTTTTTCAATCATGAGCTTATTAATGAGGAGAGAGAGTGCAGGAGAAAGTCACCTTAAAAAGGCACGCGGGCGGACATCAGCTTTGGACAGTATATGGTGCTGAAAAGTAATTAATTAAACAATTGTCTTCATTTTAATTCGACTTCACTAACAACAAGGGGTTTTTGTTGGAGCCTATTTCTTTCTATATAAAAAAAAACATGAGGTAGGCCTACCTATTTGACAGATGCAATTATGCTATCCATAGATTTGTCGCTATAGACAAATCCTCCAATACTGTCACCATGCACTCCTTTAATACTTAATACCTCTGTGTCTGGAGCGGCTTGGTGTGTTCGGTTAAAACCAGGGCTCAAATTAAGTGAGGGTTTGCCATACCCTTTGTTTAAGAAATGGGGTAAAAAGTAAACACAATGTTAGCGTCATATTTTGACATGGATAAAAAGCTCCCCTGAATACTGCTAATTTACAATTTTTCTATTTGTTTAAAATGCAGTGGTACGTATAAATATGAAAATAAATGCTTCCAAATGAAATGTACACCCCCACATCTATGTTATGGTTGAAACAATGTATTTATATATGGCTGCGCAAACCGTATCCCTGTCCACATAATGAAATGTTATGTAAGCATCGTTAGTTACACTTACAGTGCATTTTCTGAGATCTCCAAGATACAGGTATAGTACAGGTTTTAAGTTTAACGTTTTATTTCAGTTGTTAAATGCTTAATAATTAGAAATAACACTGTCATAAGTGTCATTAATGTTAGGAAAGAAAGGTAGTGTTTTATGTCACAAGATCTTTGAAGACTCCAAGCATTCAACTCATGAATTATGGACAACTCATGAACTATGGTGTAAACATGTTTTGATTCAACTCCTCTATTATATTGAATTTATACAAGGGGTGGATCTAATCCTGAATGCTGATTGGTTAAAACATACCAGCCATTGTCTATTCCACAAGTTACCACTGGCTAAATATATGACATTAAAATGCCTATTTACTCTGTTCCATCTGACTGTGCAATCCACTGTCTCATCAGCCCAGCCAAGCAATTTATAAACTTGATCTCCACTATAAAAAGCATCTAGACATTATCTCACGTTTTTTTTAGACTAACATTTAGTTTTCAACAACTGAGATTTGTATAAACCTTGCTGTCTGTCTCCAACATTTGCAACATTGTTTCAATATTCAAATTCGATCTCTAGCTGTCCCATAGTAATGAATGTGTCGGGAGTCGGGACGAGACAGACAGCTTTCTCAGCCAGTCGAAATCATGAATCAGCTTGCATCATTTTTATGGATATATACACAAATTCATGTCATTTGAAGAAAGGTCAAACGAAGCTATGTGCAGCTAGTTTGCAGTCTTTCCAGCTTCAGTTTGAAGTGTTTGGGTTAGCGGTGTTGGCTAGCTCTTCTGAACAACATTGTCCTGAGGCGTGAGTAAATGTTCCATGCCAGGCGAAATCGCTCCTCATTAGCTCATTGTTATGGATGTATCCAAATAAATGTCACTAGAAAACAGCTTAAACAAATGCAAATGCACCTACTTTACCGTTATTCTGGCTACACTTGTTGACGTGACTGTAAATTAGCCGTAGTTGGCTAGTTAGCAAGCAAGGGTAAAGAACGTTGCCAGCCAGTATGGCAATGGAACATTTAGAACGAACGACTGTATCCATAGATACAGAACAAAAAGACTGAACGATTGGGTCGCATCCATAGATACAGAACAAAAAGACTGAAGGACCGATAGAATGAACGACCAGCCGGCTTGGGTAGAAACCCTAGATTTGTGTCGGGACTATATCTTGTGGAAGGATTAAATAATATTGGTTGATGCTCGTTGGCTATTGAAATTCAAGGCAACCATCAGTGGACTCTACGCTGGAGAACCAATTAGCACCCATTGTGGACTCCATTGGACACTAAGGTAAAGGTGATATAGATAGCCTGCCTTGAAGACCTCGCTAAACTTAGTTTGATCAACGGATTCTACCACCCCGAACATCCGTGTACGACTCTTGGAAATGTTGTTCATTTTGGTATATTTAGTTAATCGTTGACATTGTTTTATATATTACAGTTCATATAAAGTTGTGAGGATGCAGCGATGGAGAAGACGTGTGGTTTTAGCCCAGTAATGGACTAAAGTAGCCTAATCTTGCTGGTTTTAGTCCAAGGACTTTACATGTTCTGTTTTTAAGGCGAATTGGCTCTGGAAGCCAAAACAGCCATATACTCCATCTAAACGTGAATCGATTCTCAATTGCGGTACGGTTCCAGAACATAAATCCCTGTACTTTCATCACGTCAAAAATAATTTCACAAGTGCAAAATACACACCTACTATACACAATGTTTTAAAAGTTTCAGCCGACAGTATTGTTCAGTGACAACACCTTTGTGGTCCTCCTGTTTAGTCTTCCATTTACACAAAGGTGTTCGGAGACGCAGATAGCTAATTAAATATGGCCATGTGTGAACCCTAACCCTATAAAAGGTGTGTATTAATTTAACCTTTTGTTTTATGAAAATTATTTCTCACTGATATGAAAGATAAAGGTCCTTATGCTTCCGAAACCATACCGCAAGCATGCATGTTAATGTTCAGACCGAGCAACGGTGCTCTTAACAAAACTCCCCTGTACAGAAGATGCCTTCTTCCAATTACTCTTATGTGTAATGTAATGAAACTGAGAGTCATGATCAAGGTCTAGTATGGTCTCTGAAGCACCATTACAAGTAGCAGAAGGTCACTGAGAAGAGACTAAAGGAAGGATACTTGAACAGGGCTTGGCGAGAATGTGACGTCCACGTAAGATGGAGCCCCAATTTATATTGTCTAATGAATAGACACATTTTGCCATAAACATTTCATAGGCTAAACTTACATTTGGGTGGGAGTGGATAACTAACATGTTACTTTACCAAACAACTGAGAAACGGGCATCATAAAGACCTGCCATAAATCATTCACTCACAGTTGTGGAAAAAGTACTCAATCATACTTGAGTAAAAGTAAATGTTATAGATCAAATTCCTTATATTAAGCAGTGGTGGAAAAAGTACACAAGCCATACTTGAGTAAAAGTAAAGATACCTTACTGGAAAATGACTCAAGTAAAAGTGAGTCACCCATTAGAATACTACTTGAGTAAAATACTTAAAGTACCTGATATTAAATAGCCGTAAGGTAAATGTACTTAAGGATCAAAGTAAAAGTATGAAACGTAAGAGCTGTAAATCTAAAACAGACAGACCTTTTATTTGGTTTGAGCTTTTCTGAAAGGGAACAGTCTTACGGATACAAAAAAATGTGGATTCTCAAATAGGCAACACATAAAAATACATCTCTTACAGACAAAATAGAATTATGCCTTAATAATTAAGGAATATAGCCAGTAAACGTAAGCACTTACAATCACTTTGCTTTAGAAAAAACATCCCATTATAGAACCCTATATCTAAAAATAAATTAAAATGTTGATGAGTTTATCAAAAGTACATGTACAGAACTGCACACAACCTCACTGTAGGAATATGAGGTCATCACCACTGATAGAATTAGAAATGTATTAGAAATCAGTGTGTCAGGTCATGCCTTTGTAACAAGGACACCTAGAACTTGTGAATTTTAAACATAAATTAACAAAACGCATAAGGCATCCGTGTCCTTGGGCTTGCTAGCGTTAAACTGTCATTACTTGAAGTTTAAGAATTTACGGTTCATCTTCGGTAAAAGCTGTTTTTCAAAGTTCTGGAATCCAGCCTTGCTCTCCTGGGGCTGAAAACAAGTCCTGCAATGCTGAACAGCCTTTCACATGCAGCTGATGCAGGTAAGGGTGTGTTTAGCCTCAGACAGCTTACAAACTACCGGGAAGGACTTGAGCAACTCCATATGATCAGCTGAACAGGCCAGGTATCCGTCCAGCTGTTTGGAGATTTCTTGTGCTTGAGACGTCTTCATGGCAGAGAAGAAGTCCTCCTCATCTGATGAACTGGTGCCATCACCTAGCTGCAGCAAGGGTTCTTCCAGGTGGTCCTTGATGTAGTCCATTCCTGAAATACTAGGAAGATGACAATAGAAATCAGGCCGTTATGAGCCTACATTAATCTGTCCCCATCTATATAACCCAAGCAACAGGGCTAAGTAGGCTACCCATTGGACTGAACCACAAAGTCAGGATTGTAGTTTATATGGGTGGTTCTCAAATCTATGAAGTGTCAAAATGTACACTATACAGTTGTTTATGAATAATCAAATACTGTTAATTAACCACGTTGTCTTACCCATTCTGATGGTGGTGTCATCCTTTGTCCACGTGGTTTTGAATTTGAGGAGAAGGATTGCAGCTGCGATAAGCTCAGGGTCGTGAAACGTGTGGCTGAAGCGCTTTTTCAGTCCCAGTTGTAGCGCATCCACCAGAGGCTTACAGTACTTCAGGGACAACTTGAGTCGGTCAAGTTTTGTGATCAGCAGGTTGATAGTTGGAAGTAGCCACCCCATCTGGACATTGGTTTCAGCCTGCAGGATGTTGATGGCCTTTGCTACTGGGCTCATGGTGGCAGCATACTCTGTGAGGAAGGAGAGTTCAGCTGGATTTAACCTATGAAAAAAACAAAACAACAAATAATAATACTGTTCCCCAACCCTATACAAAGGGGAACACTAACTATTTCACCTGATTTAACTTCAGTAATCAATGGCTGGATGAGTAGTTGACTAAATGGATCAATGATAGTGTATGGCTACAACATGTGAAACAGTTATTAGTCCCCAAGCAAAGGGTCAGGGAACACTGCAACAGATTTAGACAACATTCAAGACATTAAATTGACAAAATAATACATAATCCTTACTTGGATTGGAACCTCGAAGTCTCTGCAGAGAACTCTGACGGCCGCCTCTCCTTTGTCTTTGACGATCCTCGGGAGTCTTTCTACAGCCATGAACCAGGAGTTCCACCTTGTAGCAGTCGGGCGCAGCAGCTGGAAGTCGCAAGCATCTTCAACCGTTTTGTCTGCAAGTGTGGATCTTCCGTATTTGTTCCAAAGTGCTTGGCACTTGTCAAATGTTGAACGGGACACTTTTTTATAAGCCTTACTGGATGTTGCTTTCAGGGCATCGACTGTAGGTAGTCTCCTGAGTGGCGCAGTGGTCTAAGGCACTGCATCGCAGTGCTAGCTGTGCCACTAGAGATCCTGGTTCGAATCCAGGCTCTGTCGCAGCCGGCCGCGACCGGGAGACTCATGGGCAGCGCACAATTGGCCTAGCGTTGTCCAGGGTAGAGGAGGGAATGGCCGGCAGGGATGTAGTTCAGTTGATAGAGCATGGCGTTTGCAACGCCAGGGTTGTGGGTTCGATTACCACGGGGGACCAGTATGAAAAAAACAATATATATGTATTCACTAACTGTAAGTCGCTCTGGATAAGAGTGTCTGCTAAATGACTAAAATGTAGGTACTAAGTTGAGTAGGTGGCAAGCACAGCGCTGGTGCGTCGGCAGCTGGTACTCAAAACAATAATCTTCATTCAGGATCGTTGCCACCTCAACAAACTCCACTTCTTCACTCTCCTCTTGTTCCTCTTCACCATCTTCCTGTCCTGGCTGAGCTGCTTCACCACCCACTGCTTCCACTGACTCGTTGGCTGAGCTGCTTCACCACCCACTGCTTCCACTGCCTCGTTGGCTGAGCTGCTTCACCACCCACTGCTTCCACTGCCTCGTTGGCTGAGCTGCTTCACCACCCACTGCTTCCACTGCCTCGTTGGCTGAGCTGCTTCACCACCCAATGCTTCCACTGCCTTGTTGTTTATCTTCTCCAAAAACTTGGAAAACTTTCCAGAAGTTAGAGCCATTGTCTGTTGTTGTTCTCACAATCTTACCACAGATTTCAAACTCAGAATAGATGTAATTTAGGGCGCCAGCCAACACAAAGGTGTGCGATCCCCTCAACCGTTTACAGGCCAGGACTGCAGACCATCTGTTGAGACTGTCAGGGTCTATCCAGTGGGCTGTAACACCAATGAAGCTCCGTCTTCTAGCAGACCAGCAGTCGGTGGTGGTGGCGATGTGGTCAACTCCTCTCATGGCCTCAGTCACTTTCTTCTTCTTCTTCATTTCAGTGGAGGCTTCATCAATCTAAAATGTACCCAGATTCGGAAACTACTTGTTAGCTCGTGTTAGTTTAGTTAGATTGCGTTAACTAACAAAGCTTCCGAATCTGTGCACATTTTAGCCAGCTAAAGTAGGTAGCTACGAGCTAGTGAACTATTTAGGTATATAGGATTAGCTAGCATCAACTAACACTGCTTGTTGCATTAGCAAATGTGGGCTAGCTAGGTTAGCTAATGTTAGATATCATACTAACTAGCATATTAACGTTATTCTAGCTAGCAAGCTAACAGTAGGCTTACCTCAATGTGTTTTTTTAGGTTCGAAGGAGAGTTCTTGAACACTAGTATTTCCTGAACTTTTGGTAAACACAAGACATTTCATCCGGTAAGATGAATACTTCATTCCGATAAAATATTTTATTTATTTTAGATACAGCCAAGGGTGTTCGTCCTCATCAGGAGGTGGTGGTACAGCGATGTCGGACATGCTTGGGCAAAGTGCTACTGAGTGGATGACTGTTTCGCAAGTGACAGGCTCACGGTGGTTGGGGTTCGCACTTTAGGACCCTTGGATTTGCCCAAACTGATGAGGATTGGATCAACTCTGCATGTCGTCGCCTGCTGCATTGCAAAACAACTTCACCCATGAATGTGCCGACTCGCCAATGTTGCTTGCATCTTTTTTCCAACATCATTCGTTTTTTTCTTCCCGCTTCAGATTGATTTGATTTTGTAGCGAGTACAAAGGTGTCAGGGGAAATGGATCAGAGTAAAAGTGTACTTTATTATTATTTATGTAGTGAAATAAAAGTCGACAGAAATATAAATAGTAAAGTAAAGTACAGATACCCAAAAAAATTACTTAATAATGAAGTATTTACTTCGTTACTTTACACAACTGTTCACTCATTTAAAAACAGTTAAATTCTTAATGAACAGTGCTATCACAGTCTCTGATAACTTTGAAAACAAATAATGAGCGGCGCGCACCATGTGCCCAAAAGCGTGACTTCATTGGCATGTTCACCTAGGTGCCATGCCAGCAGTGGAGAGAGTAGGGAGCAGGTTGGCGATACCAAACCAACTAAATACCAAAAGGTACACATTTCTAGCAACCTTACTACCAGATCGTCTGAGGTAAAATACCAACCAACCTCCACCCTGCAGCCTACCCTTGCTCCAAATGTGGTAAGTTTTAAAAAGTCAGCACTCATTTTAGGGAATATATAGTTGCATATAGAGTGATTAAAAATAAGTGTTTATTGTACCAATACTCATGAGTGCAACAGTTCTATTGGAGTTGTCCCCGAGGCAGAGGAAGGCTGAATCTGCGGCTGTACTGACAGCCTCACCTTACAAAAGGTTGTTGGAGGAAAATGCTCGACAGAAACATCAAAAATAAGAAAGTAATAGAACAAAGCAGCTTCTTCCAAAAAAAGGTGATCTCAAAGAAGGTTGTTGCAACACAACAAGCCACATCAGCCACCAAAGAAGGGGATGTGGAAAGTATTTTCTGTGAGGAGCTGTTTTCAGTCACATGTTGCTAGACTGGATTAGGTGTGAGCAGTGCAGGAGGTTGGCTCATGAGTTGTGCTCCAGTTTTACTGGGGATAGCTTCATTTGTGACCTATGTACAAATTAGAATTGTGCAATAGCAGCGCACAAGAGAGTTGCCTCAATGTTACACTGAATTAATTAGTTAAGTTATGAGTTATTGTTATTACATTTTATATTCCAATGTTATTAGTTATATTCCATTCCAATATTTTATTCCATTTAATAATTTATTAAAGATTTAAAAACAACTATTGAAAAAATTGTTCTCCTGAATGCCATTTTAAAAAGACTGCTGGGATTTCAAATCTTGCGTTATTATTTGAATATTTAGTGCAATTGTACAGTATTGTAGGCCCCGTGTAGCTCAGTTGGTAGAGCATGGCGTTCGATTCCCACGGGAGGTCAGTATGAAAAATGTATGCACTCACTAACTGTAAATCGCTCTGGATAAGAGCTTCTGCTAAATGACTAAAATGTAAATGTAAATGTCTCAACGGCGCATGCGCTTGCTCCACGTTGAAGCGTTGTATTTTGTCCCGTCGGCAAATTGAACATCGTTTCCAATTTTGAAAGTAGACTTTTGATTGTAGCTAAACTATTACGCTAACATTGCTCTCCTTAGTTGCTCTAATTACATTGGCGTTGCAGATGAAATACTTTTTACGAATGAATGGGACAAACCAGGAAGTGAGTTATATAATGCCCAGCGTGCATTTCGATTTTGTGAAGAATGAATGAAGTTACAAAAGCATTGACACTTGTCAAACTCCTCTCTTTACTTGCATCGGTGAACTGTAATATCTGCGTGTGTTGTGTCAGCGGTATAGAGTTTAGCTTTGGGTTTTTTCATGTAACCATGACTATGAATAGTAAGGCCGAGAACTGGGTAGGAACGGTGTCCTTCAATCTGTAGTACACTCTGGTTTCTCTTCAGATCGCATAAATCTTTCGCCTTTTACTAAAGATTTCCGTGGGGAGGAACAATATGAGTATCAACCAATTTTTTGATGCCCGGCCTCACGGCTAGGCTTCCTACACTTGTTGAAAGTAAAGTTGATGTTGTGTTAAATTGGGTGGCGTATTCATTTGGAGACCTTCTAGACCTTGGCAGCATTTATATGTTGGGAGGAAAATTGAGGGAGTGGTCAGTTTTGGTTGGTGTTCTCAGGTGAAAGCAGGGGCAACTTCATCCAATGTGGTTTGAAAAATGTGTGATAGGTGGTTAATTATATCTAATTGTGTACGCTATGAATAGTTACCTTTTTTTGCGTGCGGCACTGGCAGTAGGCTACACTCGTTCGTTAGAGGCAATAGTGGACAGTGTGTCAAAACGTGTTCTGGGCTCTGTCGTAGCCGGCCGCGACCGGGAGACCCATGGGGCTGCGCACAATTGGCCCAGCGTTGTCCAGGGTAGGGGAGGGAATGGCCGGCAGGGATGTAGCTCAGTTGGTAGAGCATGGCGTTTGCAACGCCAGGGTTACGGGTTCGATTCCAACGGGGGGCCAGTATGAAAAATAAAAAAATAATGTATGCACTCACTAACTGTAAGTCGCTCTGGATAAGAGCGTCTGCTAAATGACTAAAATGTAAATGTAAAATGTGTTGTTCTGTGATTCGGCTGAAGTTGGTTATGTAGTTAGCAGTGTGTGTAACAGTATGTATCCTACCGGTATGTTGTGCATGTGTAGCAGTAGCTTACCTGTGAGCAGGGTGAAGTGTGTGGGGCTGGTGATGGTGAGGTAGTGGGGAGTGACGTGGGTTGCCTTGACCCCGGCCCATTGTGTCCAGGTGAGGGGTGTCCACGTCCCTGTCATAGTCCCAACGGAACCCATCGAAAGAGATTAGCAGCAGTTTGTTGTTCCTGGAACACCTAGAGGGGAACCCACTGTGGCGAGAATTCACCCCAGGGAGGGAGCCTTTGTGTGGAGAAGCCAGAGGGGGAGAGAGGGCCAGTAGGCAGAGGAGACCCAGCCTTAGCATCATGACTGGTGCTTCACGGTCACCGCAGGATCAGAGTTAATGGTGATATGCATGACCGGCCCGCTCATTAGGCAGCGGCCTAGAGCGGCAGTTTGACGAGGGCGGCATTTTTCGAGCTAAACTGACCAAGACGCACCTCCAACACATAACACCTCACATTATTCTGCCCCAAAACAATGATAACTTCTCTCACCCAGTGGCATGAGGGCAATTTAGGTGAGCACTGATGCCGCCACATGATAAGCAGTGCCCACTTTGCTAAAGGCAAGGGCGGAGAATATTTAGCTTGTCCATGCGGAGTGCTCCTCTCCAGGGTACTGTTGGAGAGAAGCAGTGCTGCGGCACTCCACCAACGCTCCATGAAATTAATTTGACATTAATTATGTAGCCCATAGACTGCAGACCAAATGTATTACAATGTCCCGAGACATAAACTTTTTCAATCATGAGCTTATTAATGAGGAGAGAGAGTGCAGGAGAAAGTCACCTTAAAAAGGCACGCGGGCGGACATCAGCTTTGGACAGTATATGGTGCTGAAAAGTAATTAATTAAACAATTGTCTTCGTTTTAATTCGACTTCACTAACAACAAGAGGGTTTTTGTTGGAGCCTATTTCTTTCTATTAAAAAAACATGAGGTAGTCCTACCTATTTGACAGACGCAATCCTGCGATTTGTCGCTATAGACAAATCCTCCAATACTGTCACCATGCACTCCTTTAATACTTAATACCTCTGTGTCTGGGAGCGGCTTGGTGTGTTCGGTTAACAGAATGTTAGCTTCATATTTTGACATGCATAAAAAGTATCAAGATAATATAAAGCATTCTATAACAATGTTTAATTCAGTGATGCCTTATGCTAGAAACAAGCTTTAAATGCCCACAAAATACATGACTCTGCTGCATGTGGGAATATATTGATTAATATCTTTGACATTCTGAAGCTGTGATGTGTCCCTCAATATTGGAGGAGACAAAAACTTTGCTATTCTGAGTTTTTCACTTTCTGAAAAGAGATGTTTAAATCCAGGCAGCTTTTAGGGAAGCACTTATTTACATTTACATTTTAGTCATTTAGCAGACGCTCTTATCCAGAGCGACTTACAGTCAGTTATGTTGTTGAGTTAAGTAACGGAGGAGTAGCCAGCAGTTGAGGCTTAACATTTTCTGCTTCAATCGAGCCTCTGTCTTGGTGGAAAAGTAACTTTTGAAAGTGCCATGGTTAGATTCCCAAGGATGTCTAATATTAAAATTTGCAAACAGCAACTTTTTGCTTGCAAACAAGACACTCTGGGTTGACATTGGAGAAATATGGTATGAATGCCGATTTAACTGTCCATTCTTCCCTGAAAGTTCTATTTTCATTATCCACCTTTCTTTTGAGACTTTTTCAGATCGACATTGATTGCAAGCGTTTTTTCCCAAATCAACGCACAAAGAAACATAAAAACTAACTAATTTAATAGACATTGGTGATTTTATCAGTGTAATCAAAAATATTAGGATATGTTATTGTATTGGTTATTGACATTGAACTGATTGTATAGCCTACTAACCAGATGAGTTAAACATAGTTTAATTTGTAGCTTAAGCCTATTAAATTGGGTTGCTATTATGTTCTGTTCTGCCGAGTATTAGCTGGGGAAAAAATTGTGCCAAGGCCAAACCTATTGCCGACCCATGCTGTACACTATTCTAGTTTAGCGGGGATAGGAAGGGGTGGCAATTTTTTGGTCTTGCCTAGGGCAGCAGAACATCCAGGGCCGGCCTGTTATGGCCATACTTTTTTTGGTGCATGCGCCATACCGGGAAGATATTAAATCTACTTTAATCTCTGCTTGCTATCTAGTCAACCTTAGTAAGGCCAACATTTGTGTCTCACTGTGAAAAAGATAGCTAACCAGGGTGCGAAATATGGGGGAGCGGCTCACTTACAGTGCATTTTCTGAGATCTCCAAGATACAGGTATAGTACAGGGCAGGTTTAAAGTTCTATTTCAGTTGTAAAATGCTTAATAATTAGAAATAACACTGTCATACATGTCATTAATGTAAGGAAAGAAAGGTAGTGTTTTATGTCACAAGATCTTCGAAGACTTTTAAGCAGGTCAACATTCACAAGGCTGCAGGGCCAGACGGATTACCAGGAGGTGTACTCTGAGCATGTGCTGACCAACTGGCAAGTGTCTTCACTGACATTTTCAACATGTCCCTGACTGAGTCTGTAATACCAACATGTTTCAAGCAGACCACCATAGTCCCTGTGCCCAAGGACACTAAAATAACCTGCCTAAATGACTACCGACCCGTAGCACTCACATCTGTAGCCATGAAGTGCTTTGAAAGGCTGGTCATGGCTCACATCAACACCATTATCCCAGAAACCCTAGACCCACTCCAATTTGCATACCGCCCCAATAGATCCACAGATGTTGCAATCTCTATTGCACTCCACACTGCCCTTTCCCACCTGGACAAGAGGAACACCTACGTGAGAATGCTATTCATTGACTACAGCTCAGCGTTCAACACCATAGTGCCTTCAAAGCTCATCACTAAGCTAAGGATCCTGGGACTAAACAACTCCCTCTGAAACTGGATCCTGGACTTCCTGACGGGCCGCCCCCAGGTGGTAAGGGTAGGTAACAACACATCTGCCACGCTGATCCTCAACACGGGGGGCCCTCAGGGGTGCGTGCTCAGTCCCCTCCTGTACTCCCTGTTCACCCATGACTGCATGGCCAGGCACGACTCCAACACCTTCATTAAATTTGCAGACGACGCAACAGTGGTAGACCTGATCACCGACAAGACAGCCTATAGGGAGGAGGTCAGAGACCTGGCCGTGTGGTGCCAGGATAACAACCTCTCCCTCAACGTGATCAAGACAAAGGAGATGATTGTGGACTACAGGAAAAAAAGGACTGAGCACTCCCCCAGTCTCATCGACGGGGCTGTAGTGGAACAGGTTGAGAGCTTCAAGTTCCTTGGTGTCCACATCACCAACGAACTATCATGGTCCAAACACACCAAGACAGTCATGAAGAGGGAATAGACAAAGTCTATTCCCCCTCAGGAGACTGAAAACATTTGGCATGGGTCCTCAGATCCTCAAAAGGTTCTACAGCTGCACCATCGAGAGCATCCTGACTGGTTACATCACCGCCTGGTATGGCAACTGCTCGGCCTCTGACCGCAAGGCACTACAGAGGGTAGTGGATACGGCCCAGTACGTCACTGGGGCCAAGCTTCTTGCCATCCAGGACCTCTATACCAGGCAGTGTCAGAGGAAGGCCTTCAAAATTGTCAAAGACTCCAGCCACCCTAGTCAGACTGTTTTCTCTGCTACCGCACGGCAAGCGGTACCGGAGCGCCAAGTCTAGGTCCAAAAGGCTTCTCAACAGCTTCTACCCCCAAGCCATAAGACTCCTGAACAGCTAATCATGGCTACCCGGACAATTTGCACTGCCCCCCACCCACACCCCCTTTTTACTCTGCTGCTACTCTGTTTATTATTTATGCATAGTCACTTTAACTCTACCCACATGTACATATTACCTCAATTACCTTGACTAGCCGGTGCCCCCGCACATTGACTCTGCACCGGTACACCCCTGTATATAGCCTCCCTACTGTCATTTTATTTTACTGCCGTTCTTTAGTTATTTGCTTTAAAAAATAAACTAAACAAAACATATACATATATGTTTCAGCCTAGCTCAGTGCTTTCTATGGTGGAGGGGCAGCCAGCGAAAAATACAGAGCATAGGCATTGGTAATCTTCTCTAGTTGTGCCGTGATTGGCTCAGTGTTCTGTCACTCATTGGGACATTACTTCACCGCCGAATCTAAAGGGATAGCTAGGAAGTTCAAGCCCCCTTGGGTGCTGCCATAGATTTACATTAGAAGTGCCCCATCCAAGAAGGCTCAAGGTCATTGGCCACAGATAAAATGACATAAAATGACGTTATATCTACCATAGCTTTGATTGGACTGATCATGTAAACGTCATACTTTCACAATCTTAGCTACAAGCTAGACAAGCAGTCATCATCGTGAATCACGTCGACAATCTACTGGCAAATCCTTTTCAACCTTGTCATATGAAGATAAATTATAGATAAAACGTATCGGTGCTCATCAGCCATTGGACATAAACATTACACAACAAGTTGGAAATCGCAAATTCAACAATGAGTGGTTTGGAAGGAATCAATGGCTAACTGCAGGCGTAGCAAAGCAATCACTATTTTGCTTCCCCTGCCTGCTATTCAGTGGAGAGTGTGTATGGTCCAAGTCTGGGTTTAAGGATTTAAAACATCTGTCTGAAAGGGTCTCTTTTCCAAGCTTAAAAGGATAAACATTCACACGCAAGAAAAGGTTGAATACATTGGCCATGCTGTCAATCCAGCATGACTTCTGTCTGGTTCAAAACAACTGGAAACTTGGAACTGAGAAATCTCAGATTTCAGTGCATTCAACAACTGGGAACTCGGGGAAAAAACTAGCTCTGACTGGGAAAATACGTTTTGAATTGTCATCCAACTCGCAATTCCAAGTCTGGAACTCGGGCCTCTTTCTAAAGCTCTGACCTGAAGATCACCGACATTATGATTCGACCTTGTTTTTTTTCCAGAGTTCCCAGTTGTCTTGAAAGCACCATAAATGCAGAGAATGACAGACTTTGATGACAAAGTTTGCCCACTAGAAGGACCGCCTCACCAACTTCAAATGAGCACAGCACAACAACGGTGCGTCCAAAAATATGTATTGTACGCTGCTGCATAAATGATGTAATATTCCAGGGAGATATGTATTCAGTAGCTAAGAAAAAATGACTAAGTGTATGTTGTGTAGTAAGCTGTTAGTAGCCCATGTGTCTCACCCTATGAATTTGGTCCCTCTCCCACTCAGAATTTAGCCTACTGTTCTGACTTGGTGGTGCACATGTAGCCTATAGCCTGTTTTAGAGAAATGTCATCATCGAATATTGTAAGAGCTTTCATTGTCTGTTACTATGCCCCGGTTATTTATCCTACGGTTCTGACTTGGTGTACAGGGAGAATACTGTAAGAACGGTCCATGTTCTGAATTGTGTCGCTGTACATTTCAAATAGTTATATCAACTACTAGCTCATTAGCGACTTAATCGAAATTACGGTTAGCCTCTTATCCGCTCATCGTTCCCTTATGCCATAGTTTGTACATCTCAATTGTTATATTGCTTATCATTAGTATCTTATTCATCATTTTGGGCAATGTTGGAATGGTTTTATTGTTTTGATTACTTTGTGTATTATATAATGAGCTCATGTGCTTTTCTTCACGAGGAGGAGATACTATATAATGTTGTTGGGTCTTGTAACCATGGTTACCAGTGACAGTCTCTTCCCTTTCAAATATTTATTTTCAACAAAAAGTTCAGTAATAGACCCATGTAATTCCAGTTGATAATGTGATGGTTGTTTTGTTTGCGCAATGCGCTGTCTGTGCGTCGGTATATTGTCTATAAAAGTGGATCCTCGTGATTGTATTTTCCTTCCTTTTTAGACCACATAGCCCTAATAAAATAATAAAATGGTGTGTAGTGGCTTTGCTGGCATGCATCTAAAAAAATTGGTTGAGTTTGCCACACCAAAGATTGACATGCTAAAATCGCCACTGATCACCAGCAGTAGAACAATCCACAAGTCAAACAACTGTTAAGACATGTTGCTAGACTATTTTACACCAAAACGTTTTCATCATGGAGTTACTTTTAGGCTTCTAAATTGATACATTGTTGCAGACAGAGGTTACACGCAATTGTGTAAAGCCCAGCGATTACAGGCCGATTTGAATATAATTGTTCCACCCCTCCTTGCTTGTCGCCTGGTTTGTGAATATATTTCTTGCGGGTCTCAACAGCGCATGCTCCATGGTGAAGCGTTGTATTTCGTCCCGTCGGCAAATATAAAAAATTGAACATCATTTCCGATTTTGATAGTTGACTTTTGATGGTAGCTAAACTGTTACGGCAACATTGCTAGATTGTATTTACTTGCTCAAAATACACTGGCGTTGCAGATGAACATTTTTACGAATGAATGCGACAAACCAGGAAGTGATTTATATAATGCCCAGCGTGCATTTCGTTTGTGTGAAGAATGAATGAAATTACAAAAGCATCGACACTTGTCAAACTTCTCTATTTATTTGCATTGGTGAACTGTAATATCTGCGTTTGTTTTGTCAGCGGTATAGAGTTTAGCTTTATTTTATTTATTTAACCATGACTGTGAATAGTAATGCCGAGAACTGGGTAGGAACGGTGTCCATCATTCTGTAGTACACTCTGGTTTCTCTTCAGATCGCATAAATCTTTCGCCTTTTACTAAAGATTTCCGTGGGGAGGAACATTATGAGTATCAACCAATTTTTTGATGCCCGGCCTCACGGCTGGGCTTCCTACAATTGTTGAAAGTAAAATTCAAATTGTGTAGAGTTGTGTTATATTGGGTGGCGTATTCATTTGGAGACCTTCTAAACCTTGGCAGCATTTATATGTTGGGAGGAAAATAAGAGGGAGCGGTCAAATAGTTTTGTTTGGTGTTGTCAGTTGAAATCAGGGGCAACTTCATCCAATGTGGTTTGAAAAATGTGTTGTAGGTGGTGAATTATATCTCATTGTGTAGGCTATGAATAGTTACCTTTTTTGCGTGCGGCACTGGTAGTAGGCTACACTCGTTAGAAGCAATAGTGGACAGTGTGTCAATACGTGTTCTGTGATTCGGCTGAAGTTGGTTATGTAGTTAGCAGTGTGTATGTATCCTACCGGCATGTGTACGTTGTGCATGTGTAACATTAGCTTACCTGTGAGCAGGGTGAAGTGTGTGGGGCTGGTGATGGTGAGGTAGGGGTGTGTGACGTATGAGTATCAACTAATTTTTTGATGCCCGGCCTCACGGCTGGGCTTCCTACACGTGTTAGAAGTGAAATTCATATTGTAGGGAATTGTGACATCGGGTGGCCTATCTATGTAGATACCTTGCAGACCTTTGCAGCATTTACATGTTGCGAGAAAGTAGGCTGCCTTGACCCCGTCCCGGAACATTGTGTCCAGGTGAGTGGTGTCCCGGCCCATTGTGTCCAGGTGAGTGGTGTCCACGTCCCTGTCATAGTCCCAACGGAACCAATCGAACGATATTAGCAGCAGTTTGTTGATCCTGGAACGTCTGGAGGGGGGCCCACTGTGGGGAGAATTCACCCCAAGGAGGAGGCTTGAGCGGTATACCGTGGTATTTGGAAATAGCCGCTTGATGGTTTATTTTTTATTTTTTTATTTAAAATGTTTCAATGAATTCATATTTAAGCTATTTTTTTTAGTAAATACCTGCAGTCAACTTGTGCAATACGTCAGGAGATAAAGCAGATGGCGTTCTTCATTTCACCTGTCACATTATTTTACATTATGAAGCTTACCATAGTTCCCCAGAACAGTTGAGCCAGTCACATGTATGTTTGTAAATAGTGTAACGGTGTAATTAAGATGTTAAATTCCTGGATAAAATTGGTCTTTTGCCACCTCCTGGTAGATTAGTGTGTTTACATTGTCTAATACACTCAGTGATAAAGGTTCTGGGTAGTCCACAGCAGATTTATGGAGAATTGCTGTGGTTGAGTTGAGCATTTAATGGTCCCGGGATAGAAATGTATAAAGTTGACATTACATAATAAAATCCGCCTTTTACATAGTACATTAGCAATTTATGTTATTAGTAACTACTGTTGCTGGTTTGGCATCAAATAAGCCACTCTTTAAATGTTATTTGCCGAATCTCAGTTTTCCATGTGGGTTTAATGCTAGCTAAAGTTCCCTCTTTGAAGTTGGTAGCTAACTCGAAAATGCATCTTCTTTAGGAGTGCTATTTACATCCCGTCACTACTGATCATTCATCCATACTTTGTGTGTCCCATCATTTGCAGGTAATTTATGACAAATGTATAAAGTATATGTTTTATAAACTCATGCGTACCAGCCAGCGTGTTAGCCTGGTTTTGTTAGTTTAGGAAAATATGTGCTACATTCTAGGTGTATTATACTTCTTCGCCACAAGAGGGTGACATTGAGTAATTTTTCAGGTTAATTTAATATATTTTGATATACTGTACTAAAATGGATGATAGGTTATTCTGATGTTGTAAATATGAGATTACACATGGAAACAATGTATTTATTTTTATTATAATAAATTAGGAATGATTAGAAATGGTTAAATCCACTATACTATCACAATGACTTTGATAGACATTTAGATCGTTTTTTTTTGTTAGTATGTTATACAGCAGATTTATGGAGAATTGCTGTGGGAGTGCTACTGATCATTCATTCATCCATCCATTGCTCCTTCCTGTGTTGACTCACGGACTGGACCAGGAAGGTCTCAATAGCACAATGGGAGAAGGTCAGTCCAGCTGTGCATTGACAGGGGTGTCGTTTAATATTGAAAACCAACAGTTTTCTTCAATAGAGTGACCAGGGACGTGCAACTACAGTTTTCCATAACAGAAAATACATTAGTGCAACACATTTGGCAGGAAATATCTTTAACTTGCTAGTTATCAAAGTAAGTGGCTGAATGACAGTACAGAATGTCTTTACTTGAAGGTGTTTTTATACATCTGTTTTACCATTTAGAAATCAGTGCACTTTTCACTAAAATGAATATGTATGAAAATACCCTAAAATAAAAAGTGACATTCTCAACATTTGATCTCAAACCCAAAATGCTGGAGTATGGAGACAAATGAAAAGTTTTAGCTTCACTGTCCAAATAAATACATAGACTAGACGTAAAACGTAAATCCGGGACACTCAAATTAGTATATGTTAAGTTTGGTATGGTTACTTAAGAGAGAAGGTAACTTGAGGCAAAAATGAAAGGTGGGCGTATAATGCGAAGCTCTAGCAACCTGAAGGTTGAATGTTCGAATCCCATCACGGACATCTTTAGCATTTTAGCTAATTAACAACTTTGCAACTACTTAGCTACTACTTTTGAGCTATTTTGCAACTACTTAGCATGTTAGCTAACCCTTCCCCTAACCCTAACCCTTTAACCTAACTCCTAGCCACCTAGCTAACTTTAGGAATTTGTAACATATAAGTTTAGCAAATTCATAACTTATTGTACGTTTTGGAAATTCGTAAAATGTTGCACGAATTGCAATTTGTAACATATTGTACGAATGGTAGACATCCGCAAATTAATACATTCCATACGAAACGTAACATATCATACTAAATGGAGTGTCTCCCCAGAGATTGGAAAGCTGCCGCGGTCATCCCCCTCTTCAAAGGGGGTGACACTCTAGATCCAAACTGTTACAGACCCATATCCATCCTGCCCTGCCTTTCAAAAGTTTTTGAAAGCCAAGTCAACAAACAGATCACCGACCATTTCGAATCCCACCGTACCTTCTCCGCTATGCAATCCGGTTTCCGAGCTGGTCATGGGTGCACTTCAGCCATGCTCAAGATCCTAAACGATATTATAACCGCGATCGATAATAGACAGTACTGTGCAGCCGTTTTCATTGACCTGGCCAAGGCTTTCATTTACATTTACATTTTAGTCATTTAGCAGACGCTCTTATCCAGAGCGACTTACAGTTAGTGAATACATCTTTTTTTTATACTGCCCCCCCCTGGGAATCAAACCCACAACCCTGGCGTTGCAAACGCCATGCTCTATCAACTGAGCTACATCCCTGCCGGCCATTCCCTCCCCTACCCTGGACGACGCTGGGCCAATTGTGCGCCGCCCATGAGTCTCCCGGTCGCGGCCGGCTGCGACAGAGCCTGGATTCGAACCAGGATCTCTAGTGGCACAGTTAACACTGCGATGCAGTGCCTTAGACCACTGCGCCACTTTCGACTCTGTCAACCACCGCATTCTTATTGGCAGACTAAATAGCCTTGGTTTCTCAAATGACTGCCTCGTCTGGTTCACCAACTACTTCTCAGATAGAGTTCAATGTGTCAAATCGGAGGGCCTGTTGTCTGGACCTATGGCAGTCTCTATGGGGGTGCCACAGGGTTCAATTCTTGGGCTGACTCTTTTCTCTGTGTATATCAATGACGTCGCTCTTGCTGCTGGTGACTCTCAGATCCACCTCTACGCAGACAACACCATTTTGTATACATCTGGCCCTTCATTGGACACTGTATTAACAAACCTCCAAACGAGCTTCAATGCCATACAACACTCCTTCAGTAGCCTCCAACTGCTCTTAAACACTAGTAAAACTAAATGCATGCTCTTCAACCGAACGCTGCTTGCACCCGCCCACCCGACTAGAATCACTACTCTCAACGGGTCTGACCTAGAGTATGTGCACAACTACAAATATCTAGGTGTCTGGTTAGACTGTAAACTCTCCTTCCAGACTCACATTAAGAATCTCCAATCCAAAGTTAAATCTAGAATCGGTTTCCTATTTCGCAACAAAGCCTCCTTCACTCATGCTGCCAAACATGCCCTCGTAAAACTGACTATCCTACCGATCCTTGACTTCGGCGATGTCATTTACAAAATAGCCTCCAACACTCTACTCAGCAAATTGGATGTAGTCTATCACAGTGCCATCCGTTTTGTCTCCAAAGCCCCATATACTACCCACCACTGTGACCTGTACGCTCTTGTTGGCTGGTCCTCACTACATATTCGTCGCCAAACCCACTGGCTCCAGGCCATCTATAAATCACTGCTAGGCAAATCCCCGCCTTATCTTAGCTCATTGGTCACCATAGCAACACCCACCCGTAGTCTGCGCTCCAGCAGGTATATCTCACTGGTCATCCCCAAAGCCAACACCTCCTTTGGCCGCCATTCCTTCCAGTTCTCTGCTGCCAATGACTGGAACAAATTGCAAAAATCTCTGAAGCTGGAGACACTTATCTCCCTCACTAACTTTAAGCATCAGTTGTCAGAGCACCTTACCGATCACTGCACCTGTACACAGCCCATCTGAAATTAGCCCGCCCAACTACCTCGTCCCTATATTGTTATTTATTTTTGCTCATTTGTACCCCAGTATCTCTATTTGCACATCATCTCTTGCACATCTATCATTCCAGTGTTAATACTAATTGTAATTATTTTGCACTATAGCCTATTTATTGCCTTACCTCCATAACTTGCTACATTTGCACACACTGTATATATATGTATTTCTGTTGTATTTTTGACTTTGTTTTGTTTTACCCCATATGTAACTCTGTGTTGTTGTTTTTATCGCACTGCTTTGCTTTATCTTGGCCAGGTCGCAGTTGTAAATGAGAACTTGTTCTCAACTGGTTTACCTGGTTAAATAAAGGTTAAATAAAAATTTTAAAAAATGTACAGAATAATACGAAATGCGCTGAGACCAGGTTGGCACCCCTGGAGAGAGCGAGAGAGAATAAGTTAAATATGATTTACATGATAATTTTATCATTTAAATCTGTCATAACCGGTTTATAAGTGGAAACCAGTGTGATCTAAAGTTCATTTCAGGATTTAAAAGTTGAGATGCTTGAAATGTATGGTTTGCTGTGTCAACTGTGTATTCAAATGCCTTTTTGTGGTTGTGTATGTGTGTGTGTCATACAGGTTGGAAGGGATTGGCTAAATACTTCTAGTTTAGTAGCTGGTAATCTGTTTTTTGTTACATTGTAAAATGGGAGAGTGTTGATGCAAGTTATTTTCCTAAAGTAAATTTAGATTTTCGCTTTTGCATTCCTAAAATTCCTGTCTTTTTAATATTTTATATTCACCACCAACTGTGGTGCTTTACAGTTGGACTTGAAACACATTTACATCGCTATTGTGTTTTCAGATCTGTGAAGGAGAGGAGATGAATGAAGGAGAGGAGATGAATGAATAATAATAATATGCCATTTAGCAGACGCTTTTATCCAAAGCGACTTACAGTCATGCGTGCATACATTTGTGTATGGGTGGTTCCGGGGATCGAACCCACTACCTTGGCATTACAAGCGCCGTGCTCTACCAGCTGAGCTACAGAGGACCACAATAAGGAGAGGAGATGAATGAAGGAGAGGAGATGAATGAAGGAGAGGAGATGAATGAAGGAGAGGAGATGAATGAAGGAGAGGAGATGAATGAAGGAGAGGAGATGAATGAAGGAGAGGAGACGAATGAAGGAGAGGAGATGAATGAAGGAGAGGAGATGAATGAAGGAGAGGAGATGAAAGGCAGGGGATTGAGAGTAAGAGGTCTAAGGTGTTTCCAAATAGACATGCAGGTACAGCCACACCAGACGGAACAGAGTGAGACAGTAATCAATACATTAGCTGGATCTATCTCACTAGACCGGCCAGGACAGGAACTGTAGTTGAGCTGTAAAACTGAGTGTGACTAGAGTTCTGTAGCGCCCTCTGCTGTTTATGCGCTGTAACATCAACACAGTCACATCTAACTATATACACATGTATCTATTCTACACAGATATGATGGTATCTCCTATTTATTTCCTCCACTAATTGGGTGAAGTGTGTGTGTGCGTGTTTATGTGTGTACTTGTGTCTGTGTGTGACAGAGAAAGTGTGTGTGTGAGAAGACTTGTATATAAGGGAATATACATTTAGGTGACAGTTTATTATGTACACCACCCCATTCACAAAAATTGATTGCTCCTACAGACAGTGAGTCACGTGACCGTGGCTTGCTATATCAAGCAGGCAGACCGGTATCGAGAATGAATGGGCAAAACAAGTGACCTAAGCGACATTGAGCGTGGTATGATCGTCGGTGCCAGGCGCCGGTTCCAGTATCTGAGAAACGGCCGGCCTCCTGGGCTTTCCACGCACAACAGCGTCTAGGGGGAAAAACACATTCTGATTGGCTGGGCCTGGCTCCCCAGTGGGTGGGCCTGGCTACCAAGTGGATGGGCCTATGGCTGCACCACTGCCCAGTCAAGTGAAATCCATAGATTAGGGCCTATTGCATTTATTTCAATTGACTGATTTCCTTATATGAACTGTAACTCAGTAAAATCTTTGAAATTGTTGCATGTTGCGTTTATATTTTTGTTCAGTATAGTTTCAGCAGAGAGGAAGAGGCGAAGCAAGAGGGCTCACTCTCGCCAAAATTTGTCCAGTATATGCCCAATGCGTTTCAATGGGAATAATATGTAGACCTGCCTTCCCGCCTTTGCGACAGACTCCCATTGTTAGGGCGGAGACATGAGCATCTCGTCATTATATACAGATCTCTGGTTTCAGCCTCTTGCGAATTGGAAAGGAAAGTTGGCAGGTGCACAGTGCACTGGTAGGATGCTGTATTGCCCTAAAGTAAATTGATGTTTCGCCGAAATTATATAATTACCGTGTCTAAATAAAATACTTAAAATACTTCACCAGGGAGCATGACTAAAACACACAGGATTATTAGCTCTTTAAAAATGTTTTTCTGTGGATTGTTTCAAATCACAAGTGTGTTTGGAAAGCCCGCAATTTGGGTGGTGTGTGTGGCAATAGGTCTAGCTGATTGAGTTGCGGCTGTCAGTGAAAAGCGTCTAAAATAAGTGTGAAGTTAATGTTGCATCAAGAAGAAGGGGAGGGGGGTGTGGCGAAGATATGGTGCATCTTAGTGGTTAAGAGCGTTGTGCCAGTAACCGAAAGGTCGCTGGTTCTAATCCCCAAGCCGACTAGGTGAAAAATCTGTCGATGTGCCCTTGAGCAAGGCACTTAACCCTAATTGCTCCTGTAAGTCGCTCTGGATAAGAGCGTCTGCTAAATGACTAAACTGTAAAATCTCCAGAATGCATGGATATGTGGGTAAGTGCCCATTTGGCAATGTCTTATTTCTGATTGGCTTAACTCACCACGTACACCACTCTTCACCTCACACAAGTCAACCAAGTCTCTGTTTTTTTAACATCCATTGCGAATGATAGTTCCTCAGTATTTGGAAAATCTTTCCAACACTGCTGGTCTCGATAATCACAAGCCTCAGTGTGAAAGAGCAAAATATAATGATATGCAGAGGAAACATCATAAAAAACAGCTTTCCGTCCAGAGCTCACTGGTCAGGAAACTGACGGCCCGGAATAGGCTAGTTGATACAAGTTTGTTAGCGACATGGACAGGACCTTAATGTGCTTCTTCTTGAGCCACTCCTTTGTTGCCTTGGCCGTGTGTTTTGGGTCATTGTCATGCTGGAATACCCATCCACGACCCATTTTCAATGCCCTGGCTGAGGGAAGGAGGTTCTCACCCAAGAAGTGTGTTACCAATTGTTTTCTTGGTGACTATGGTCCCAGCTGCCTTGAGATCATTGACAAGATCCTCCCGTGTAGTTCTGGGCTGATTCCTCACCGTTCTCATGATCATTGCAACTCCACGAGGTGAGATCTTGCTGATCTTTCTGATTGAGAGGGGGTCAAATACTTATTTCCCTCATTAAAATGCAAATCAATTTATAAAATTTTTGACATGCGTTTCTTTCTGGATTTTTTTGTTGTTATTCTGTCTCCCACTGTTCAAATAAACCTACCATTAAAATTATAGACTGATCATGTCTTTGTCAGTGGGCAAACGTACAAAATCAGCAGAGGATCAAATACTTTTTTCCCTCACTGTATATACAGAGAGTACCAGTACCAGATCAATGTGGAGCTATATACAGAGAGTACCAGTACCAGATCAATGTGGAGCTATATACAGGGAGTACCAGTACCAGATCAATGTGGAGCTATATACAGGGAGGACCAGTACCAGATAAATGTGGAGCTATATACAGAGAGTACCAGTACCAGATCAATGTGGAGCTATATACAGAGAGTACCAGTACCAGATCAATGTGGAGCTATATACAGGGAGTACCAGTACCAGATCAATGTGGAGCTATATACAGGGAGTACCAGTACCAGATCAATGTGGAGCTATATACAGAGAGTACCAGTACCAGATCAATGTGGAGCTATATACAGAGAGTACCAGTACCAGATCAATGTGGAGCTATATACAGAGAATACCAGTACCAGATCAATGTGGAGCTCTATACAGAGAGTACCAGTACCAGATCAATGTGGAGCTATATACAGGGAGTACCAGTACCAGATCAATGTGGAGCTATATACAGAGAGTACCAGTACCAGATCAATGTGGAGCTATATACAGGGAGTACCAGTACCAGATCAATGTGGAGCTATATACAGAGAGTACCATACAGCCTCGGCCTGATTCTGCAACCATTTGGATCAGTAATGGTTCTATCCTCGACAGGTCCAGAAAGGTACAATAATCGGAAATGCAACCAAAACAAACAGCAAATGCATCAAACAATGTATTTTTGTCCCAAGCTTGATGTAGTCATTGCGTGCTGCGAATATGGGACCAAATACCTAACTTGTTACTACTTTGATACACATAGAAGTGAATTTGTCCCAATACCTTTGGTCCCCTAAAATGTGTGGACTATGTACAAAATGTGCTGTAATTTCTAAACAGTTCAACTGCTATGGATGAAAATACCCTCAAATTAAAGCTGACAGTCTGTATTTTAACCGCATAGTTGTTGTATCATTTAAAATCCAAAGTACTGGAGTACAGAGCCAAAACAAAACATTTGTCACTGTCCCAATACTTTAGGAGCTCACTCTATGTTGCCAAACGTTTTTTAAAAGCAATAATGCCCTCGAACCCGGGATTATCATGTGATAACTCCCGACTAAGGGCTGTTCTTAGGCCCAAGGCGAAACCGAGTTGTCACACGATAATCCCCAGGTTCTCATACCTTATTGCTTAAATAATCAATTAGAGGCATAAATATATTGGAAAGAAAGGGACTTCCATCTGTATATTAGAAGATGATACTGACTAATAGTGATTTGTAATGGAAAGGATGGAAGGGTGATGGAAAAAGTATCTCCATTTTGAAATCGATATAAAAAAAAGTTTTTTCCTATTTATATATTGCGGATGAATTTCAGCCTGGCTTCATCACTTTCAGAGCGATAAATTACGAAGGGGCTGCCATGGTCATCTGCTCTGAGATCAAAACAATAGGCTGCAACACTGAACATGTGAGTCAAAGTGTGTGTGTGTGTGCGTGCGTGCGTGCGTGTGTTTTTCTTATATATTGTGTGTGTCTTATGTCCTTCTCATTTGTGTCCTGTGTGTTTTTCATATTGTGTGTGTGTGTGTGTGTGTGTGTGTGTGTGTGTATTGGAGGAGGTGGACATTTCCCACAGTTAGCTCCTATACAGTGTGGAGACTTCTCTTCCTTTGACTGGGACGACCATGGATCCGACACAGGCTGGAGCTCATTAAAGGACATTACCGAGGCAGCTATTGCTCTTCTATCGTTAAAATAATTCTGGATTTTTGTTTATATAAAGGATATAATGGAACTCTAAATGCGGAATTGAAGATTACATTTTCAAGTTGAATATAATCTATGACCTATAGTAATCACCCAGGTTGGACAACTGATATACAACACATTTCACACAATCGTTTGTCTGCACTAAAATGGTGTGGTGTCTAGTCTATATCAATTCTGCTGTTTATTGGAAATACAAAAATAAACTAGACAATTAATTGATCATTTTAATTTCCGGATAAAACAGTAGATCAAGTCATAACATTTAAATAAAGCATTTCCTGATCTGTGACATAACATGAAATACTGAACTGCATAGATTTGATAAGAGTACAAAGAAATAATTATTGTGAGCTCAAACTGATTACAGTGGCAGTTTCATATTGGAATCCAGTCAGAATAAATAAACAATTAGATGAGATAAGCTTTGTGTTTTTCAGTTTGCAGACAGCATTAGACCAGACATTGCTGTTACATATTGGCAGGAGTGTTTAACTCACCATAATCTCTCGTGGACAAATTCTGCACATAAACCAAATAATCTGTGGTGACGGAATGAGATGCATAGGATAACGAGAATCAATAGTTACAATGTTTGGGTTTTCCTCAATGATAATTTGGACGTATCAGGATTGGGCGAAGGCGGTGCTTAAATTTCAGTGCTTTGGCTGAGAGTTTCCTTTTGCGATGGGTGGAGACTTCGCAAACCCGAACTCTCAATTTCTAACACATATGGACCCAGAACTAAATCACGCAGCTGACCAAATTACGCAAGATTTTAGTTCTGGATTAACCAAGATTAAACTCACCAAAATACTCTATAGCAACAATATATAAAGTGCAATGGTACTTACTTCAAACTGAGGATATCTAGATCCTATTGCCAGAGGTTTACATAAAGGTGCCTCCTCAGCGTCACCAGCCTTGACTGAGAGACAGTGGGAGAGAGAGGAGAGACAAGAAGAGCAGGAAGAGGGATGATTGGGCCAGAGTTGCCTCACTGGCAGGAGTAACGACAGCGGCAGTTGCGCTGACAGTTGTGCCGTTGGCAGTGTTGGTGCCGTTGACAGTGTTGGGGCCATTGGTGGGGGTCCTGGCTGTGACGGGTGAAGGGAATGTGTCCACAGTGGTCTGAAGAAAGCTCTGGAAGCGGGCGGTTTTGGTGAAGACCTGGATGTTGGAGGAGCGAGGACTCCGGCTCCATCGTGTTTTGCTGGAGCTGGTCTTGTTGCTGCTGTCGACAGTCAACACAGCAGCCTGGTACCACGCGTCACCCTGCTTACACATCAGAGGACCACCCCTTTCACCCTGTGGGGAAAGAGAAGAATGAATGAACACATGGGGGGGGAAGGTCAGCATTGTCATGTCAGATAGATAACCAGACTGGTTGCCTACCAAGCTACTTAACTGGAAGATCATTATGAAGCTTGGACTTTCCTCACTCGGTGGATGTAAATGTCATACCATCAGGTATGCTCTGCTGAGGCCAATTCTGGAGATGCCAAAGTCAAATAGATCACATCCCAACAGTTGCAGAGCTATCCGCAATAACTAGGACAGACAGAATGAAACCATCCTTGCTGTACACCAGTTGGCACCTCTGAGTCTACTTTTGAAACCCATTATTGTGCGTTTGCGTTGTTTGTCGGACCCATCTGTACCTGTTGAAGGTCCAAGGCAGCAGTGCAGATGTTATCAGAGGAGCCGGAGCTCTCACAATTCACCACAGTGGTCTGGGACTGCTGCAAGTTCTGTTCGGCTAAGGAACGAGACAGAAAAGAGAAAGAGAGAGGATGAAAATCACAAATTGACCAAACAGAAAGAACACATTTATTTATGTAACCAGGCAAGTTGACTGAGAAGACATTCTCATCTACAGCAATGACCAGGGGAATAGTTACAGGAGAGAGGATGAATGAGCCTATCGGAAGCTGGGGATGATTAGGTGGCCATGATGATCAGATTGGGAATTTAGCCAGGACACCAGGGTTAACACCCCTACGATAAGTGCCATGGGATCTTTAGTGACCACAGAGAGTCAGGACACTTTTTTAACGTCCCATCCGAAAGACCGCACCCTACACAGGGCAATGTCCCCAATCACTGCCCTGGGGCATTGGGATATTTTTTTTTACCAGAGGAAAGAGTGCCTCCTACTGGCCCTCCAACACCAATTCCAGCAGCATCTGGTCTCCCATCCGGGGACCAACCAGGACCAACCCTGCTTAGCTTTAGAGTCAAGGCAGCAGTGGGATGCAGGGTGGTATGCTGCTGGCAAATGCTGGACTTTGTCACAGAAGTCAACCTCCAGTTGTGTTAGTCTGTTCCAGTATTACACACTGACTCACCTCCACCCTGGCCCGTGCCCCAGCCAGCCACCCAGCACTGACTCACCTCCACCCTGGCCCGTGCCCCAGCCAGCCACCCAGCACTGACTCACCTCCACCCTGGCCCGTGCCCCAGCCAGCCACCCAGCACTGACTCACCTCCACCCTGGCCCGTGCCCCAGCCAGCCACCCAGCACCGAGTCCCTATGCTGACTCACCTCCACCCTGGCCCGTGCCCCAGCCAGCCACCCAGCACCGAGTCCCTATGCTGACTCACCTCCACCCTGGCCCGTGCCCCAGCCAGCCACCCAGCACCGAGTCCCTATGCTGAAGGTGTTGGTTCCCTGGTCCACACAGATAGGCTGGATGTAGTCAGACAACGTGGGTTGGCTGGCCAGTCGGAGGATTGCCACGTTGTTGGCCGTCAAGTTGCTCATGGTGATGTTGATGACGTTAAGGGTTACCTCGTTCGGGTTGGAGCCGCTCTGCTTCAGACGACCCATGATCACGGTCCACTGAGAGGCGTTGGACTGACTGGGAAGGGGGAATAGCGAAGATGGGGAACTTTAGCTTGGCATTACCGATACCTTCTATGTAATAGGTCCTTGGTTCAACTTGAGCGCCAAGGCACCAAGTGATGGAGATCTGACCATATTGCATGTGACCAACTCTCCCGTTTACATACAAGTGGAGTGTGTTACCTGGAGAAGCACCCAGCATCGCTCATGACATAGTGCTCTGCCACCAATGTGCCCCCGCATACGTGTGTTCCGTTTGTCTGTAGACTGGCTATCCAGGGCCAGGAGCCCGCTGAGGCCAAGCCCCCACCAGCAAGGGAGTTCAAAGAGGCACTGCCACACACCACCGCTGCAGAAACAGGGAGAGAAGAGCTACAGAGGTCAGGACTGTAACACTGTCTGAGGGAGACTGTTGTCTGAGTGTAGATTTAAAGAGAGGGATAAACACTAAAGTTTGGATGTGGTCAAATGGAGAGTCACAGATAAGTAGCCTATACGGTGGGGAAAAAAGTATTTAGTCAGCCACCAATGGTGCAAGTTCTCCCACTTAAAAAGATGAGAGAGGCCTGTAATATTCATCATAGGTACACGTCAACTATGACAGACGAATTGAGAGAAAAAAAATCCAGAAAATCACATTGTAGGATTTTTAATGAATTTATTTGCAAATTATGGTGGAAAATAAGTATTTGGTCACCTACAAACAAGCAAGATTTCTGGCTCTCACAGACCTGTAACTTCTTCTTTAAGAGGCTCCTCTGTCCTCCACTCGTTACCTGTATTAAATGGCACCTGTTTGAACTTGTTATCAGTATAAAAAGACACCTGTCCACAACCTCAAACAGTCACACTCCAAACTCCACTATGGCCAAGACCAAAGAGCTGTCAAAGGACACCAGAAACAAAATTGTAGACCTGCACCAGGCTGGGAAGACTGAATCTGCAATAGGTAAGCAGCTAGGTTTGAAGAAATCAACTGTGGGAGCAATTATTAGGAAATGGAAGACATACAAGACCACTGATAATCTCCCTCGATCTGGGGCTCCACGCAAGTTCTCACCCCGTGGGGTCAAAATGATCACAAGAACGGTGAGCAAAAATCCCAGAACCACACGGGGGGACCTAGTGAATGACCTGCAGAGAGCTGGGACCAAAGTAACAAAGCCTACCATCAGTAACACACTACGCCGCCAGGGACTCAAATCCTGCAGTGCGAGACGTGTCCCCCTGCTTAAGCCAGTACATGTCCAGGCCCATCTGAAGTTTGCTAGAGTGCATTTGGATGATCCAGAAGAGGATTGGGAGAATGTCATATGGTCAGATGAAACCAAAATATAACTTTTTGGTAAAAACTCAACTCGTCGTGTTTGGAGGACAAAGAATGCTGAGTTGCATCCAAAGAACACCATACCTACTGTGAAGCATGGGGGTGGAAACATCATGCTTTGGGGCTGTTTTTCTGCAAAGGGACCAGGACGACTGATCCGTGTAAAGGAAAGAATGAATGGCGCCATGTATCGTGAGATTTTGAGTGAAAACCTCCTTCCATCAGCAAGGGCATTGAAGATGAAACGTGGCTGGGTCTTTCAGCATGACAATGATCCCAAACACACCGTCCGGGCAACGAAGGAGTGGCTTCGTAAGAAGCATTTCAAGGTCCTGGAGTGGCCTAGCCAGTCTCCAGATCTCAACCCCATAGAAAATCTTTGGAGGGAGTTGAAAGTCCGTGTTGCCCAGCGACAGCCCCAAAACATCACTGCTCTAGAGGAGATCTGCATGAAGGAATGGGCCAAAATACCAGCAACAGTGTGTGAAAACCTTGTGAAGACTTACAGAAAATGTTTGACCTGTGTCATTGCCAATAAAGGGTATATAACAAAGTATTGAGAAACTTTTGTTATTGACCAAATACTTATTTTCCACCATAATTTGCAAATAAATTCATTAAAAACCCTACAATGTGATGTTCTGGATTTTTTTTTCTCATTTTGTCTGTCATAGTTGACGTGTACCTATGATGAAAATTACAGGCCTCTCATCTTTTTAAGTGGGAGAACTTGCACAATTGGTGGCTGACTAAATACTTTTTTTTCCCCACTGTAGCTATAACAGGAGTAACAGACGGCTGTGCCTCTAAGAGGAGGGACCAATTTGTTTGTGTCATAGACGGAAGTAAATCCACTTACGTTTAAGAGTGGTTTTAGGGGCAGTTGTGGTGGTAGTGGTGGTCGTAGGGGCAGTTGTGGTGGTAGTTGGGGCTGGTAGACCAGTACACGAGACACTGAGGTCAGAATCAGTCCCACTGGAGGTGAAGGTGACATAGCCTGGCTGGTCACTGGTGATCTGGGTGTTGATCCAGGTCTGGTACTGAGACACTCTAGCATACACTCCTGGGGCATTTGCCTGGGCACAGCCGTTGCCGAAACTCACAACGCCAGACTGGATCCAGCGAGTACCCTGTTTGCTCACCATCGGACCTCCTGAGTCCCCCTATGCATTGACAGATTTACACTCACTGAGATTAGATTTTCTTATGAAACATAATGGGTCCGTTTTTTCAGACACCGATTAAGACTAGTCTTGGACTAAAAAGCACTTTTAATGGAGAATCTCTATTGAAAGTGCTTTTCAATCTAGGACAAGGCTAGCTATAATCTGGATCTGAGCAACCAGACACAGATTACGAATGTGTCATTAGCCCACATTTTAATAAACAAACAAGATAACCAAGAGATTTTACCTGACAGGAATCCTTTCCTCCTGCTGATAGACCAGCACAGATCATGTTGTCAGTGATGGAGCCAACTCCATAGTTACAGTTACACTGCCTGTTCCCCACTACTGGCACACCCACCTCCTGTAGGGTCTGTGGTGAGGGCAGGGACACTGAGGAGAGACATCCACAAGACAAGATCAATCATATAATTCTGATCCATCATCAGCGGTACTTAAAGCAAGCTACAGCGCTCACCTCCACTGCTGATGTCGCCCCAGCCGGTGACCCAGCTAGTAGCTCCAGCATGGAAAGAGCTGTTTGGTGCAGCTAGGCAGACTGGCCGAATGAAGTTTGTAAAATCCACGGGGGAGGAGAGCTTCAGCAGACACACGTCGTTGCCACTGGAACTACTGATGTAGTTGGGGTGGCGGATGATCTGAGTGACCGTCCGGTTCACCTCGTTGGGGTTGGAGCCCTCCTGGCTCTGACGACCCACGTAGACCATCACATCTGATGAACTGGTACTGAGGGAATAAATATATAAAAAGGTAACAGTATTGTTGTAAAAGACTGGCTCAGTTGAATTTCGATTAGGTTTGGTGTTAGGGTTAAAGGTTTTCCCGCAATCCTGCAAATCCTTACCTGGGGAAGCAGTGAGCAGCAGTCAGCACCCACTCTTTGTTGATGAGGGATCCCCCACAAAAATGCTTGCCTAATCTCTGAAGACTGGCCTGCCATGGCCAACTCCCTGCAGGAGCATCCTGACCCCCCACGATCCTGGTGTTGAGAGGAGGTGTTCCGCACACTAACAGTGACAGAGAAGGATGGGTTGTTTGTTAAGGTCATTGTTGAATAGGTCACATTAATGTAACAGTAGATTATAAAGGTTTTAATCGTGTTTAGAGAACATCTGTAAGTGGTGAAAAGGACTTACCACTCAGCTGGGAATGACAGCCTGAAATACAAGACAGAAAGAAAACAAAATCCTCTTAATCCTTAACAAAGGTGTAATCTCTTACTCTCTGTATCCAAACCCTGGCATTTTCACTGGGTACACTTGGTTCTATCTTGAACCTAAAAGGGTTTCTTGGCCTGTCCCCATGGCAGAATCCTTTGAAGAACCCTTTTCGGTTGCAGGTAGAACCCTTTCCACAGAGGGTTCTACGTGGAACATGAGGGTTCTCTCTGGAACCTAAAAGTGTTCTTCAAAGGGTCTGCCATGGGGACAGCCAAAGAGCCCTTTTGGAGAAAAAAATAATCTAAGCATATATACTGTCCCATACTGATCAAAGAGTGAACATACTGACTGACGTCAGCATTCGTACCAATTGTCATAACACACCGATTGTCTTAAGCTTACCGTGTGCTTCCTAGCCAAAACAGTTTGTGCATATATTATGACATTTTGGTCTTTGGCAGTTTTTGTTTTGTCTTTTCGTGCACACAATTTTTTGTTGTTGAGGCAAGTTGAAGTTCGGTAGTTTGGATTTACTTTGGTAGAGTTGTCAACTAACGTGAATACAATGTAAAATCAAAAACATTTCACCAAGTCATTGGATTTTGGTTCAAAAAAAGAAATGAAATTCCCTTAATGTTGATGACTTTTTTTTTACATTGATCAATGTCATCACTTTGGATTTTGGGGTTGAAATGACGTGAAAACAATGTTGATTCAACCAGTTTTTGCCCAGTGGGAAGTGTTTGTTGTCATTCAATGAGAGACGACTAGTTTTCATGCACATTTTTTCACTTGAGAAATACCGTACCAAAAATGTCAAAATTAATGACCGATTTCTTGATTTATCTTAGGTTAATTCTGACTATTTTGAGGAAGTGTTTCTGGCTATGTTGTTGCAACGGTGGCTCAAGAGGAACAAACAACAGTAATATTGCAGGTTTTTTCTCGTTTTTCATGCGAAGGTTTTTAGGGAGTATGTGAGCACAGACGGTCGCTTCGCCTAGCCAAGTTCTGCTAGGAGCAAACCGAACGCCTTTAAGCCCACTTGCTAAGTTTAACATGTTTCCTTGTATGTGTATGGCATGTGCCCTTTAACCAAGACATACTTGTTAGATGAGGGTTTGTGCTTGAAAATGTATCATCACTGCCCCGTTGTTCAAAATATGTCATCACTGCCCATATTCCAGAATAATTGTCACTACTCGTTCACAGCAAGAGAGCAGAAGGTTTTTGAAAGATTTTGGAATGCTGGAAGAATGCTCGGACAGTAGTAGGACAAAAGACATCAGTCACAGGTTATTAAATAATAGGATACACTGTCTCTCACAAGGTCTCCCCCTCAGGAGACTAAAAAGATTTGGCATGGGTCCTCAGATCCTCAAAAAATTCTACAGCTGCACCATCGAGAGCATCCTGACTGGTTGCATCACCGCCTGGTATGGCAACTGCTTGGCCTCTGACCGCAAGGCACTACAGAGGGTAGTGCGTACGGCCCAGTACATCACTGGGGCAAAGCTCCCTGCCATCCAGGACCTCTATACCAGGCGGTGTCAGAGGAAGGCCCTCAAAATTGTCAAAGACTCCAGCCACCCTAGTCATAGACTGTTCTCTCTGCTACCGCACGGCAAGCGGTACCGGAGTGCCAAGTCTAGGTCCAAAAGACTTCTCAACAGCTTCTACCCCCAAGCCATAAGACTCCTGAACAGCTAATCATGGCTACCCGGACTATTTGCACTGCCCCCCCACCCCATCCTTTTTACGCTGCTGCTACTCTGTTAAGTAAGTATTTATGCATAGTCACTTTAACTCTACCCACATGTACATATTACCTCAACTACCTCAACTAGCCGGTGCCCCCGCACATTGACTCTGCAACGGTACCCCCCTGTATATATAGCCTCCCTACTGTCACTTTATTTTACTGTATATATAGCCTCCCTACTGTCACTTTATTTTACTTCTGCTCTTTTTTTCTCAACACTTTTTTTGTTGTTGTTTTATTCTTACTTTTTTGTTTAAAATAAATGCACTGTTGGTTAAGGGCTGTAAGTAAGCATTTCACTGTAATGTCTGCACCTGTTGTATTCGGCGCATGTGACCAATAAAATTTGATTTGATTTGATTTGATTTGACACGGCTCTGGATGCCACCTTAAGTGAAATAGGTAATGCAGCAAAGACAATGACGCCTATAACTGGCTTGCTTTTTTCTTCAATGTCATCAATGAGTATTTCTGCTTCACTCAATACTTTTGAAAACACAAAGCTGTACACCTTTAATAATAATAATAATAATAATAATAATAATAAATACATATTGTAGTTTTAAAATCGATAGAGTTCAGTTTATTGATTCAGTCCAAATGTCTTTATATACAAACTGAAAGAAACTTAGTAGCCAACTTCTTAAAACCCAGGTGAGTATAAATGAACAACGCTGTAGGATAAAGACAGAGATACATTGAGAATTGTACAACTTACCTTTTGACAGGAATGTGACCATCATGGTCACCACACAACGAGTCCTGAGGAAGGCCATGCTTTCTGATTGGTAACCTTGACTCAATCTTCCTTCTTAAGTACCCCTCTCTTCTGTTTTATTTTCTCAGCTCCTCCCTTCCAACACACCACATTACCTGTTAGACACACACGCGATGCGTCCCTTGCATACCTTTCCGTCTCAGTTTTTTTTTATCTCTGTCCAACTAATGCTGTAATCTATGGTTAGCCCAAGCCTAGCTCTTTGGTTTCATTATAGAGTTATGATGTCGGCACTATTTTTATCACACCATTGCAATTTAGAATAATTTTACAACTGTAATTTAGATGTAATTTTACAACGGTAATTTAGTTGTAATTTTACATCTGTAATTTAGTTGTAATTTTACAACTGTATCTGATAAATGTTATATGTAGATGTTAACAGTGCATACCAAGCTCTCTCTTCATTACCCGACAACAAAGCAGTGCATGAGATTGCGAAAGAGAGAAAACCGGTTCCTGTGCCTGGAATTCTTTATGATTATGAGACTAAAATCTGCACACCAAATACTTACTGTGAGTTTTCCATGCCTAGGAGCATTGACTAAGCTCACATATGTTGCACTTTATTAATGTATGGGATGAATGCGATAGGATGAATTTACTCATTGCCATGAAATGACTTATGTATCATTAACAGAGTATCTAAAGGGTGTTAATATGTTATTAATATGTTAATTATCTCAGGTAAAACATTTGATTAACAAATGTTTTTTCCACGAGGCCCAAGACAATGGTAGATGCTAAGTGGGATCCTTGGATCCTTGGGATGACCCTACCCTAAACCCTAATCCTAATCATAACCCTTACCTTAAAAAACCCTAAAGTCGATTAGCATAAAAACCTGTCAGTTTAAACTAGATATCTTTTTGCATTGGATGTGTCTCAATCCACCACAGCCACCTATGTCGCACTTCTGCATCTGCGGTGAAAGGTGACTAGAGCCTGAGCTAGATCGGTGTTTGTCAGACATTGAGACATCCTGAAAATCAGTCTTCTCACAAAATGATCTGTAGCGTCAGAACGGTTTGCACTATGACCCCCACAAGCATCTGGGACTAGTCTGAAGTCGGTACAGCCGATCTGCCACCTTCTGTCTGTAGCGTCTGAACAGTTTGGGCTACACACTAATATGACCCCTCTGTGGAAAGGAACACGTACAGGGCTTAGACTGTTATGGGTTAACCGTTTTAAATGTCAACTTCAATTGGGTGATGTCAGAGTTGGGTTGTCCCAAGCATACCACTTAACAAAAACCCGAAAGACAATAGGGTGTGAAACAGCAGTCAGTAAGAAGGATTTCTTTGTGTGGGTATTTTTCCACTGAAGATTTCCTGTAGCTCAGTTGGTAGAGCATGGCGCTTGCAACGCCAGGGTTGTGGGTTCGATTCCCACGGGGGGCCAGTATGAAAAATTTATGCACTAACTAACTGTAAGTCGCTCTGGATAAGAGCGTCTGCTAAATGACTAAAATGTAAATGTATCAAACACATCAAAGACATGGTGTTTCATACCGTTCCATTGACTCCATTCCATAATGTGATTTCTCTTCCTCTTGGGTTCTTCTGAAGGAAAAGGTGTGGCTGTTCTAAATAAATAAAGCTCTGTATCCTTATTCCTCCTTTTCACACCCCAGAGTTAATGATACTTGGCGGAAGCAGCTTTGGCAGCAATTACAGCTGTAAATCATTTTGAATAAGATTCTACCAATTCTGCAAAACACACATGAAGGTACCCATAAGCAATACTTTCTGATGAAAAAAACAAATGTGAAAAATTGGTGGATATAGTATTTTGGAAATAAACTCTTCAATTGTTCTCCTTTGAAGGTCAGTGGAGTGTCATCAGTGGACTGTCTACAAAAGCCCAGGTGGACAGCTGAGCAACTAAAAGCATGTCAGGGGTAACTTAATTTAACATGCAACATGGATCTTGGAGGTGGAATAAATATGGGCCATGTCCAGAATCCCTATTAGCCTACTGTTTAGTAGGCTTTTTGGGTAGAATAGAATATAACGTTTTATAGTATGTGAAGTATCGGAAATGTAGCTATAAATTCCAGAATGTCACACGCCTGACATTTCATCTAGTACGAATTCGCTGCACAAAGAACGCTGCAGCTGCAGCCCACCTGGTGTTCAAACTTCCCCTGTTCCTCTGCCCTCTGTACCGGCTCCCAGTCGAAGCGCGCATCCATTTCAAGACCCTGGTTCTTGCCCAAGGAGCAGCAAGGGGAACCACCCCTCCCTACCTTCAGGCTCTGCTCAAACCCTAAACCCTAAACCCCAACCCGAGCACTCCTCTCTGCTCATTCCAGTCAAAGCTTTTCTCTGTCCAGGCACCCCAATAGTGGAACAAGCTTCTCCCTAACGTCAGGACAGCTGATCCCTTCCCATCTTCCGAAAACCTACTTCTTCAAAGAGTACCTTGATTACCCCCACCCCACCCAGAATTGTCTTTTACACCTAAGAAATTCCATATTTGTCTGGGCTCAAGAATATCCTCACTGATATATTTTCATTGATGATACTGTACAGATAGCAAGAAAGCAGTTTATACTCTACATCTCTTAGGGGGGAATTCCTACCCGAGTTAAGCATGGCGTAAATGGAACGTACTTCCCTTTTTCTGCACTTTTCTCCCTACACGTATTCTGACCTTGAATTTAAGCATTTGAATAGAATGGTATTAAACCACTGTTCATTGGGGGTGGAGATCAAATAAATGAAGGTGTAGCAGAGGTGTGTCTACAGATACACCGTATTCTGACCTTGACTTCATTTCCTCATAATTCCACCATCTTTACACATGATGAAATGATGAATGAGGTAGAGCAGCCGGTGTTGTAGAACTCTCGTTCTTGTCTCTGTGTCTGATACATTTGTTTCTTCCCGAGACCAGCCGAGACTCATAATTATCAGCTTCCATTCAGTCAGAGCATAAAACCGCTTCGCCAGCCCAAATATATACACTCCTTTTTTGAAACATTAATACCTTAACAGCCTTTATATCTATTATAGACATGTTTGCGCAGGGGCAAGCCTACATGTATAGGCCTTCAGTGTGTGACAGGTTCGTGATTCTGAAAGGACAGCAACCGTATTACCAGCGCAGTCATGTAGAAGAGTCAGGCCCGGCGGCAGGATTAACTCGGCAAGGGGGCATCAGAAATGACTAAGGGGGCACAACTATTTTTGCTTGCTGATAACACAGGATGGATAATAATCAATAGTACAATTACACACAATGTATTTGCAGCCACGCATGGCTGTCTTGCCTCAAGAATACAGGCCACTGCACAGCTTTACAAACATGGAGAATTCATAACCTGGCTTGAGAAATTGCAAGTTATGACAACGCTACATGCACACTACCCATCAAAGAAATGCAAAACAGTTGCTAATTACTCTGGAGGAGGGGTAAACCTGTGTTTCTACATACCTGCCATTGCTCCCGTTGGTGTTTTTAGTGTTATGATTATGTGTGTGTCATTATGGCGTGTGTGTATTCAAATACATTTTTATCTAATTATATTTGTCACATGCGCCGAATACAACAGGTGTAGGTAGACCTTACAGTGAAATGCTCACTTACAAGCCCTCAACCAACAATGCAGTTTCAAGAAAAATAAGTGTTAAGTAAAAAATAACAATGCAAATAGTCCGGATAGCAATTTGATTAGCTGTTCAGGAGTCTTATGGCTTGGGGGTAGAAGCTGTTAAGAAGCCTTTTGGACCTAGACTTGGCGCTCCGATACTGCTTGCCGTGCGGTAGCAGAGAGAACAGTCTATGACTAGGGTGGCTGGAGTCTGACAATTTTTAGGGCCTTCCTCTGACACTGCCTGGTATAGAGGTCCTGGATGGCAGGAAGCTTGGCCCCGGTGATATACTGGGCCGTACGCACTACCCTCTGTAGTGCCTTGCGGTCGGAGGCTGAGCAGTTGCCATACCAGGCAGTGTACCAGGCCCCGTGTAGCTCAGTTGGTAGAGCATGGCGTTTGCAATGCCAGGGTTGTGGGTTCGATTCCCACGGGGGGCCAGTATGAAAAAAAAAATGGATGAACTCAGTCGTTCTGGATAAGAGCGTCTGCTAAAATGACCAAAAAAATGATGCAACCAGTCAGGATACTCTCGATGGTGCAGCTGTAGAACATTTTGAGGATCTGAGGACCCATGCCTAATCTTTTCAGTCTCCTGAGGGGGAAGAGGCTTTGTCGTGTCCTCTTCACAACTGTCTTGGTGTGTTTGGACTGTTAGAAATTGCGTAATTCAAATCTGGTATTGGAATAAGAATCAAGAGATCTTCAATCCAAGCTTAATTTATTATATGCAAAATGTATGTATGATAAGTATGAAGGTTCGTATATACGGGTCCACTGAAAAACCACGCAGGGCCGACAGAGAACTAGAATTATTGTTTACAAATTCTTTCTCAAATACTCTGACAGAAAGCCTCCACCTCTTCTGTTGGCCAACCAGAGCAAAGGACTGAGTGTGGTCCAGACTCCATTTCAGCCAATCCGTTCCATTTGTTGCCAGGCATAGTTGCTATGATAATAACCTGCGGAGTCAGCACCGAAAATACACAAATCCACTGTAGCCATGTTCAAGGACAGTTTCACAGACAACAAAGAGAGAGTGTTCTTATCAGCCTGTTATGTGAAACAATCGATATCAGTACAGTGCTCCTCATTAATGCATTCCTTCCAAGCTATTCATCACATACAGATCCAATTAAAAAATAAAACCCAACAATTCCCCCTTTTGACGCCCTCTAGGGTGTCACTCATTAAAATACAATACAAACAAAAATAAACACTTTTATTAATAGACAATTTGATAATAAAAGTCCTTCAGTCCTTCCATCGACACCCAACTTCGCAAACGGTTGGCCACAAGTCACCCAGGCACTTCAAACCTTCACATAAGGAAAGACAAACATTCTCAATGGTTAACTTGATTAATAAAGCATAAAACACAGGATTAATAGAACACAAAACATAAGATTATTAAAACATAAAACACCAACAGGGAAGTACATTTTGGCCCCCTTTAGACACCCTCTAGAGTGTCACTCCACCAAGCCTGGTAGGTCATATCCTTCATTCCTTAGGTCGGAGTCCGGGATTGGGCCGTATCTCACCATCTGTTTGTAAACCACCTTCTCCATCTCCTTTTCTCACCAACCCTCAGACACAGGAAATAAGACAACATCCACAAAGAACAAGTATACCCATAGAAGCTATAACTTCACCCAGAATAGTCACAACAATAGTTTTCCATTTACCAAATATGTTATCAAACCAACCGTTTATGGAGCTATCAATACCAGAGTTCTCAGCCAGTTCGTTCGCCAGCGTGGTGATGGTCACTCAAGCGCTTTGGTCACGGGCCCGTCCGGTGCTATATTGTTGGAGATGAAAGTACAGCACATATATCCAAACAGAACACAAACCCCGTCCCGCTCAGCCAAAAGCATATCTAAAGCTATTCTATTCTGCCATGTCATTAAGCTAGTTACCGCTGTCTGCTCAGCTAATCCCTTTATTGCATCACGAGTGTGGTTTATAAATCTTTTGCTGGTTATATTAAATATAATTGATCCAATCTACATTTTTATTAATTGTTGACCACCAGAAAATACTTGATTCAAACCCAGCTGCGATCTGATTCCTAGCTTTGAATTGTTCTGGAACCCCTCGGGGTACTCCTATCCCATCAATATATATATCCTTTCATCAAAGGATTCCTGGAGGAGGTCCTACTTTCTACGTGACAACTCACCAGTCTCTGACACGTTTGATTGTTTACATATGTAGTTGAGTTCACAATCAGTTATCACCACACATCCATCAGATGTCAGCACGGGTCTGGTTTTGGGTCCTAAAATCCTCTGGCTGCAACAAAGAGGAGAGATTAGTCATGGTCTCTTTAGTTGTGACATTCTCTGTGTGGGAGCAGGAGCTAAGAGGCCCTACCCTGTATCCTATCTTATTAGTCCTAGAAAAACAATAAGAATCCCCTGTGACTTCAAACTGAGGCAACCCAGGTCGGGATGACTTTGTTTATCGGGGGAAACAGATAGTGCAAGTTACCATAAGACTCTTTCACCACATTCCCAGGTGGCTTGCATGGAGGATAAACCTGACAGAGAGTCAAAGCCTGTCAAGGGGAACGGAGTAGTTGTTAACCTTGGTTTGGCTGTCCTACAGGCATAACAGTCCTCTTTAGACCGTATACTGAATCCATTCCAACCACAGGTTAAAATCTATTTACTCCATCTCCATCTGTACTACTTCCTTCAGGTCTATAGTTTGCACTGTCTCACTACCTCCCTCAGAGAGGTTTACTCTATAGGGTGCCCCAGTTGAAGAAGATATCTCACTTGTCAGGTCTGTAATCTGTTTTAGCATAATTCAGACTTTCAGACAGTACCTACCCTCATATGGGTCGCACTGCCATTTCTGATAATTCCCTACTTTCACAATACTCCACCTGTCCCTAAACTGTGTATGGAGATTGGTGATGTCCTTCCCTAAAGTCCCTAGTATTTCCCTTTTTCTACGTCTAGCTGTCTCCTATGCCTTTTCAACTTGTGTTAGGTTAACTACCACTTCTGGCTGAAACAGGAGGGTCCGTGTGTGTTAGGAATATGGCCCCCACAATCAGACAGCTACCTACCGTCGGGAGACCTGTGAATCCCCACCCTCGCCCTGAGAACATGTCAGACGCCAGAGGCCAACCCATTGCTTCACCTTCTACCGAACTCACACAGGGATGATCAGACAGGGTAAGGGAATCTTCGTTAAGGAGCCAACCCCCGAGCCCTAGTGGTGATCGGATCTTTCTCCTAACTCTGTGTTTGTTCGTCAGGTGTAGCTGGGTTTACCTTTTTGCAGTGAGTGACATGCACCCAAATGGATCTCTCAGCTATTCTGCTGGCAAAGGCAGTACTTGGTAGGGCCCTTCCCGCCAGGCCTGCTTCAGTCTCCTGGTTAGATAGAGTGGGTCACCTTGTCCTTTAGTTCACCTGTGGGGCACAAAACCTCTGACATACAGGTGTGGTTAATAAACTATCATACATGTTTTTTGTTTGTTTTTTTTAAGTATTTTGTCCTCTCCTTCGTATATATTTAATATTTTTAAAGTATTTTGTCCTCTCCTTCGTATATATTTAATATTTAATCCAACCATCCTCTCCTTCGTATATATTTAATATTTAATCCAACCATCCCCCTTTTGACACATGATTTGGCCATGTGTCAATATTACCACCTACCTAAACAATCACTTTAGTTAATATTGGTAATTCATTATCCAATTGCCATTCCTCCACTCTCTCTTCTGTTATTTTATGGTTCAAATCAAATATATTATTACCAAATTATAATCTTCTTCACAATTCTCACAGTACTATAAATTACCCTTAATTTAGTAAAATAAACTATCTTAAAGTCCTCCTCTCATGCCTTTAGAATTTACTAGTGTGGATGATTAATTAACACCAGAATGTTAAAACAGAGTTCAGAGGCAAGTGAAATCATTTAACGAACTGTTTAATCCCATAGTATACTAAACATTACCATTATTCTAAATATTTCATAAATGTTAGTTATTCATTAAGTGTTCATTAAGTCCTCATGACATTCATTCTCATAAGAAATCATATATACCCCAAACTCAGCCAAAACCTAAAAAACTCCAGAAAATTCACTGTGTGCTCCTCTAAGACCTATCACCCTTGACCTGCTGAAACCCCCCCAAAATTGAAACAACAAGGCTTTATAAACATCATACTAGGTGTGTTGTTTTTTGTTTGAAAAACCAATTTGAAAAACAACCACAAATAGCCAGGCCTTAATTTGGTAGCTCACTTTTATGACCTAAATACTGCCTAACTTCACTACTGCTCCCCTAGCCCTTGGCAACATTCCAACGAGATGAGCTAATCTCTTTCTCCTGGTTATCCCCAGTCTTAACCCATCAATAATTGTTTGTATCAATCTAATTCCTCATTTCCCGCTAAACCATTTCAGTTCGCTATTCAATTTATTTAATTGTTCTCTCTGATTATGCCCTAATTAATAAAACTACTACTTGCTATCGTTGATTAGCATACATTTAATGATGTTTCTACCATCTGAACTGTACTGTCTCTCACCCTCCCCTTGCTCCTACGGGGAGAGCGCATGGTAACCTTATAACATATTTCATAGACTTTTCTAGAATACTTCTATTTAAGCTATCTAATTCAACCTTTCACATTTCTCAATCCACATAGTAATGTAGGTATATAGCCCCACTGCGAAAGCTTTGTCTACTGTCCCTACCTGTGTTCGAACCAGGGACATCGCCAGTCACTCCACACCATCTACGATTCTCTCAAAGTAAATACTTTCACGTCGCACATCCAGCCACGTCATCACCCCCCGTCTAGCCAGCCCTTCCGTCTCAAACACCCTAGTAGCAAAAATAAAACACACTCTCTAACAGCGTTCTGCATTTACCTCAATCATCAGGTTTAAGAACTAACGTAACAACATTAACTATTCTCTATTGCTGTAGTAACGTCTTGTTTGGTTCAGTTTATTTATTACGGAGTGTCCATATTACTATAATAATATATAATCGAATTCCCCTCATGCATACAGATTTCACCTTATGCCATTGAAATGCCAAATAAACCATACTAGTTCAATGGAGCCCCCTATTGGCTCTCCCCTACCTATACATTACTTCTACAACCACTTTAGTTATGGTCCGATTACAAATTAAACCTTATCACATGATCAAACAACGCCACAACCTTAAACTCATATGGGGCGGCAGGCAGCTTAGTGATCAATAGTGCCGCGCCAACAACCGAGAGGTCGCCGGTTCCAATCCCCGAGCCGACCAGGCGAAAAATCTGCTGATGTGCCCTCGAGCAAGGCACTCAACCCCAATCGCTCCTGCAAGTCGCTCTGGACAAGAGCATCTGCCAAATCACCCAAAATGCAAATATTCTCTACTTTCTCACCCATCTCATCCCTCGTCAGAAACCCACAGGCACCTCTCAAATAATCACCCCGTGGTGTTCCCAGCCAACTCCCAGTCTTTCCTCGCTCCAAAAGCCACAGTTTCGCTCTCTCCAGCCCCTCCCCTCGCAACTCTCTCTCCGCCCGGTGGGAGCAGGCTCTTTCGAGGAGCTGTGTTAGTGTTTCCAATATTCTGTGGTTATTTAAAGTATTTTAGTCTATTTATTTAAATCAAATCATTCCCACCTAATTAGTTAAAGTTGGTGCATGTTTATATTGAAACGATAAACCAAATTATTTCAGTCTAATTGTTTAACCAATATTTTGCAGGGTCAAACATCAAACGCTACATCAAATAATCAACAAAAAAGCCTCAACCCAAGCACCTAAAACCAGTATTATGCTATGTCTAACACCAAACGGCACAGTTCAAACATATCAGCTCAACCGTTTCAGTTCAGTCACACAATTCATCACTTTAGCTTTATGTTCCCATTTAACATTTACATTTACATTTTAGTCATTTAGCAGACGCTCTTATCCAGAGCGACTTACAGGAGCAATTAGGGTTAAGTGCCTTGCTCAAGGGCACATTAACGTCATTTAGCAGACGCTCTTAGCCAGAGCGACTCACAAATTGGTGCGTTCACCCTATAGCCAGTGGGATAACCACTTTACAATTGGGGGGGGGGGGGGGGGGGGTAGAAGGATTCCTTTATCCTATCCCAGGTATTCCTTAAAGAGGTGGGGTTTCAAATGTCTCCGGAAGGTGGTGAGTGACTCCGCTGTCCTGGCGTCGTGAGGGAGCTTGTTCCACCATTGGGGTGCCAGAGCAGCGAACAGTTTTGACTGGGCTGAGCGGGAACTATGCTTCCGCAGAGGAAGGGGAGCCAGCAGGCCAGAGGTGGATGAGCGCAATGCCCTCGTTTGGGTGTAGGGACTGATCAGAGCCTGAAGGTACAGAGGTGCCGTTCCCCTCACTGCTCCATAGGCAAGCACCATGGTCTTGTAGCGGATGCGAGCTTCAACTGGAAGCCAGTGGAGTGTGCGGAGGAGGGGGGTGACGTGAGAGAACTTGGGAAGGTTGAACACCAGACGGGCTGCGGCATTCTGGATGAGTTGTAGGGGTTTAATGGCACAGGCAGGGAGGCCAGCCAACAGCGAGTTGCAGTAGTCCAGACGGGAGATGACAAGTGCCTGGATTAGGACCTGTGCCGCTTCCTGTGTAAGGCAGGGTCGTACTCTCCGAATGTTGTAGAGCATGAACCTGCAGGAGCGGGTCACCGCCTTGATGTTGGCGGAGAACGACAGGGTGTTGTCCAGGGTCACGCCTAGGCTCTTCGCACTCTGGGAGGAGGACACAGCGGAGTTGTCAACCGTGATGGCGAGATCATGGAACGGGCAGTCCTTCCCCGGGAGGAAGAGCAGCTCCGTCTTGCCAGGGTTCAGCTTGAGGTGGTGATCCGTCATCCATACTGATATGTCTGCCAGACATGCAGAGATGCGATTCGCCACCTGGTTATCAGAAGGGGGAAAGGAGAAGATTAGTTGTGTATCGTCAGCCACAAAATTAATTTTTTTCCCCAATTGTTTTAACGGGTTATATGGTTTAAGCAACCACAAACCCAACAGTTATCCCCAAATTATACAGTTTGGACAGCCACAGACGTTTTAATTCCCAATTAGTTTTCTATCAGGGTATACAGGTTAGTCATTCACACTCTCATGCATACGACAACACTCGCACTGTCTAACTTTTAAAGTACCTCCTATGAGCCTTAGTCATAGCGTCGCACTCCCATGGGTTTAACCATCACAATCATCAAACATTTGCATAGTATATTATGAAATCGAAATAGTATACTGTAATTGTTATTTATAGTACAATAGGGTTCACTTACATCAAACAGGTGCTTCACAAAATTAATTTGGATAAAGCCAATGTGCAAAACTTCAGTTATATTACAATAGGTGTTTTGCTTACCTTTATAGAAGCCCGGGCAATTTGTGAAACACGGTTCGATGACAGTGATGTCCAATAGGCTGGGTGAATTCCAGCGAAGTTCCGCCACCAGATCACAGTCGGAGGTCACCAATTGTTAGAAATTGCGTAATTCAAATCTGGTATTGGAATAAGAATCAAGAGATCTTTAATCCAAGCTTAATTTATTATATGCAAAATGTATGTATGATAAGTATGAAGGTTCGTATATACGGGTCCACTGAAAAACCACGCAGGGCCGACAGAGAACTAGAATTATTGTTTACAAATTCTTTCTCAAATACTCTGACAGAAAGCCTCCACCTCTTCTGTTGGCCAACCAGAGCAAAGGACTGAGTGTGGTCCAGACTCCATTTCAGCCAATCCGTTCCATTTGTTGCCAGGCATAGTTGCTATGATAATAACCTGCGGAGTCAGCACCGAAAATACACAAATCCACTGTAGCCATGTTCAAGGACAGTTTCACAGACAACAAAGAGAGTGTTCTTATCAACCTGTTATGTGAAACAATCCATATCAGTACAGTGATCCTCATTAATGCATTCCTTCCAAGCTATTCATCACATACAGATCCAATTAAAAAATAAAACCCAACAGGACCATGATAGTTTGTTGGTGATGTGGACACCAAGGAACTTGAAGCTCTCAACTTGCTCCACTACAGCCCCGTCGATGAGAATGGGGGCTTGCTCGGTCCTCTTCTTTTTCCTGTAGTCCACAATCATCTCCTTTGTCTTGAATTTATGAACACTTAGATATGGTAATTTTCAAGTTGCCGCTTGTCAGAAAATGTAAAAAAAAAAAAAAGTGTAATTGTTCCTGGGGGTGTATATTAACCGATTTTAATAAGATTTAATGTTGCTAAAATGCTGTCAGTTCCTCTTTAAATACAACAATGTTTCACACACAAGTTATTTTCAAAGAGATGGCTAACAACAGCAAGCGCGCTGCAATATAAAACACAGTTCCACTCATTTGAAACTTAACTTCTTGTTGAAAGTTATTCTTGAAAAGAGAGAAGCTAACAAATTAGCAACAACATCCTCTTTGATAACACCTGCTGCAGCCACTGCAAACTAGCCGACAACAAAGCTAGCTAGCTAGACTGTGGGAAAACTAATGCTCGCTATTGCACAGTGACCTGTTAATTTTCAAGAAGGCAGAAGTTTCCATACGTTTTTGTAAAAACAGTCCCTCTCATTAAGTCAAAATGTGATTGGTTGATTCCACTGTCACTCCACAATTTTGCCCTAATACAGCCAGATGCCTTTTTCCTAGCTTCTAATGGCCTATCCAATGGCTGACTTAGTTAACAAGATTTATCTCCCCAGAGACCAGCAAAGAAAAATCCTGATTGGATATTTATTTCTCTTCAGTGTTAACCCTTTCCTTTCCAACAAAAACTGAAGAGATTAAATCAGAACATAATTGAAAATAATAATATATAATTATAAATATTATATTACTATTTTATAAATCCTTAGCCCTTCCCTGAAGGAGTAGAAGGCCCATTGTTCCCCACTGTGTTTGGGTTAGTAATACTTTGTAGAGTGGCTCTATTTTCCCCCAGCATGCATTTTTTCACTATTCTGAATGTCTAAAGAATCCATATGTTGTTCTGAAATATGAACACAGAAATACTACTGGACATTTTGAACTCTTATTATGGTGGTGATTTGACAAAATAACAATCACGGTCTTGAATTGGACTCACATTTTTCTGGTCTCGGTCTTGACTCAGTCTCGGACCCCTTGTCCCCCTCCCAGTATCGGTCTTGACTCGATCTCGCCCCCCCCTCCGGTCTTGGTCTTGACTCAGACTCGATTTGCTCCAGTCTTGGTCTTGAATCAGTCTCGCTTTAGGTGGTCTGAAACACAACACTGTGAACAACATCTAATTATTCGTTCCCTTATTAGAATAATACCATTCTCCATGCACTGTAATTTACAAATTGATAAGAGCTATTCATAAGAGCTAGGTAAATGAGTAAACAGTTTGGATAAGGGAATTAGATCTATTTTACCTTATGATGGCCGGAAACAAATGTGAAACCAGTCATATGGCAGCAAACTGAAGCATATCAACATATCATCGTGGAATGCTCTGCCACCAGAGGTTAATTGTACTATATATAAGAATATGAGTACAGTGCCTTGACACCCCTTGATTTTTTCCACATTTTGTTGTGTTAAAAAGTGGGATTAAAATGGATTTAATTGTAATTTTTGGTCAACGATCTACACAAAATACTCTGTCAAAGTGGAAGAAAAATTACAACATTTGTAAAATAAAATATTCCATAAGTATTCAACACCCTGAGCTAATAATACATGTTAGAATCACCTTTGGTAGTGATTACAGCTGTGAGTTTTTCTGGGTAAGTCTCTAAGAGCTTTGCACACCTGGATTGTACAATATTTATACTTTAAAAAATATATATATTCTTCAAGTGCTGCCAAGTCGGTTGTTGATCATTGTTAGACAGCCATTTAAGTCTTGCCATACATTTTCAAGCCGATTTCAGTCAAAACTGTAACTAGGCCATTCAGGAACACTCAATGTCGTCTTGGTAAGCAACTCCAGGTAAGCCCCTGCATTAAACCGGCCCTGATTGAAGTAGGCCTTAATAAGCTACTGTAAGTGAAAAAAACATGTTTTTTGCCTGCCTTAGACAATGTTTCAGAATTCGCGGGCAGTCAATCATATTTAGGTTGGGGAAAAAAGTTGATGCAAAACATTGTTGAATTCAAATGTTCTGCTGACAGGTCCACAACAATAGCCATAGTTGTCTCTTTCAGAAACTAACAGTCCTTTTCCAGATACAGCATAAATTACTGCTAAAGATTGAAACATCCTGCCAACACAGTAAATAGACCGGTAGTTTATGTAAAACATTTGACAGTATGCTTAGGCTACAGTACCCTATTGCTGTGCTATAGGAGTGCGGCATCATTGCCTATTTAATCTCAGAGCCTATTGCAAGGCAGAATAGAAACCCAATAATTGATTGATAAACTAAATATTGAACAACAAGACAATCATTAGATCACTTGTTTTGGTACTGTAGCTTGTTTGTGGTCGCAGGTTAAGGAATGGCTGAAAAATTGCAACATTTACTTGGAGCTAACTCTGCAAATAGCACTGCTGGGTGATTTGAAAAGTCATAGTCAATTGACCAATAATATAATAATACTCTTAGCAAAAATGTTTATTTTTAATTTAGAAACTATGAGAATAGACAGGTTCAGAGCCTTTGTGAAACAGCACAGTAGAAAAATATGGCAAATTGAAATCCAAACTGGATGTTCTTCAGCTATAGATGAGAGGGTCTCTGAAGTATGTGACTAAAAACAAGTGTATATACAGTGAGGGAAAAAAGTATTTGATCCCCTGCTGATTTTGTACGTTTGCCGACTGACAAAGACATGATCAGTCTATAATTTTAATGGTAGGTTTATTTGAACAGTGAGAGACAGAATAACAACAAAAAAATCAAGAAAAACACATGTCAAAAATGTTATGAATTGATTTGGATTTTAATGAGGGAAATAAGTATTTGACCCCTCTGCAAAACATGACTTAGTACTTGGTGGCAAAACCCTTGTTGGCAATCACAGAGGTCAGACGTTTCTTGTAGTTGGCCACCAGGTTTGCACACATCTCAGGAGGGATTTTGTTCCACTCCTCTTTGCAGATCTTTTCCAAGTCATTAAGGTTTCGAGGCTGACGTTTGGCAACTTGAACCTTCAGCTCCCTCCACAGATTTGCTATGGGATTAAGGTCTGGAGACTGGTTAGGCCACTCCAGGACCTTAATGTGCTTCTTCTTGAGCCACTCCTTTGTTGCCTTGGCCGTGTGTTTTGGGTCATTGTCATGCTGGAATACTCATCCACGACCCATTTTCAATGCCCTGGCTGAGGGAAGGAGGTTCTCACCCAAGATTTGACTGTACATGGCCCCGTCCATCGTCCCTTTGATGCGGTGAATTTGTCCTGTCCCCTTAGCAGAAAAACACCCCCAAAGCATAATGTTTCCACCTCCATGTTTGACGGTGGGGATGGTGTTCTTGGGGTCATAGGCAGCATTCCTCCTCCTCCAAACACGGCGAGTTGAGTTAATGCCAAAGAGCTCGATTTTGGTCTCATCTGACCACAACACTTTCACCCTGAATCATTTAGGGTCACAACACTGAATCATTTAGATGTTCATTGGCAAACTTCAGATGGCCCTGTATATGTGCTTTCTTGAGCAGGGGGACCTTGCGGGCGCTGCAGGATTTCGGTCCTTCACGGCGTAGTGTGTTACCAATTGTTTTCTTGGTGACTATGGTCCCAGCTGCCTTGAGATCATTGACAAGATCCTCCCGTGTAGTTCTGGGCTGATTCCTCACCGTTCTCATGATCATTGCAACTCCACGAGGTGAGATCTTGCATGGAGGCCCAGGCCGAGAGAGATTGACAGTTATTTTGTGTTTCTTCCATTTGCGAATAATCGCACCAACTGTTGTCACCTTCTCACCAAGCTGCTTGGCGATGGTCTTGTAGCCCATTCCAGCCTTGTGTAGGTCTACAATCTTGTCCCTGACATCCTTGGAGAGCTCTTTGGTCTTGGCTATGGTGGAGAGTTTGGAATCTGATTGATTGATTGCTTCTGTGGACAGGTGTCTTTTATACAGGTAACAAGCTGAGATTAGGAGCACTCCCTTTAAGAGTACCTGTATAAAAGACACCTGGGAGCCAGAAATCTTTCTGATTGAGAGGGGGTCAAATACTTATTTCCCTCATTAAAATGCAAATCAATTTATAACATTTTTGACATGCGTTTTTCTGGATTTTTTTGTTGTTATTCTGTCTCTCACTGTTCAAATAAACCTACCATTAAAATTAAAGACTGATCATTTCTTTGTCAGTGGGCAAACGTACAAAATCCCTCACTGTAGTATGTATAAGCTGGAAGTAGAGCCTAAGTATTGTTGTCCATTAGTTTACTCCAATTAGGGGAGGAGTGATAGGGTTAGGGGAAAATGATAAAGGAAAATATATAAAAACACATACACATATACATATATATATATATATATATATATATATATATATATATATATATATATATTTTAAAATAATATACACACACAAAAAAAACTATATGGGGGATTGGAAATTATGCAGACAATTACATTGATATAAACCACAATCCATCTGCAATATTAAAGCTGATCTACCCCCCTAAATGTTTATATATAGATATACAGTACCAGTCAAAAGTTTGGACACACCTACTCATTCAAGGGTTTTTCTTTATTTTTTTTACTATTTTCTACATTGTAGAATAATAGTGAAGACATCAAAACTATGAAATAACACATATGGAATCATGTAGCGACCAAAAAAGTGTTAAACAAATCAAAATATATTTTATATTTGAGATTCTTCAAATAGCCACCCTTTGCCTTGACAGCTTTGCACACTCTTGGCATTCTCTCAACCAGCTTCACCTGGAATGCTTTTCCAACAGTCTTGAAGGAGTTCCCACATATGCTGAGCACTTGTTGGCTGCTTTTCCTTCACTCTGCCGTCCGACTCATCCCAAACCATCTCAATTGGTTTGAGGTCGGGGGATTGTGGAGGCCAGATCATCTGATTCAGCACTCCATCACTCTCCTTCTTGGTAAAATAGCCCTTACACAGCCTGGAGGTGTGTTGGGTCATTGTCCTGTTGAAAAACAAATGATAGTCCCACTAAGCCCAAAACAGATGGGATGGCGTATCGCTGCAGAATGCTGTGGTAGCCATGCTGTTTAAGTGTGCCTTGAATTCTAAATAAATCACAGACAGTGTCACCAGCAACACCTCCTCCTCCATGCTTTACGGTGGGAACCACACATGCGGAGATAATCCATTCACCCACACCTCGTCTCACAAAGACACAGCGGTTGGAACCAAAAATCTCCAATTTGGACTCCAGACCAAAGGACATCCTTTTAAGATACAACTATACAAAATATATTCACGTCACCAAATAATTTATTAAAACACTGTTTTGCAATGATGGTCGACAGTAGCCTCAACAGCACTCTGTAGGGTAGCACCATGGTGTAGCCAGAGGACAGCTAGCTTCTGTCCTCCTCTGGGTACATTAACTTCAATACATAACCTAGGAGGCTCATGGTTCTCACCCCCTTCCATAGACTTTTACAACTTCCGGAGAGATATCCTCCAACCTATCAGAGCTCTTGCAGCATGAACTGACATGTTGTCCACCCAATCAAAGGATCAGAGAATGAATCTAGTACTGAACAAATTCATTTATTCAAAATGGAGGTGAGCTATATTTCGTCATTTTTTTTCACTTTCATTTACTTAGCTAGCAAATGCAGCTAGCTAGTTTAAACTACTCAAACACCCGGCTCAAACAGAGGGATGCTATGTTAGCTAGCTGGCTATGACTATCCAACACTGGAACTCTTCCAACTGAAGGGTAAGCTTTTGGTTTTACTAATATATTGCCACCGGGGCCCGACGGTGTAACTGCTAAACTGTTTACTGGCTGTACACTGTCATCGTGGAAGCACTCTATACGTTTTACTGGGAGGTCTGGCCTATGGTCCTGGGACATTACAAGGTTATAGTAACCCAGCCACCCTGAGTGGCTTTTAGTAGACCAGGCAATTACACAAATGGTTTGTTACATCAATGTTTTTACCATACATTACACTATTGTAACACGCCCCCATTCACATCGACGGGGCTGTAGTGGAGCGGGTCGAGAGTTTGAAGCTCCTTGGTGTCCACATCACCAACAAACTATCATGGTCATGGTCAACATATGGCGCCAGAGAAGATGGCTGCCGTTTTACAGCGCTCTAACCAATTGTACTATTATGTGTGTTTTTTCACGTTATTTGTAATTTATTCTGTACATAATGTTTCTGCCACCGTCTCTTATGACCAAAAAGAGCTTCTGGATATCAGGACAGCGATTACTCACCTCGTATTGGACGAAGATTTTTTCTTCAACGAGTCGGATGCGAAGGATATTCTACAGACATCCGACAAGGCCCAAATCCCTGTCATTCGCATGAGAAAGAGACGGATATATCGTGAACGTAGGTCGGGGTGCCTTGTAAGGATCTGATGGCGAGCGAGTAAACTGCCTCTTCCATCAATCCTATTAGCCAATGTTCAATCATTTGAAAATAAATTGGACGACCTAAGATTATCCTACCAACGGGACATTAAAAACAGTAATATCTTATGTTTCACCAAGTCGTGACTGAATGACGACATGGATAACATACAGCTGGCGGGATATATGCTACATCGGCAGGATAGAACGGCTGACTCCGGTAAGACAAGGGGTGGCAGTCTGTGTATATTTGTAAACAACAGCTGGTGCAAAAAATCTAATACTAAGGAAGTCTCGAGGTTTTGCTTGCCTGAGGTAGAGTATATCATGATAAGATGTAGACTACACTATTTACCAAGAGAGTTTTCATCTATATTTTTCGTAGCTGTCTATTTACCACTACAAACCGATGCTGGCACTAAGATTGCACTCAATGAGCTGTATAAGACCTTAAGTAAACAGGAAAATGCTCATCCAGAGGCAGCGCCCTTGTGGCTGGGGACTTTAATGCAGGGAAACTTAAATCCGTTCTACCTAATTTCTACCAGCATGTTAAATGTGCAACCAGAGGAAAGAAAAATCTAGACCACCTTTACTCCAAATAGAGACGTGTACAAAGCTCTCCCTCGCCCTCCATTTGGCAAATCTGACCATAACTCTATCCTCCTGATTCCTGCTTATAAGCAAAAACTAATGCAGGAAGCACCAGTGACTCGGTTAATAAGGAAGTGGTCAGATGACGCAGATGCTAAGCTACAGGACTGTTTTGCTAGCACACACTGGAATATGTTCCGGGATTCTTCCGATAGCATTGAGGAGTACACCAGAGCTTAGGGAATTATTATGAAAGAGACAGAACAGAAGTAAAGAGAGGATATTGTAGCTGAAGTTAGTAGAGAGGAAGACTGAGTAGAGGGCCATGTCTCAGGGCTCCCTCCCTCCCTCCCTGGTTACCTCTACCAGGAGGCTGAAACTTGGCCGCAAGTGGATCTTCCAGCAAGACAATAATCCCAAGCACACATCAAAATCCACAAAGAAATTGTTAATTGATCACAAAATCAACATTTTGCAATGGCCATCTCGGTCTCCAGACTTGAACCCCATTTTGGTTTGAATTGAAGAGGGCAGTCCATAAGTGCAGACGAAGGATATTAAGGATCTGGAAAGATTCTGAGAAATGGTCCTCCCAATGTGATCCCTCCCAATGTGTTCTCCAATCTCAAAACATTTTAGAAAAAGGCTTAGTGCCGTTATCCTCGCAAGGGGAGGGTGCCGGAGTATTGAAAACAGGGGTGCCAATAATTTTGAAATATTAATAATAATTACTTGTTAAACAAAATCTCTTTCTCTGAGCAATTGTGTTAGTATAAAGCTATATACTTTTTTATTACTGGTATTTATTTAGTACAGCCATCTTTATCAAGGGTGCCAATAATTTTGGTCGTGACTGTCGTGTAAAAAATAAAAGCACAGCGCTCAGGGAATGGGCACCAGAAAAGAACAGAAGGAAAGTGATGTTATTAGTTGGCTACATTTTACTACAAGTGACAAGTCCACAGAATAAATAATACATCGACATTGCAGTTAGCCATGATAGCCTTTATAATAGAACGCTTGTGACCATACACGCACATCTAAATATTGCACTTGGGAAAAACCTCTTAAAGTGGCTAAGAATTCAATAAATGTAGTCCATCTCACTCCACACAAAACTCATAGAGTGAAACATAACAGTGCCGACGATAGTCCCCACTAGGGTTGCAAAATAAATTCCCAGAAATCCTGGTTGGAGGAATCCAATAAATTCCCAGAAATCCTGGTTGGAGGATTCTGGATTTCCCGATTATTCCCTCCCGATTCCAGGTTTCCGCTAACCGGGATTTCAGGAAAACCAGGGAATTTGAAAGTTCCTGGAATTTTGCAACCCTTGTCACCACTATAGTAGGCATTGATCAAGTGCACAAGGCTACATGTGTACAAGAATAATGTTCCCTCACTCACACAAAAGTGTTACAGTATGGTCAACACAACAAAGCACCATCTTTAAGCATGTAGTCAGTGGGGTATTCCAGAAAGCAGGATTATTAAATTAACCAATTTACTTGGATAAACAGGCACATATAACTTTTGTTTTTTTTGGTTGATTGAAAGCTTAATTTGTAAATTGGTTGTTGTTGTCAAGTCAATTATACCTGGTCAATTTCAAGTCAATATTTCTTAAAAGATGGAGTTATTTCCAGAGATTCTAGAACGTTAGCTGGCTAATTCATTGATCAAAGATAGCTGGCTAACACATTGAGACAGATTTCAGGAACAGCCCCCTGGTTCTTAACTGCCCAACATTGGTCTCTTGGAGTGTTCATCTCCCACAGACAATCAGACAAAAAATGCTGCCTGTGAACGTGGTGAGGTTTTACCATATTATCATAGTAATACCAGGAAGCACAGCACACTGATTTGACCAAAAATGCTCAGTAGCAAATGCCCTTCTTGAGAAAGCGAGGCAGGAAAGTAGAAAAAATGCTTTACAAATAAAACTATAGTTAAGGAATTTCAGAGGGAAACTTAACATAAACCCAGAGGGAAACTTAACATAAACCCAGAGGGAAACTTAACATAAACCCAGAGGGAAACTTAACATAAACCCAGAGAGAAACTTAACATAAACCCAGAGGGAAACTTAACATAAACCCAGCTGAGCTTTCCTATACCCACATACGTTTTCAGAACACTTTCTATGAAAAAATATTAACAGAAAAAATACATTCCATCAAATGAAGGTAAATGTTGGCAATCCAGGCCTCTGAGATGCTACTGTGACCTAGTTCTTTAAAGACATTCTATCAGTTTATACAGTGGGGGAAAAAAGTATTTAGTCAGCCACCAATTGTGCAAGTTCTCCCACTTAAAAAGATGAGAGAGGCCTGTAATTTTCATCATAGGTACACATCAACTATGACAGACAAATTGAGAAAAGAAAAACCAGAAAGTCACATTGTAGGATTTTTAATAAATTTATTTGCAAATTATGGTGGAAAATAAGTATTTGGTCACCTACAAACAAGCAATATTTCTGGCTCTCACAGACCTGTAACTTATTCTTTAAGAGGCTCCTCTGTCCTCCACTCGTTACCTGTATTAATGGCACCTGTTTGAACTTGTTATCAGTATAAAAGACACCTGTCCACAACCTCAAACAGTCACACTCCAAACTGCACTATGGCCAAGACCAAAGAGCTGTCAAAGGACACCAGAAACAAAATTGTAGACCTGCACCAGGCTGGGAAGACTGAATCTGCAATAGGTAAGCAGCTTGGTTTGAATAAATCAACTGTGGAAGCAATTATTAGGAAATGGAAGACATACAAGACCACTGATAATCTCCCTCGATCTGGGGCTCCACGCAAGATCTCACCCCGTGGGGTCAAAATGATCACAAGAACCACACGGGGGTACCTAGTGAATGACCTGCAGAGAGCTGGGACCAAAGTAACAAAGCCTACCATCAGTAACACACTACGCCGCCAGGGACTCAAATCCTGCAGTGCCAGACGTGTCCCCCAGTACATGTCCAGGCCCGTCTGAAGTTTGCTAGAGTGCATTTGGATGATCCAGAAAAGGATTGGGAGAATGTCATATGGTCAGATGAAACCAAAATATAACTTTTTGGTAAAAACTCAACTCGTCGTGTTTGGAGGACAAAGAATGCTGAGTTGCATCCAAAGAACACCATACCTACTGTGAAGCATGGGGGTGGAAACATCATGCTTTGGGGCTGTTTTTCTGCAAAGGGACCAGGACGACTGATCCGTGTAAAGGAAAGAATGAATGGGGCCATGTATCGTGAGATTTTGAGTGAAAACCTCCTTCCATCAGCAAGGGCATTGAAGATGAAACGTGGCTGGGTCTTTCAGCATGACAATGATCCCAAACACACTGCCCGGGCAACGAAGGAGTGGCTTCGTAAGAAGCATTTCAAGGTCCTGGAGTGGCCTAGCCAGTCTCCAGATCTCAACCCCATAAAAAATATTTGGAGGGAGTTGAAAGTCTGTGTTGCCCAGCGACAGCCCCAAAACATCACTGCTCTAGAGGAGATCTGCATGGAGGAATGGGCCAAAATACCAGCAACAGTGTGTGAAAACCTTGTGAAGACTTACAGAAAACGTTTGACCTGTGTCATTGCCAACAAAGGGTATATAACAAAGTATTGAGAAACTTTTGTTATTGACCAAATACTTATTTTCCACCATAATTTGCAAATAAATTCATTAAAAATCCTACAATGTGATTTTCTGGAATTTTTTTTCTCATTTTGTCTGTCATAGTTGACGTGTACCTATGATGAAAATTACAGGCCTCTCTCATCTTTTTATGTGGGAGAACTTGCACAATTGGTGGCTGACTAAATACTTTTTTTCCCCACTGTATGACAACACAAAAAGCATAATGATAACCTTAACACACACATGACATGATGCAAGAGACAAAGGAAGCTTTGAACAACCAGTTCAAGTAACTTGCTCCAATATTAATATCCAACAACCAAAACACCACATAACAAATGAAGGGAGGGGAGGGGGTTTAATATTTAGTTGAGAGAGTAGGGGTGGATTTAATATCTAGTTGGGAGGGAGGTGGGTTTACTATCTAGTTGAGAGGGAGGGAGGGGAGGTGGGTTTAATATCTAGTTGGGAGGGAGGGGAGGTGGGTTTAATATCTAGTTGGGAGGGAGGGAGGGGAGGTGGGTTTAATATCTAGTTGAGAGGGAGGGAGGGGAGGTGGGTTTAATATCTAGTTGGGAGGGAGGGGAGGTGGGTTTAATATCTAGTTGGGAGGGAGGGGAGGTGGGTTTAATATCTAGTGGGGAGGGAGGGGAGGTGGGTTTACTATCTAGTTGAGAGGGAGGGAGGGGAGGTGGGTTTAACATCTAGTTGGGAGGGAGGGAGGGGAGGTGGGTTTAATATCTAGTTGAGAGAGAGGGAGGGGAGGTGGATTTACTATCTAGTTGGGAGGGAGGGAGGGGAGGTGGATTTAATATCTAGTTGAGAGGGAGGGAGGGGAGGTGGATTTAATATCTAGTTGGGAGGGAGGGGAGGTGGGTTTAATATCTAGTTGAGAGGGAGGGAGGGGAGGTGGGTTTAACATCTAGTTGGGAGGGAGGGGAGGTGGGTTTAATATCTAGTTGGGAGGGAGGGAGGGGAGGTGGGTTTAATATCTAGTTGGGAGGGAGGGGAGGTGGGTTTACTATCTAGTTGAGAGGGAGGGAGGGGAGGTGGGTTTAACATCTAGTTGGGATTTTGTTGCCTTACAACCTGGAATTAAAATGGATTTTTGGGGGGTTTGTATAATTTGCTTTACACAACATGCCTACCACTTTGAAGATGCAAACAAACAAGAAATAAGACAAAAAAACAGAAAACAGAATATAGTGCACTACCTTTGACCAGGACCCTATGGGTGAATATAGTGCACTACTTTGACCAGGACCCTATGGGTGAATATAGTGCCCTTCCAGATGCAGCCAGAGACAAACAGAGTAACAGCAGCAGACCCTCAGTGAGGCGTGATCTTCTTCACACCCACCAGAGGGCGATGCATGGGAGGGCTGAAGCTCCAGCTCTGCTGGGTCGCTCCTTCTGCTACACAACAGCAATGGAAAAAGGCCTCTCCATCTCTCCGTACAGCTGTCTGTTGATCAGTCAGTAGTGTGTGTCTGTATTCAGGCGTCCACTTGTCCCACCACGGAACAAGCAACCTACACAACTTCAATCGCAAATATAGTCCACATCATGCTACAGATGCTAAAAGCACCTCAGTGTCGACGTGTTAGGTTAGGTGTGTGTGTGTGTGTGTGTGTGGTGCTTTGGTACTAATGGATCTAGATCCAGAACTGGACTGGTGTTATAAAACACAGTGGACCAAGTACTGTACTGACTCTCCCATGGATAACCTTGTGTACCAGACCCTTTCACTTAGGTTACCCCAGGGAGGGACAAGGTTACCCCCGGGGAGGGACAAGGTTACCCCGGGGAGGGACAAGGTTACCCCGGGGAGGGACAAGGTTACCCCGGGGAGGGACAAGGTTACCCCGGGGAGGGACAAGGTTACCCCGGGGAGGGACAAGGTTACCCCGGGGAGGGACAAGGTTACTCCGGGGAGGGACAAGGTTACCCCGGGGAGGGACAAGGTTACCCCAGGGAGGGACAAGGTTACCCCAGGGAGGGACAAGGTTACCCCAGGGAGGGATAAGGTTACCCCGGGGAGGGAAATGGATGGAAAGGATAAGGAATCAATAAATACTATATATCCATATATACCAACAACAAAAACAAATCTATCCTATTACAAAACAGGAGTAGGTATAAGTGGTATCAGCGAGGCATCAGAGAAGGAGAAGGAGGAAGAGTCAGGAACACACAACTCACACACCTCAGCCTCAAAGAGAGAAAAAAACCCAAAAAACATCCCACACACACATTTCCAGTGTGTGTGTAAGGCTTCTAGCCCTCCAGGGCAATGCCCATATGGGCGTCTGTCCGTCCTGTGACAACCATCTCATTAGTTTGGGTGGGTGGGTGTGTGTGTGAGCTGGTGAGGCGACGGGTAAGTGCACTACCAGGGTTGGCATAGACTGTGCCATAATAAAATGTTTCCAGCCACTTTAGCCTGGGGACGAGGTTAGTGCCATGTAGTCAGGGTGCCCCCCACCCAGTGGAGCTCAGAGCTGGTGCACAATGCTGTCTGCTTGGTTGACAGGCACAGGGCCGTCCTGGCGGAGGCGCTGCCACTGAAACGTGGTGCTGAGGGAACCCACTTCCTCTTCCTCTTTCTCCTGCTCCTTAGCAAACTCCATGAACACCTGAGAGAGGGGGAGGAAGAACGAAAGAAAGACAAGTACTCGCTCTGGATAAGAGCGTCTGCTAAATGACTACAATGTAAAATTATGTAAGATCACATGACATTCAAGGTAAGGTTCACAAGGGAGATCTTACCTGCTCTAAGGTAGATTGTGAAAAGTTGTACTCTTCAAAGTTGAAAGCTTGCTTAGCTGAAGGCAGAGGAGTAGAGGACATTAGAATACATTATTATGTATTTTTAATACATTGTAACTGATCAATGAAACACGAGGCAGGTGATCAGAGAGTGATCACACACATTTAACATTTTAGTCATTTAGCAGACGCTCTAATCCAGAGCGATTTACAGTAGGGAGTGCATACATGTTTTTACTTTTTCATACTGGTCCCCCGTGGGAATCGAACCCACAACCCTGACGTTGCAGGCGCCATGCCCTACCAACTGAGACACACACACGACTCACCACTCTCTAGCTGAGAGAAGGACTTGGCCAGAGACTTGACGTCCTCCATGGGGATCTTGTAAACCATCAGGATGGCAAAGCTGCAAGACAGAGACAGCTTTAGCATGTCATTACACACACACACACACACACCTCTGCTCTGACTCACCTCTCCTGTCTTGCAGCATGAGGGAAGATTCGTCGTATCTCCTTGTGGAGCAGCGCCACCTGCTGGAGCCCCGTCAGCTCCTCTCTCAGCTTCACCTCCAGGCTGTAGCCACGGCCATACTTCCCCTTCAGGTGCTGGATAGAACCAATACACCTGAGAGACAGAGGACACATCGTCATCACCACCAACATCATCGATCACAAATCAACTCCCCAATTAACCACCAGATCTCAGCACCACACAGAAAACACAAGCACATGAATTAAATCATCAACATGTATTGATCACATCTTTGGCAATGCTGCAGAAATCTCCTCTAAAGCAGTATCCACATCCATCGGATGTAGTGATCATAATTTAGTGGCCATATCTAGCAAAACCAAAGTTCCAAAGTCTGGGCCTAATATAGTGTATAAGAGGTCATACAAGAGGTTTTGTAGTGATTCCTATGTTGTTGATGTAAATAATATTTGCTGGTCTGTTATGTGTAATGAGGAGCAACCAGACGCTGCACTTGACACATTTATGAAATTGCTTATTCCAGTTACTAATAAGCATGCACCCATAAAGACAAATGACCGTAAAAACTGTTAAATTCCCGTGGATTGATGAGGAATTAAAAACATTTCTGGTTGAGAGGGACAAATCAAAAGGAATGGCAAATAAATCGTCAAACGTACTGTAAATTGAGAAATCATGTGACTAAATTAAACAAAAAGAAGAAGAAACTACTATGAAACAAAGACAGTAAAAAAGCTTTGCTGGTAGAGCACGGCGCTTGTAGCGCTAAGGTAGTGGGTTCGATCCCCGGGACCACCCATACACAAAAAAATGTTTATGCACGCATGACTGTAAGTCGCTTTGGATAAAAGCGTCTGCTAAATGGCATATTATTATTATAAATGACATTTTGGGCAAAAACGCAAACTCAGCTCCATCCTTCATTGAATCAGGTGACTCATTCATCACAAAACCCACTGATATTGCCAACTACTTTAATGATTTTGTTCATTGGCAAGATTAGCAAACTTAGGCACGACATGAAAACAACAAACTCTGAACCTACTCATCCATTAATAATTGACCAAATTATGAAAGACAAGCATTGTAATTTAGAATTCCGTAAAGTGTGTGGAAGAGGTGAAAAAATTATTGTTGTCTATCAACAATGACAAGCCACCTGGGTCTGACAACTTGGATGGAAAATTATTGAGGATGATAGCGGACTATATTGCCACTCCTATTTGTCATCTCTTCAATCTAAGCCTACAGGAAAGTGTGTGCCCTCAGGCCTGGAGGGAAGCAAAAGTCATTCCGCTACCCAACAATAGCAAAGCACCCTTTACTGGCTCAAACAGCCGACCAATCAGCCTGCTACCAACCCTTAGTAAACCTTTTGAAAAATGGTGTTTGACCAGATACAATGCTATTTCACAGTAAACAAATTAACAACTTACTTTCAGCATGCTTATAGGGAGGGGCACTCAACATGTAAAGTACTTACACAAATGACCAATGATTGGCTGAAAGAAATTGATAATTTCTGGTTCGAGAGTTAACTGTCTACCAGAACACAGAGGGTGTTCTTTAATGGAAGCCTCTCCAACATTTTCCAGGTAGAATCGGGCATTCCACAGGGCAGTTGTCTAGGCCCCTTACTTTTTTCAATCTTTACTAATGACCTGCCACTGGCACTGATTAAAGCCTATATCTATATATGCTGATGACTGAACATTATACACGTCAGCTACCACAGCGTGTGAAATCACTGCAACATTTAACAAAGAATTGCAGTCAATTTCAGAATAGGTGGCAAGTAATAAGCTAGTACTAAATATTTCAAAAACGAAAAGTATTTTATTTGGGACAAACCATTAACTAAACCCTAAACCTCAACTAAATATTGTAATGAATAATGTGAAAATTGAGCAAGTTGAGGAGACTAAACTGCTTGGCGTAACCCTGGATTGTAAACTGTCATGGTCAAAACATATTGACGCAATGGTAGCTAAGATGGGGAGAGGTCTGTCCGTAATAATGCAATGCTCTGCTCTTGACAAGAGTATCAACAAAACAAGTCCTACAGTATGTAGTGGTGTGGTGATGTTATGTGATGTACTGTTTTTATTTTGCTTTTTGTTTGTTTATTTTGTGATGTTACTTAATGTGACTGGGCCCCAGGAAGAATAGCTGCTGCCTTGGAAGAAGCTAATGGGATCTTTAATAAAGACAAAAAAATACAAATATCTAAACACTAAAATATACCTCAATACAGTATGACTAAAATACATACTTGTAACAGTTCTTACAACATACAGTGAGGGAAAAAAGTATTTGATCCCCTGCTGATTTTGTACGTTTGCCCACTAACAAAGACATGATCAGACTATAGTGAACAGTGTTTGTTCAGTCTGTCTCTCACTGTTTATTTGAACAGTGAGAGACAGAATAACAACAACAAAAATCCAGAAAAACGCATGTCAAAACTGTTATAAATTGATTTGCATTTTAATGAGGGAAATAAGTATTTGACCCCTCTGCAAAATATGAATTAGTACTTGGTGGCAAAACCCTTGTTGGCAATCACAGAGGTCAGACGTTTCTTGTAGTTGGCCACCAGGTTTTCACACATCTCAGGAGGGATTTTGTCCCACTCCTCTTTGCAGATCTTCTCCAAGTCATTAAGGTTTCGAGCATGACGTTTGGCAACTCAAACCTTCAGCTCCCTCCACAGATTTTCTATGGGATTAAGGTCTAGAGACTGGCTAGGCTCCTCCAGGACCTTAATGTGCTTCTTCTTGAGCCACTCCTTTGTTGCCTTGGCCGTGTGTTTTGGGTCATTGTCATGCTGGAATACCCATCCACGACCCATGTTCAATTCCCTGGCTGAGGGAAGGAGGTTCTCACCCAAGATTTGACGGTACATGGCCCCGTCCTTCGTCCCTTTGATGCGGTGAAGTTGTCCTGTCCCCTTAGCAGAAAAACATAGGGTCATAGGCAGCATTCCTCCTCCTCCAAACACAGCGAGTTGAGGTGATGCCAAAGAGCTCCAATTTGGTCTCATCTGACCACAACACTTTCACCCAGTTCTCCTCTGAATCATTCAGATGTTAATTGGCAAACTTCAGACGGGCCTGTATATGTGCTTTCTTGAGCAGGGGGACCTTGCGGGCGCTGCAGGATTTCAGTCCTTCACGGCGTAGTGTGTTACCAATTGTTTTCTTGGTGACTATGGTCCCAGCTGCCTTGAGATCATTGACAAGATCCTCCCGTGTAGTTCTGGGCTGATTCCTCACCTTTCTCATGATCATTGCAACTCCACGAGGTGAGATCTTGCATGGAGCCCCAGGCCGAGGGAGATTGACAGTTATTTTGTGTTTCTTCCATTTGCGAATAATCGCACCAACTGTTGTCACCTTCTCACCAAGCTGCTTGGCAATGGTCTTGTAGCCCATTCCAGCCTTGTGTAGGTCTACAATCTTGTCCCTGACATCCTTGGAGAGCTCTTTGGTCTTGGCCATGGTGGAGAGTTTGGAATCTGATTGATTGATTGCTTCTGTGGACAGGTGTCTTTTATACAGGTAACAAAATGAGATTAGGAGCATTCCCTTTAAGAGTGTGCTCCTAATCTCAGCTCGTTACCTGTATAAAAGACACCTGGGAGCCAGAAATCTTTCTGATTGAGAGGGGGTCAAATACTTATTTCCCTCATTAAAATGCAAATCAATTTATCACATTTTTGACATGCGTTTGTATGGATTTTTTTGTTGTTATTCTGTCTCTCACTGTTCAAATAAACCTACCATTAAAATTATAGACTGATAATTTCTTTGTCAGTGGGAAAACGTACAAAATCAGCAGGGGATCAAATACTTTTTTCCCTCACTGTAAGAATATATAAATAAGTTATTGCGACATAGATTATTAGCCAAAGCAATGTAATTACAACATAACACCTTTGCCCCAATGTCAGAGTTTCTGGACATCCCCCCCCCCCCATAGAATTGGATAGAGGGCACAACAAAAACAGTGTTGTGCACCCTCTATCCAACTCTATGTTCCCCCCATCTTCACCCCTACTCTGATACCCCAACACTCACCTGAGCTGCCCTGCCACCATGATGGCCACGCGGTCACACACCGCCTCAGCCTCCTCCATGTAGTGAGTGGTCAGGATGGCTCCGCGCTTGTGGTTCTTAAACGCTGCCCGGATAGCCCTCCTGGAGACAGGACACAACAGAGGAACAGAAGGACCATAGCCTTAGCACTTTACTGGTTACTTAACAGAGTAGAACAATAAAACCTAAAACTAAAAGAAAAACTGAAAACATTTTAGGCTGAAGTTGATATACATATACAGTGGCTTGCGAAAGTATTCACCCCCCCCCCTTGGCATTTTTCCTATTTTGCTGCCTTACAACCTGGAATTAAAATTGATTTTGGGGGGGTTTGTATCATTTGATTTACACAACATGCCTACCACTTTGAAGATGCATTTTTATTTATTTATTGTGAAACAAACAAGAAATAAGACAAAAAAACTGAAAACTTGAGCGTGCATAACTATTCACCCCCTCAAAGTCAATACTTTGTAGTGCCAGCTTTTGCAGCAATTACAACTGCAAGTCTCTTGTGGTATGTCTCTATAAGCTTGGCACATCTAGCCACTGGGATTTTTGACCATTCTTCAAGGCAAAACTGCCCCAGCTCCTTCAAGTTGGATGGGTTCTGCTGGTGTACAGCAATCTTTAAGTCATACCACAGATTCTCAATTGGATTGAGGTCTGGGCTTTGACTAGGCCATTCCAAGACATTTCAATATTTCCCTTTAAACCACTTGAGTCTTGCTTTAGCAGTATACTTAGGGTCATTGTCCTGCTGGAAGGTGAACCTCCGTCCCAGTCTCAAATCTCTGGAAGACTGAAAATGGTTTCCCTCAAGAATTTCCCTGTATTTAGCGCCATCCATCATTCCTTCAATTCTGACCAGTTTCCCAGTCCCTGCTGATGAAAAACATCCCCACAGCATGATCCTGCCACCATCATGCTTCCACCATGGAAGGGGTTCTCGGGGTGATGAGAGGTGTTGGGTTTGCGCCAGACATAGCGTTTTCCTTGATGGCCAAAAAGCTCAATTTTAGTCTCATCTGACCAGAGTACCTTCTTCCATATGTTTGGGGAGTCCCCCACATGCCTTTTGGCAAACACCAAACGTGTTTGCTTCTTTTTTTCTTTAAGCAATGGCTTTTTTCTGACCACTCTTCCGTAAAGCCCAGCTCTGTGGAGTGTACGGCTTAAAGTGGTCCTATGGACAGATACTCCAATCTCCGCTGTGGAGCTTTGCAGCTCCTTCAGGGTTATCTTTGGTCTCTTTGTTGCCTCTCTGATTAATGCCCTCCTTGCCTGGTCCGTGAGTTTTGGTGGGCGGCCCTCTCTTGGCAGGTTTGTTGTGGTGCCATATTCTTTCAATTTTTTAAATAATGGATTTAATAGTGCTCTGTGGGATGTTCAAAGTTTCTGATATTTTTTTATAACCCAACCCTGATCTGTACTTCTCCACAAGTTTGTCCCTGACCTGTTTGGAGAGCTCCTTGGTCTTCATGGTGCCGCTTGCTATGTGGTGCCCCTTGCTTAGTGGTGTTGCAGACTCTGGGACCTTTCAGAACAGGTGTATATATACACTGAGATCATGTGACAGATTGCACACAGGTGGACTTTATTTAACTAATTATGTGACTTCTGAAGGTAATTGGTTGCACCAGATCTTATTTAGGGGCTTCATAGCAAAGGGGGTGAATACATATGCACGCACCACTTTTCTGTTATTTATTTTGTATAATTTTCTGAAACAAGTTATTTTTTAAATTTCACTTCACCAATTTGGACTATTTTGTGTATGTCCATTACATGAAATCCAAATAAAAATCCATTTAAATTACAGGTGGTAATGCAACAATATAGGAAAAACGCCAAGGGGGATGAATACTTTTGCAAGGCACTGTACAAAGTACACAATACATTCTAGTTTCTGTTGATTGCAGTGTGATTTTGTTGTCAACATTTTTTTAGCCTTGTCCCACAAGACAACATTGTTTTGGTCCGATTGTCCCAGAGAGAGGAGCGGGTCTCACCACATGCGTTGTTTGGACTTGGGGTCCATCCCTGTAGAAGGCTCATCCAGCAGAACTATCTGCGGGTTCCCCAACATGCTGAGAGCAAAGCACAACTGAAACACACAAACAGGAAATACAGAAAAATACAGTCAACAAAGTGGGGCACATATATTATTAGGCTTCCAATTAAACAGGTAAGTGGGAATTAGTGAAAGCAAAGGGATTGAACAGTTGGGCTAGGCTGAAACACAGAACAATCGAGTCAACATCCGGTGCCACAGATGTACAAATGAAACAAGTGAGCAAAGTACAGAGTTAGGATTTGGTGAATGTTTAGGGCTAAGCTTGGTGGTTATTTTACTCTGCTAACACTCTATGACTGTTTGAGCTGACAGAGGACATTAAATGATGGATGGCACTGCTAGGCCCTAACTGAATCCCTGGACCAACCCCATTTAATCTCTCCAAATGTCTCTTAGACAGGCAGTTTAGAACTAAAAGTCTCCCTCCTCTCCACAGTGTTAGTTCAGGCGTGTAGAGTGCTGTGAGGTGTGTCTCTCTCTCTCTCACCTTCCTCTTGATCCCAGCTGACAGTTTCTTGGCCTGCTTGTGGAGGTGGTCCTTCAGCTCTAGAGCGTTCACCACACTGAGAGAAACACAGAGAGAGTTCACATTCCACAGGAGGCCACAACATATGGTAGTCTGGGTACCAGTCTCTTTAGCTAACATTCCACATCTGTCATTTGCCAATCTCATCTATATAAATAAAATACGTTATATTTCTGTGATCTCAAAGATTAATATGCAGCTGGATTTCCAGCAGAGTTGCTATTTGGCTGTTGGAAATTACTTATGTCACGTACGTTAAGAGACGGGTCGGACCAAGGTGCAGCGTGAAAGGCGTACATGTTTATTAACTAATAAACACACGACACAATAACCAAAATAACAAACTTAACCGTGACGGTCCAAAGGGCTAACACACAAGCCTAAACAGGAACACAACAAGATCCCACAACACAGGCAGGAAAACTGGCTGCCTAAGTATGATCCCCAATCAGAGACAACGAGCGACAGCTGCCTCTGATTGGGAACCACACCCGGCCAAACATAGAAATACATCCCTAGAATATTCACACCCTGACCAAACTAGCTAGAGTTCTATAGGCCAGGGCGTGACAGTACCCCCCCCCCCCCCCCCCTCCTAAAGGTGCGGACTCCAGCCACACAAACCTGACTGAATAGGGGAGGGTCCGGGTGGGCTTCCAGCCTCGGTGGCGGCTCCGGCTCCGGAGTGGAGCCGCTGACCGGAGCTGGCTTGGGCACCGGTGGGGCTGACTGCTCTGGCTCCGGAGTGGAGCTGCTGACCAGAGCTGGACTGGGCACCGGTGGAGCAGACCGCTCTGGCTCCGGAGTGGAGCAACCGACCGGAGCTGGATCAGGCACCAGTGGAGCGGACTGCTCTGGCTCCAGAGTGGAGCCGCTGACCGGAGCTGGATCAGGCACCGGTGGAGCGGACTGGGCCGTGCCATACTGGCGACACGCACCACTGGCTTGGTGCGAGGAGCAGGAACAGGCCGGGCCGGACTGGCGACGCGCACCCCTGTCTTGGTGCGAGGAGCAGGAACAGGCCGGGCCGGACTGGCGATGCGCACCACCATCTTGGTGCGAGGAGCAGGAACAGGCCGGGCCGGACTGGCGACGCGCACCACTGGCTTGGTGCGAGGAGCAGGAACAAGCCGGGCCGGACTGGGAACACGCACCACTGGCTTGGTGCGAGGAGCAGGAACAGTCCGGACCGGACTGGGAAAACGCACCACTGGCTTGGTGCAGGGAGCAGGACCAAGCCGGGCCGGACTGGGAACACGCACCACTGGCTTGGTGCGAGGAGCAGGAACAGTCCGGACCGGACTGGGAACACGCACCACTGGCTTGGTGCGAGGAGCAGGAACAGGCCGGGCCGGAAACACGCACCACTGGCTTGGTGCGAGGAGCAGGAACAGGCCGGGCCGGACTGGGAACACGCACCACTGGCTTGGTGCGGGGAGCAGGCACGGGGCGTACCGGACTGGGAACCGGCACTGGAGGTCTATGACTGTCTCTGTCCTTTACACTCCGCGCCCCGTCCTCCTCCAGTGAGGACTCCTCCTTGAGCCCCCACGAGTGCAGTGGTCGGGGCTCCTCTCTGTCGCTCCCCGACCACCCTTTTAGCCCCCCCAAATTTTTTTATTGGGGCTGTCTCTCCTTCTCCACCCTGATCCCTTTCAGGGCCTCCATCTTTCTTGCCAGATCCTCTCTTATCTCCCACCAAGTCCATCCTCTCTGCTCCTCCTGGGCACGCTGCTTGGTCCATTGGTGGTGGGATCTTCTGTCACGTACGTTAAGAGACGGGTTGGACCAAGGTGCAGCGTGAAAGGCGTACATATTTATTCACTAATAAACACACGACACAATAACCAAAATAACAACCTTAACCGTGACGGTCCAAAGGGCTAACACACAAGCCTAAACAGGAACACAACAAGATCCCACAACACAGGCAGGAAAACTGGCTGCCTAAGTATGATCCCCAATCAGAGACAACAAGCGACAGCTGCCTCTGATTGGGAACCACACCCGGCCAAACATAGAAATACAAACCTAGAATATTCACACCCTGACCAAACTAGCTAGAGTTCTATAGGCCAAGGCCTGACTACATAAATATTTTCCATGACAACATGTGGAGCCTCGAAAATAGAATTAGATTGATAATAAAGTAAAAAACAAACAACATTTAGCTGTTAGCTAGACACGCTGTTGCATCAAAGCTAAGACGTTTTGTGGTTGGAATTGCAGTAAGTATTTCATTTGAGAATTTAGACGTGAGCTTGCAACTTTTGACTAGTGGTGTAGAGTCTACTCCTTGCCCATCGACTCCCATTTCTGGGTGTCAAGTTTCGATTCCGCTAGAAATCTGCTTCTCGACTCCTAAGTTTCAGTATTTTTGCAACGGAGGAGACCGAGTTGGCTAGTTGCCATAGGCTACTTCCAAGAACACAAACTTTCGCTTCTTTCACAGCAAAGAAAGAGCGAGCTAGCGAGGGAGTACTTTGTTGAAGGACCTTTGGCAGCGATTACAGCCTCGAGTCTTCTTGGGTATGACGCTACAAGCTTGGCACACCTTTATTATTTGGGGAGTTTCTCCAATTCTTCTCTGCAGATCCTCTCAAGCTCTGTCAGGTTGGATGGGGAGCGTTGCTGCACAGCTATTTTCAGGTCTCTTCAGAGATGTTCGATTGGGTTCAAGTCCGGGCTCTGGCTGGGCCACTCAAGGACATTCAGAGACTTGTCCTGAAGCCACTCCTGCATTATCTCATTGTCCTGTTTGAAGGTGAACCTTTGCCCCAGTCTGGAGGTCCTGAGCGCTCTGGAGCAGGTTTCATCAAGGATATCTCTGTACTTTGCTCCGTTCATATTTGCCTTGATCCTGACTAGTTTCCCAGTCCCTGCCACTGAAAAACGTCCCCACAGCATGATGCTGCCACCACCATGCTTCACTGTAGGGATGGTGCCAGGTTTCCTCCAGACGTGACGCTTGGCATTCAGGCCAGAGTTCAATCTTGGTTTCATCAGACCAGAGGATCTTGTTTCTCATGGTCTGAGAGTCTTTAGGTGCCTTTTGGCAAACTCCAAGCGGGCTGTCATGTGCCTTTTACTGAGGAGTGGCTTCCATCTGGCCACTCTACCATAAAGGCCTGATTGGTGGAGTGTTGCAGAGATGATTGTCCTTCCGGAAGGTTCTCCCATCTCCATAGAGCAACTCTAGAGGTCTTTCAGAGTGACCATCGGGTTCTTGGTCACCTCCCTGACCAAGGCCCTTCTACCCCGACTGCTCAGTTTGGCCGGGCGGCCAGCTCTAGGAAGAGTCTTGGTGGTTCCAAACTTCTTCCATTTAAGAATGATTGAGGCCACTGTGTTCTTGGGGACCTTCAATGCTGCAGACATTTTTGGTACCCTTCCCCAGATCTGTGCCTCGACACAATCCTGTCTCGGAGCTCTACGGACAATTCCTTCGACCTCATGGCTTGGTTTTTGCTCTGACATGCACTGTCAGCTGTGGGACCTTATATAGACAGGTGAGTGCCTTTCCAAATCATGTCCAAACAATTGAATTTACCACAGGTGGACTCCAATCAAGTTGTAGAAACATCTCAAGGATGATCAATGGAAACAGGATGCACCAGAGCTCAATTTCGAGTCTCATAGCAAAGGGTTTTTTATTTTTAATACATTTTCATAAATGTATAGAAACCTGTTTTTGCTTTGTCATTATGGTGTATTGTGTGTAGATTGGTGTGTGTGTGTGTGTGTGCGGAGTCGTTTCAGTGTGTTTTGTGAGTCGAGGAAGAGTCAGAGTCTGAGTCAACACCAAAAATACTGGAGTTGTTTACCCCTACTTTTGAAAGACTGGTTTTCGTCTGGACAAAAAAAAAAACGGTTGCTTAGCAACCGGACACCAACGTGATGTGTGGAGAAAAAAAGTTCCAATATTTTCCTAACCTTTGATTGGAGGATACCTATGAGGTTATCGAATCAGGATCAAATCCTCTGATCTCCTAGAGCTCATTAATGATAGAATGTTAATATTTGACAAATGACAGGAGTAGCAAGGAGTGGAATGTTACCTAAAAGGACTGGTACCCAGGCTAAACATAAGGTACATAACAGAAAAATCAAAAGGGCCAAGTCTCAAAATGCTGATTAGATAGATAAGATAAACGTTAGATACATTTGTCATTTTGGGGATTAATCAATGCTTGGTTGTCGCCAGCACATCTCTGACTACAACATGTCACTACTAGGGGTGTAAAGGTACAGGTATTCCTAACGAACTGTTCGGTACGTGGACCTCGGTTCGGCCCAAACTGTGAACCCGAATGCATACATAAAAATAAAAAATATGTACAAAATAAATCTCTGCCTAAAGGCTATGCCTAAGTTGCGTTGTTGGCCTATGCCTCTTGAGTAAATCGGAGCTGAAAAAACATTTCAGGCCATTCTGTTAAAACAACTAGAGCCTAAACGCACGTTGTAATACAAATTCAAATCTTAATTGGTGCATTTCAGACTATCATTTTGTGAGGCGCAGCCGGGAACTAGTTCTGTATGAGTGTTGGGGTCGATAAACCAGAATTGGAGGATACTCCATCATCGTTTAAATCTCCAGTTTGGGAACATTTTTGGTAGATTACAACATCGATGGACAGAGAGTTGTGGATAAAACGTTAACAGTATGTCGCCACGTTCAACGAGAATAGCCTATGCAGCTGCCAACACCTCAAATATGTTGACACATTTACGTCGGCATCACCCCAGTACACCGGAGCAAGACGGAAACGCAAAGAAACAACACAACATTGCCTCCCTTCTGCATTCAAGCAGCCCTTGGCAGCTGATTCTGACCGGGCCAAAGAAATTACAAGAGTGATCGGTAGGCTGTTTATATCTTGGTCTTTGGTTTATAGCCGTGGATATGGCCCATTCCCGGTGGTTGAGAATAGGCGGTTTCAGCACCTTGTGAAAGTGCTCGAGCCCGTTACGAACTTCCCTCTTGCACCCAAGTTTTCAATGAATTGGCCAATGTACCCTGTGTTGCACTTACTTAACAGTGACATCCCATCACATTACCCAGGTGTGGGAGATGTACCGTGCTACAGACTCCCCCTTTATGAGAGTTACAGGTGCGCATCTGGCACTGAAGGAGGCAGTGTCATGCTGCGTTCGTAACCAAGATGGAAGTGGGAATTTACCACATACGACTGGGAAAAATCCACTTGAACGGCCCTCCAACTGGTAATTACTAGTGGTAAACTGACTATCATCCTGAGCTCTGACTTCTCCCACATGGTGACCTCTAACATCACCTACTAAGGAAATGGCCTCTATAACAGCATTTCCGGCAGTTAAATGCAACAAAACATTATTTGCTTTTTATCATCTATTATTGTGTTTTTTAAACTATAATTTGTTTACAAGCACGATAGCTGTACTTTTAGTTTATGGTTGACGCAGCTTGTTGGCCATTAACCAATCAGTGTTTCTCAACGAGTTCAAATCACCTGAATGCATCCAACTGGTATTTATGACTTCACAACTGGTAAATGCCCACCTCCCACATGGTTACAAACACAGCATCAGAGTGGAACCTTGAGAGGCCGAACATAACAATCCGGCAAGGAACACTGTGAATGTTGAACATTGTGAATGGCATTTCATTTCCCCGCTGTACCGAAACATGTCCCCAAAACTGCAATAGATACCGAACTGTTGGTTTGGTGAACTAACACCCCTCCCCTAGGCACTACCAGTTACTACCATAAGACCTTTCTCATAAGGGTACAGTAGGAGAGCGTTTTCTTTTCTATATATTAATTTTCCCCCCATTCTATATATCTTATGTTTTAAATCTATTTTAATGCATTAGTCTCTCATGTCCACTGTTATTTTATTATTGTTTTACTATTTTAAATTTGTCTCATTTAGAAAATATATTGTGTTTATCTTTCTCACTTTGTATTATTTGATTTATTAATCACCTGGAAATTCATCCTCCATAAGAAATGTGCTCTATAAATAAAGTTTGATTTGATTGTTGGGATAGCTACCGTTTGATGATGCCAGGGACATCCTGTCCGCGGAGGCCCTTGATGGCAGCGTAGATCTCCAGGTGTTCTTCTAGGGTGATGCGGGGCCAAAGGGGGCTGACCTGGGGACAGTACCCTATATGCTCTAGGGGGTTGTCCACTGGACGGAAATCTGTACTGTAGTCCCCCATTAACACCTGGGGAGACGAGCGCAACAGAGTTTCAGACTGAATCATATAGGGGAGACGAGAGCAACCGAGTTTCAGACTGAATCATATAGGGGAGACGAGAGCAACCGAGTTTCAGACTGAATCATATAGGGGAGACGAGAGCAACCGAGTTTCAGACTGAATCATATAGGGGAGACGAGAGCAACCGAGTTTCAGACTGAATCATATAGGGGAGACGAGAGCAACCGAGTTTCAAACTGAATAATATGACAGTGCTGAATAACAACATTAAACATAAACTTAGTCATAAAAACAGCAGCTCTTTGCTGTATTTGTTGAGTCTCTCTCTAGTCATGGTTTTAAAAGTTTTGAAATATCACAGTATCAACTTAACTGTGCGTTCGAGTCTTCTTTTTACAGTCTATGGCTCGAGGAAACTGTGCAGACACGGTGATCTGAGCTCTGATTGGCCAGCGGTAGGCCTATAGGTGCACTTGATTTGCTCTCTGGGCCTGCCGGGTAGGCGGAGTTCTACCTTCAGACACATGAAATGGTTCAACATGGGAACACTTTGCCTTCCCGGCACCAGGGCTGCTGAATCAAGTGCCCCTACCGCCAACAGCACAAAACAAATGTTATTTTTTTCAAACGCAAGGCTTTATTGTTTCGGTTTTTTACAGAAATGTTTGGTGATCGACTAGGAATGCCTTGGTGATCGACCAGTCGATTGTGATCGACCGGTCGGTGGCCACTGCCATTGAAGGTCACGAGGCAGAGAGGGTAAATGGTATGTACCTGTCCAGCGGTTGGGTCTGTGTCTCCAGACAACATATGCATGATAGTGCTCTTCCCTGCTCCGTTGGGCCCCAGAAGTCCAAGCACCTCACCTGAACACACACACACAGAGTTGCTACTGGTTAGCTGCCTGGTATGCCCATTATTCATCAAGACCAGCCTCAAGACCATTAAGCATTCAATTATTCAGCCATGGGTCTATTTAGTGTATAATGGTGTTCTTCCCTGCTCCGTTGGGCCTCAGTAGTCCAAGCACCTCACCTGGTATGACAACTTTTACAAAAACCCTCACATGCAGACCTTATGCCATATTCTCAAAACCATTGGATTCATAACTCTAGTAAAATACAGTGCTCAGTGATCAGAAATGGATCCTGTTAACTGTTTGACCAATGAAAAAGATCACCAAAATAAGGTGAAACGTAGTGAGCTGACCTTCCCGGACACAGAAGGAGACGTTCTTGATGGCTACTGTCCTCTTCTTCTTGAGAGATGGACATTTATACTGCTTCCTCAAGTTACTGACCACCACTACTGGTTTCTGACAGGGGGACACAGAGACTAAACAATTAGATTCCCTGATATATAGTCATTTCAAAGTAACTAAAACAACATTTTGAAATCCCATCCCAGAGATCGTAGTTGTCGTCCACATAGGGCTCCTGTGATTTCAAGGTGTGAATCCAAAATGGAGTTAACACACACACACACCTCGTGATTCTCTCTCTCTCACACACACACCTCCTCACAGCACTGGCAGGTGAGGGCCTCCTTCACCCGAGCCTTCTCCATCTGAACATCCTCATCCTCGTTGATCCCCTCCTCTGGGTTCCTCTCCACTTTAGCCTTGCTCTTGGAAGATATCCTGTGGGGAGGAAAGACAATGGTAACAGTAAGATTCAGGGACAATTAAATGCAGGTGCGGAACTTTGGTTTTAGACGTGGGTGGGACACAACCTGGCCGTCCTTTCGCCATAATCTTTGCATTCACACAGCCTCCCTGCACGCTCCGAGGTGTCTGTGTGGTCCTAAATCCAGCCCTCTAACACCTCTAAACAGCCTGCAGAGGCGTCCGCATGGTCCTAAAGCACTAAATTATAAAACTGGGGGGAGGGGGGTCAACTATAAAAATGTGTGTGTGTGGGACACCTTATTATTATAAGGTGTCCTACTGAGCTTTTGGGCTCTGCAACCTGCTCCCACCTGCAGAATTGGTCATTCTTCATGATCCTCCCTCCATAGTGGATCTCCAACCAGCGCAGTATGAAGAGTAGCAGGATGCATTGCAGATAGGGCTGAAGAGAAACACAGCAACACACCAGTCAATAAATCAACTGTTATTTATTTATAATGCCATTTATTCCACAGTTTATTCTTTTTCTATTGTGTGTGTGAGAGTTAGGATACATGGAGGGGAGTACTGGGTCGTTTGGTTCATCAGGCTGACCCCCAGTCTTCGCTTGAAGTTATTGAGGGAGGATGAGGTTTTGGCAATGTGAAGATAAGAATTCTGTATCTGATAGAGAATTGACTGTGAGGTGCAGCAGTGGGGAGGGTGAAGGTTATCGCAGTGTCTTGTGTTATATAGATGGATTTCAGAATTAACCTGGAAGAATCCATTGAAGGGTTTAGGTAAACTGTCAGGGAGGAATTAGTATTTGTAGATGAAAGTGCATAATTGGCGTACGCTAATGTCGTAAATAGACAAGATATTGAGATTCTTAAACAAAGGTGCAGATGGAGCCAGGTAATGTGACAAATACAATTATATTTTATCATTCCACATAACACGCTTCTCCTCCCTCCCTGTACCATCGAGGCTCCCCCCGCTACTGTCTTTCTGAACTGCCTCAACACCCTGGCCTATCAGCTGGGGAAGACATCACCAAGACCTGACAGAACCCTAGCCTATCAGCTGGGGAAGACATCACCAAGACCTGACAGAACCCTAGCCTATCAGCTGGGGAAGACATCACCAAGACCTGACAGAACCCTAGCCTATCAGCTGGGGAAGACATCACCAAGACCTGACAGAACCCTAGCCTATCAGCTGGGGAAGACATCACCAAGACCTGACAGAACCCTAGCCTATCAGCTGGGGAAGACATCACCAAGACCTGACAGAACCCTAGCCTATCAGCTGGGGAAGACATCACCAAGACCTGACAGAACCCTAGCCTATCAGCTGGGGAAGACATCACCAAGACCTGACAGAACCCTAGCCTATCAGCTGTGGAAGACATCACCAAGACCTGACAGAACCCTAGCCTATCAGCTGTGGAAGACATCACCAAGACCTGACAGAACCCTAACCTATCAGCTGTGGAAGACATCACCAAGACCTGACAGAACCCTAGCCTATCAGCTGGGGAAGACATCACCAAGACCTGACAGAACCCTAGCCTATCAGCTGGGGAAGACATCACCAAGACCTGACAGAACCCTAGCCTATCAGCTGGGGAAGACATCACCAAGACCTGACAGAACCCTAGCCTATCAGCTGTGGAAGACATCACCAAGACCTGACAGAACCCTAGCCTATCAGCTGGGGAAGACATCACCAAGACCTGACAGAACCCTAGCCTATCAGCTGGGGAAGACATCACCAAGACCTGACAGAACCCTAGCCTATCAGCTGGGGAAGACATCACCAAGACCTGACAGAACCCTAGCCTATCAGCTGGGGAAGACATCACCAAGACCTGACAGGACCCTAGCCTATCAGCTGGGGAAGACATCACCAAGACCTGACAGAACCCTAGCCTATCAGCTGGGGAAGACATCACCAAGACCTGACAGAACCCTAGCCTATCAGCTGTGGAAGACATCACCAAGACCTGACAGAACCCTAGCCTATCAGCTGGGGAAGACATCACCAAGACCTGACAGAACCCTAGCCTATCAGCTGGGGAAGACATCACCAAGTCAAGACCTGACAGAACCCTAGCCTATCAGCTGGGGAAGACATCACCAAGACCTGACAGAACCCTAGCCTATCAGCTGTGGAAGACATCACCAAGACCTGACAGAACCCTAGCCTATCAGCTGGGGAAGACATCACCAAGACCTGACAGAACCCTAACCTATCAGCTGGGGAAGACATCACCAAGTCAAGACCTGACAGAACCCTAGCCTATCAGCTGGGGAAGACATCACCAAGACCTGACAGAACCCTAGCCTATCAGCTGGGGAAGACATCACCAAGACCTGACAGAACCCTAGCCTATCAGCTGGGGAAGACATCACCAAGACCTGACAGAACCCTAGCCTATCAGCTGGGGAAGACATCACCAAGACCTGACAGAACCCTAGCCTATCAGCTGGGGAAGACATCACCAAGACCTGACAGAACCCTAGCCTATCAGCTGGGGAAGACATCACCAAGACCTGATAGAACCCTAGCCTATCAGCTGGGGAAGACATCACCAAGACCTGACAGAACCCTAGCCTATCAGCTGGGGAAGACATCACCAAGACCTGACAGAACCCTAGCCTATCAGCTGGGGAAGACATCACCAAGACCTGACAGAACCCTAGCCTATCAGCTGGGGAAGACATCACCAAGACCTGACAGAACCCTAGCCTATCAGCTGTGGAAGACATCACCAAGTCAAGACCTGACAGAACCCTAGCCTATCAGCTGGGGAAGACCTCACTTACAGATAGGACAGCAATGAGCAAGTTCTTCCAGAGCAAGTCCTCTTCATAGAGAGAGGGCAGGAAGGTGGCCTTGGTGATCGAGTTAAGGCAGCCCATTAAAGGGTAGAGAGGGTTGAAGAAACACAGGGTGTTGTGGAGGATCCTGGTCAGCCCGGGGTTGTCGTTCACAAAGGGCAGCTGGATGATGGAGGCAGACACCACACACAGCTGGGATCCAACAACACACACAGACCGACCGACACACACAGACACACAAATAAAAACATAGTATTATAGCTGCTCCCACATTGACACAATCATTCATCTACTTTCCCTTATCTGTTGGTTGTTTTTAAACCGATATAGAGGAACCTCCATAATAAAGACTACTCAAGGGGTTATGGTGACATTGTAAGAATGTGGCGTGAACTTTGGTAGAACGTGTGACAGGGAGTGGAGGGAAGGCTGTTGTTCTCACCATCATGGAGACCACAGAGAAGAAGTCACTGTTACTCTGGACGCCTGTGAACATGAAGGACACCACGTAGGTGAACAGGATCATAGCTGGACCAAAACCTATCAGACACAGGATCTAGAGAGAGACAGAGAGATAGACAGAGACAGAGAGAGATAAATATGGAGGAGAGTCAGTCTGAGGGAGTTTGTGTATGCGGTGCTTCTGTTTCTGTCTGACGGACCACTGCGGTGAGGTTGCTGGAGGTGAGCAGGTTGGCAGAATGGAAGGAGAAGAGGATGCTGGTCATAGTGGTCAGTATGAGGTAGTAGAAGGGGATGTCCACTGCAGCCTGACCACACCAGTACGCAGACGGGACCAGGCCAGAGATACGCAGAGTAGAACGACATTTTATCTACAACGGAGAAGAGAGAGGAGAAATCAAAACAGTCAAATGAATCCATAAAACAGTCAATTAATCAATAAAACAGTCAATGTGGAAAGCATATTCAACTAATGCTTTTTTATTTAGATCTTACAAAGGGGCGCTTGGACGTGCCTTTCAGTTTTACAAACCACAACTTATTTTTGTTCAATCAACAACGTGTTAATGTCTGAATCGGGAGATAAACTGAATGCTTGCTGACTGGCGAAAGAGCATTGGAGCAGTGCCAGACCATATCCATGGCATGTCTGCTCTTCAGTAAAATCGCCTGCTTACCTCTCTGTCTCGGGTGTGGTCCATGGCAAAGTAGGCAGGCATGCCCGCTGCTAGCATCCCCAGCATGATAGCCTCGATATAGACCAGAGCATAGGACGTGGTGAGGGGAATTTGCTGAGGAGAAGAACAGAGGGAAAGTCAAATCCTTACATCAAAATGCTTGCAGTATGATGCACACTCTTTTAGACACCTTACAACCATTTTTTTGGGGTCAATTTCGATAGAAAGATTAGATAGATACATCTAATTTATTGCTTGTGTATTTGTCTATAACAAGTTTAGATAGTCTTGACAAATGAAGCTACAATATATTCTATTGCTGTACTTACTACTGTTACGGACCCATCCCTGAGTTCATATAAGCATTAGTCTTATTGGATTTGACTTACATAGTCGAAGGGCTTGGTCCAGGTGTGGATGTGTTGTGTGTCGTTGAGACCTCGTAGGATGGCGTTACTGAGGACGTTGACTGTCATGGGCAGTGAGTGGACGGTAGTACTGTTGAACGCTACGCTGTATCTGAAACCCTGAAAGATAGAGGATAACCACACACTGTTGAACGCTAGATAACCACACACTGTTGAACGCTACGCTGTATCTTAAATGGATAAGGTGTCTGTTGTCAATGGTTCTCTGTCCGTACGTGTGTGTGTGTGTTTGTGTGTGTGTGTGTGAAGCTATACTAAACTGAAGCCCTATTACCAGACAGGAGAAGAGTCAATCAAAGACTTGGCATTTAAAGTGGCATCAGTTCCCTCTCTGTGTGGCTCTATGCCACAGACAGATAGACAGCCATGGTAAACAACAACCACTCCACTGAAGCACCCTGCCACCAATTAGGGCACTATGGCATAACAGCCCTCAGCCTTAGAGCACTCCATTTAGAACCATCAACATCATGCCCACACACACACACACAGAGAGAGAGAGAGAATGTCGCCCTTCTCCTGTATAAGAGGGGTTATTATTTTCACCTTGTTGGATCCGGTGACGTTGATGGCTGCGCTGTGAGGAGCACAGGACATGTAGTCTGTGTTCTGCATCATCTCCACCTTGATGTCCTGAGATTCCAGGTTACGGACCAAGTCGGAGATATCAGAGCCTGTGGAGTACCAGACCACAGAAAGTCACACACGTGTTTCTGTTGTGTTTCAAACCAGAGTGTTTCTAGTCTCCTATTCAGGCATTCATATTTTATGAACAAATGCTGCAAGGAACTCTCTACTGCTTGGGAAGAGATGGATAGAGAAACTATTTCAGAGCTGTAGTGATGGGAGGAAAACACAGTATTCAAGAGTATCAGTTCACAGTATAGAAGAGAGTATTGCTGTACCTGATGAGTTATGGACACTAGTAGGCTAGTGGTGTATTTCATGACTGACTGGCTGATTGGCTGGCTGGCTAACTGATGTATCTGATGAGTTCTGGACCAATAGGCTGGTGGTGTATTTCCTGACTGACTGGCGTACCTGATGAGTTCTGGACCAATAGGCTGGTGGTGTATTTCCTGACTGACTGGCGTACCTGATGAGTTCTGGACCAATAGGCTGGTGGTGTATTTCCGGGGGGCTTGGTTCGGTCTCAGCAGGTAGATGGGGGCGAACTGGCGTTCTGGAGCGTGGATCTGGATGTTCCCTGTTGCCAGAGACAACACCAGCACCGCAGCAAAGTAGACCAGGAACAATGTCAGACTGAAGAGAGGGGAGGGGGAGGAGAGAGAGAGAAAGAGTGGGGGGGGGGGGGGGGGGGGGGGAGAGGGGGAGGAGGAAGAGAGAGAAAGAGTGGGGGGGGGGGGGAGAGGGGGAGGAGGAAGAGAGAGAAAGAGTGGGGGGGAAAGGGGAGGAGAGAGAGGTAGGGGGAAGAGAAAGAGAGAAAGAGTGGGGGGGAAAGGGGAGGAGAGAGAGGTAGGGGGAAGAGAAAGAGAGAAAGAGTGGGGGGGAAAGGGGAGGAGAGAGAGGAGGGGGAAGAGAGAGAGAGAAATAGTGGGGGGGAAAGGGGAGGAGAGAGAGAAAGAGTGGGAGGAAAGGGGAGGAGAGAGGAGGGGGAAGAGAGAGAGAAAGAGTGGGGGGGAAAGGGGAGGAGAGAGGGGAGGGGGAAGAGAGAGAGAGAAAGAGTGGGGGGGAAAGGGGAGGAGAGAGGGGAGGGGGAAGAGAGAGAGAGAAAGAGTGGGGGGGAAAGGGGAGGAGAGAGAATGAGTGGGGGGAAAGGGGAGGAGAGAGAGGAGGGGGAAGAGAGAGAGAGAAATAGTGGGGGGAAAGGGGAGGAGAGAGAATGAGTGGGGGGAAAGGGGAGGAGAGAGAGGAGGGGGAAGAGAGAGAGAGAAAGAGTGGGGGGGAAAGGGGAGGAGAGAGAGGAGGGGGAAGAGAGAGAGAGAAAGAGTGGGGGGGAAAGGGGAGGAGAGAGGGGAGGGGGAAGAGAAAGAGAGAAAGAGTGGGGGGGAAAGGGGAGGAGAGAGAATGAGTGGGGGGATGGGAGGAAAGAGAGGGGGGAGAGATAAAGAGAGAGAGATAAAAAGGCAGAAGGAATTAGAGAGGGCGAGACAGACAACAATCGAACAGTCTCACAGACAAGACACATTGTTGAAAGGACAGTGCCAACACCACTATCAAATGGACCTGTGACCCAGACAGCCAGATAGTTTTGGACTTCACCCAGGCCAGTACAGAACAGTTCTAGGGTTGTGACAAATGGAAAAAATTGTATTGGCTTTCCATTAAAACGATAAGAAAAATGTATATCATTTCAGCTGCACTGCTGTCAGCAACGGTTTGGGTCTCACGGTGCGTACTTTTCAGATGGTTAAGCACTGCACCTGTACTACCATTACTGTACCTCAATGCTTTTCCTTCTCATTGAAACTTCTCAAAGTATTACCATACAGGACTTGGCTGCTGTCACTTGCCTTTCTCAGCCATTTTTCCAACTGTTAACGACGATGACGCAGTGGTGGAGAGTCGACTCCAAAATAATTGATTCCCACCGACTCCTTGCGCGTCTACTCCCATTTCTGAGGGTCAAAGATTTGATTCTGCTAGGAATCGACTCCTAAGATTTAGTATTTTTGGAACAGAGGAGACTGATTAGTTGCGGTTCTTCTGAGAACACAAAAACACTCGCATCTTTCATAGGGAGCTAGCGAGGGACGGAGAGAGAGGGGAGGGGCACATTATAGGGAGGTCGGCCACCAGGCAGACGGAGTCAGAACCGTGCACTAGGCCTATCTATCGACAATCAAAAGCTGTATCTTGCAATTTCTTGGCTTGCAATGTCTCGCAACTTCCGTAAAGCAGGGCCTATCATCAATGAATAGGCTTGGATATTCTACAGGCAACAGACCGAAGACTGAACACACACTGGCATCATTAGAGAAGAGCCAGAGCAGGCGAGCCAGCGCCAGGGAGAGAGAGGAGGGGGCAGGCCGAAAGAATGTCTTGGTAATCTGTATCTCGCAATGTCTTGTCTTGCATGCCTCACAAATTCACTAAAGTTCCCCTCTTCCTCTCTGGATTAATTTAAATTACACAACTTTCTATATAGCCTACCGTATAGTTAGGCTACAACACTGAAAATAATATGTTTGTGATAATCTCTCTCCCTCCTTCTCCCTCTCCCTCTCCATGTTGAGCATGTGGGGAGGGAACTGCTTACTTCCTTATTACCTTGCCTATAGCCTTACCTACAAGGGCACAGTGTAATGGGTTGTTATCAATAACTACATATTAGGTTAGGTAATAGAGAGGTAAGCAGTTCCCTCCCCAGACTCACGTGTAGACAAAGGCCTTCCTCTCTCTCTGCATGTTGAGCATGTGTAGCCAGGCCACGGTGCTGAACTGCTGCCTCCACAAAGCGGGACCCTGGACCGCCTCTGACTTGCTGTTGGAGAAGGTCAGTAGTCTTTGGTCAGTGTCGTCCAGAAAGGACTCGTCCCCCTCTTCCTCCACCTGCTCTTGGTTGAACACACTGTAGTCTGGAGATGGGAGGGGTAGAGAGAGAGAGAGGAAGTTGTTACCAGGCTGTAGTCTGGAGATGGGAGGGGTAGAGAGAGAGAGAGAGAGGAAGTTGTTACCAGGCTATAGTCTGGAGATGGGAGGGGTAGAGAGAGAGAGAGGAAGTTGTTACCAGGCTGTAGTCTGGAGATGGGAGGGGTAGAGAGAGAGAGAGAGGAAGTTGTTAACAGGCTGTAGTCTGGAGATGGGAGTGGTAGAGAGAGAGAGAGGAAGTTGTTACCAGGCTGTAGTCTGGAGATGGGAGGGGTAGAGAGAGAGAGAGAGGAAGTTGTTACCAGGCTACCAGGGATACCCCACCCTAAAACGGGGGTACACCAGTTCAGAAGAGATATGGAAGGGCTGACCGCCAGCTTTAAGCTGAATACAGGGGAACTAGAGAGGGCAGTCAGACAGATAGTGTTGAAGGACTGGGCGGCAGTAAGGGGAAACTGGGTTCCTAGAGATGGGAATGCGCAGGTCCTAGAGTGGGCAGATGGAGGGGCTTATGGAGATAAATTGGCACAACTCTGTGATAATCTGAGAGAATATTGTCACAGACATGCCGACTTGTCCAAAGTCCACGTGTGTAAGCAGGGAGACAGTGAGACTATTAGTCAATACCTAGAGAGACAGAGATGTGTTCAATGCAAACAGTGGATTTATTAAACAATAGGTTTATATTTTAATAAATTAATGCAACAGGTTTAAATCAGTAGATTACCGGAAGGTGGTTATGGGTTTGTTATTTATAGGTTTAGTGAATTTAATGAGACGTGGAGTTATCCGATGTGTTCTGAGAGGGGAGTTTTTTGTTTTTGTTTTTTCCCAGGATTGAGGGAAATCCCCTACAGTATATGTTAAGGGACAGTAGGAGACAACGTATCAAACATTTTTTTTAAATAGATGCCTGGAATAAAATATCACTGCTTACTTATATGAAGTAAGGGATTATATTGGCAAATTAGTGAAATATGACATTAAGAAGGGTGACAGGAACAATAGAAGGGGAAACAGATTTTCCTAAGGTGTTGATCAAATAAACGATAATGGATCATTTGATATGGGATCACATGGAGCAGATTTAGGTGTTCAATAATCATTGTGAGATTTAAAGAGGATATGATCTGAAGGGTAATCAATTAAACACAATCATTGTATACTCAAGGAATTTTGAGTGGTTTTATGGATTAGTTATGAGGAATTAGATTGATACAAACGATTATTGATGAGTTAGGACTGGGGATATCTGTATCATGTTTTGTGTGTACTTACCATCTTTAGATTACTGATGGCAATTGAAGGTTAACAAAATGTATAATTTCTCTTCCAGGAGAAAGAGATTGCTTATCTCATTGGAATGTTGCCCAGGGCTACGGGGAGCAGTTTAGTGGAGTTAGGCAGTATTTAGGTCATAAAAGGGAGCTACCAAATTAAGTGGGGCCTGGCTATTTTTGGTTGTTGTTTTTCAATTGGGTTTTTCAAATAAAAAACAACACACCTAGTATGATGTTTATAAAGGGTTGTTATTTTGATTTTAGGGGGTTTTCAACAGGTCAGAGGTGATAAGTCTTTCTGTTTTGACTGAGTTTAGGGTATATATGATTTCTTATGAGAATAAATGTATTGACGACTTAATGAACACTTGGGATAAGTAACATTTATGAAATATTTAGAATGATGGTAATGTTTAGTATACTACGGGATGGAACAGTTCGTTGAAAAATTTCAATTGCCTCTGAACTCTGTTTTGACTTTCTGGTGTTAATTAATCATCCACACTGGTAATTCTAAAGGCATGAGAGGAGGACTTTAAGATAGTTTATTTTACCAAGTTGAGTGTTAATTTATAATACTGTGAAAAGTGTGAAGAAGATTATAATTTGGTAATAATATATATGATTTGATCCATAAAATAACAGAAGAGAGAGAGAGCTTTCCCTGAATGAGGGATACCTGTTGCTAGTCAATTGTTATAATCTTGGATTACTTTTACAGGATAGAAGTAAGTTGAGGTATTATCAAATGTTGTCAGCAGGGTTAAAACACTTCTCTGGGCCCAGTCAGCTGTCAAAAGAGGAGGTTTCGATAGATAGAGATCTACTTATAGAGCGCTACAGTAGGGCCCCAATTAAGGAAGTTCACAGATGGGTGAAGCTAGGCGCAGTAAATAAGGAAGGAATATGGTTCAAAGACAGATTACCAATTCTCCCGGAATTACTGTTTAGATATGCTGCCATATTGACACACCGTTCTTGTGATCATTTTGACCCCACGGGGTGAGATCTTGCGTGGAGCCCCAGATCGAGGGAGATTATCAGTGGTCTTGTATGTCTTCCATTTCCTAATAATTGCTCCCACAGTTGATTTCTTCAAACCAAGCTGCTTACCTATTGCTGATTCAGTCTTCCCAGCCTGGTGCAGGTCTACAATTTTGTTTCTGGTGTCCTTTGACAGCTCTTTGGTCTTGGCCATAGTGGAGTTTGGAGTGTGACTGTTTGAGGTTGTGGACAGGTGTCTTTTATACTGATAACAAGTTCAAACAGGTGCCATTAATACAGGTAACGAGTGGAGGACAGAGGAGCCTCTTAAAGAAGAAGTTACAGGTCTGTGAGAGCCAGAAATCTTGCTTGTTTGTAGGTGACCAAATACTTATTTTCCACCATAATTTGCAAATAAATTCATTAAAAATCCTACAATGTGATTTTCTGGAGAATTTTTTTTTCTCAATTTGTCTGTCATAGTTCACGTGTACCTATGATGAAAATTACAGGCCTCTCTCATCTTTTTAAGTGGGAGAACTTGCGAAATTGGTGGCTGACTAAATACTTTTTTCCCCCACTGTATAAACTGATAGAATGTTTTTCCCCCACTGTGTGTGTGTGTGTGTGTGTGTGTGTGTGTGTGTGTGTGTATGTATATATATATATTAAAGTGTTTGGAAGACCTTACAGAATGCCACAGTTGGTAGGACCAGAACAGGCAGACATAGAACTAGAGAATACACTAGCAGAACACATGAGAAAATTGTTCGTTAACCGTACACGTATGTCTAAGAATTTGTGTCCTACAGGAGAATTAAAGGAGAAGGTGATTCATTGTATATAACCTGGAGACTGGGTGTGGATCCAATCGTTGAGGAAAAAGGATTGAAAGCAGTTACGCTGGGAGGGACCATACCAAGTCCTATTGGTAACTGCCTTCGCTATAAGAATAGCTGAGAGAGCCACTTGGGTCCACGTTACCCACTGCAAAAAGGTAGGCCCACATACCAACACCGTTGAACACACACAGAGTTAAAGAGAAGAACTGACCCACTAGGGTTCGGAGGTAAACTCTGTTAACGAAGAAACCCTACCCCGACCTTTCATCACTGTGGGGTGTTTATAGAGGTGTGGGTATGGGGAAGTACCAGGCAGGTGGGTCAGGGACAGGATTGGGATGGCGGTTTTGGGGATTTTGGGGGACTCTGAGCTGCATCATCATGTTAACCATATTATGGATTAATCCAGGTCAACCTAAACAGGGAAATGATGAACAAAATAATACCAAGGCACTGATTCGATCTCGTAGAAATACTGAAACCAAGAAAGACTATTGGGGGAATGATTATTTTTTTAATAGTTAAAGTCAGTTTAGGACAAGATGGGGGATTCAAGATACCATTCGACTTCTCCCATGAAGAGATAGGAGGTTTTGGGGGCTTTGGTAAGAAGGGGGCGTGTACAAGAAAGTTAGGTCCTAGAAGGTATGGTAAATACATTTACACTGGGGAACGCTCATGTCCTTGGGCAAGGGTGTTTAAACATACCTGGGAACATACTATGAGAATGGAATGGACGCAGCACACCGATGGGGAATTAAACAAAACCATGATAAATGTAAAACGGAACTGGTGATAACGGTAAAGTCAATTATGCAAGATGATAAGCAAGGAACTATTGGGTCTGTGTTGATGATGTCGGGGCAAATACATGTGTGAGGCTCATTTTTCAGGAGAGAAATGAATCTTCCACCCCCGAGACAGAACAGCAGGTAGATCTAATGTTATCACCAGAGGTACCAAAAAACGAGTTTAATACCCCTTGGAAGGCCCTCAAAAGGAATCCTAAATAGCACTAAACCAACAAGGGTATACTATTTCCTCTTGCAGGAAATTAACCAAGGAGAAGTAGAAGGAATTTCAAATGAGAACTTCTGGGTAAGGTGGATGAACTACACAGCTAGGGCGTTGGGTCAAACTAATTGTTATGCCTGTTCAACAGGTAGGCCAACCCTTGTAACTGCACCTATGCCTCAGACCATGTTCTCTTGTGTGATAGATTTGGGATCAAACCAAACCTCACCTAATTGTTCTGATATTAAAATAACCACTCTTAAAAAGGATAATACCAAGGCACCTCAATTCACCATGAACCCCAGAGATGATCAATGTTATAGACACCAAAGTAATGCGAATCACAGATCAAATTGGAGAAGGGTTTACAACAACGTTTTTCTGGTGGGTTACAATTGATAAAAATGTTGACTGGATTAATGACATCTACAAAGGTTCGTTAATTAGACAAGGGATGCAGTGAAGAGAATCTCAGGCCAACTATCCGCCACCTCACTCATGACCTGCAGAATAGTTTGGTTCTCGAAATGCTTTTAGCAGAGAAGGGCGGATTTGCAAGATGGTGGGAGGTCATTGTTGTATGTTTATCCCCAACAATACAGCCCCAGATGGTACAGTAACTAGAGCACTGGCAGGTCTCACTGCATTAAGCAAAGAATGGGCTGAGAACTGGGGGGTGAATACATCAATGACTGGTTGGTTTGATAACATGTTTGGTAAATGGAAAACTATTGTTGTAACTATTCTGGGTGCAGCTATAGCTTCTATGGGTATACTTGTTCTTTGTGGATGTTGTCTTATTCCCTGTGTCCGAGGGTTGGTGAGCAAGGCGTTGGAGAATGCAGTATCACAGCAGATGGTGAGATACGGCCCAATCCCGGACTCCGACCAACCGAATGAAGAATATGACCCACCAGGCTTGGTGGAGAACGACGACGATTCAGATAGTTTGAGACTGGATGTTTTCCTAGAACTATAAATCTCTAGTTTAAAAGTTATTGTAATGATATTTTGTGTATTAAAGTCTTCTTTTAAGTATGATGTACTAGTTAACCGATGTTGCAGGACGTGATGAAGCAAATGTTCTTCACTATAGGCTTAGACTGTTGTTTCCAGATAGTGGGTAAACAGGTTAGGTACCATTGCTAAAGAGTAACGTTACGCTTTTAATCATGGGGTAAACCTGATGAACCTGTATTGAATGAGACAATTTTTTATGTTTTTATATGCAAATCAAATTATATGCTTCAATGTGTGTGATTAATTTCTATAACAACATATATTTTGTGAGTATGTGTGTAATATTTAGTCAAAGGGTTGATTGATAGAATAATTATTAATGACTAATTATTACACCCTGAAACTGTGTGAAATGTGTTAGAATGTGTGAGTGTAGGACCAGTAAAGACTGACATTGAGCTACTATTTAGCAATGTGAGTAAGAGTTAGACCAGACAACAAAGGACAAGGAGAACTGTCTACAGACAACTGAGAAACCAAAATAACTGAGGAATTTAGGGAGGAGAGAAACTGTTAGGCTTGGAAGAGTGCATGTGTGTGTGTATTTGTGTGTGTGTGTGTGTGTGTGTGTGTACTGATGGTCAGGAGAGCAGTTTTAAAGTGGAAAACTACAGCCTGCCTAAAGAGGGGAGGGATTTTTGTATGACGTGTGAGTATAAAAGATGGACTCTGAAATTGTGATGGCAGAATTCTCAATGAATAAATCTCTGACTATGCAGACCGGGACTCTGTCCGTTTCTTAAATCCAAAAGACTTACAACCTTTTGGGAAACGCACAGAGACTCTGAAATAGTTTGTTAAATAATTCACATAACAGAGAGGAAGTTGTTACTAGGCTGTAGTCTGGAGATGGGAGGGGTATAGAGAGACAGGAAGTTGTTACTAGGCTAGTCAACAGGGTCATATTATTTAGGGCACACTGTAGAAAAACTGTTTGCAATGGAAAACGAAAACTAGTGTTTCTAATTGGAGAAGTTCAGGAAGTTCTCTCCCTGTTTCAGTCTGTTTGGTGCCTAATGAATATACGACCCAGGTATCACATACGTTAGAGAGGACAGGCTGCTCTGACCATCATAAAGGGTTACTATAGAAGGAGGAAAAGGAAGGAAGGAAGGAAGGAAGGAAGGAAGGAAGGAAGGAAGGAAGGAAGGAAGGAAAGAAAGAAGGCTCACCAGCCTGGTCCACCTCAGCCTCTGCCTCCAGACGCAGAAACACGTCCTCCAGCGTCGTCATGGACACCCCGTAGTTGATGATGCCCAGGTCTGGCCTGCAGTCTAGTTCTGAGAACAATCCTGAGAAAGAGAGTGAAGTCAAGGTACAGTAAGTACAGAACCACAGATCTAAAACTCTAACTGCTACACAAGAACCATAGAAATAGAATTCCTAGAAGGGGAACAGCCCCTCGTACCATAGCAATTTGACTGCCCCCTCATGGGTACACTTAGTAGAAATTATATGTCTATGATAGAAACCAACAATTGAGCCTCATTTCAGAGATTGGTTCCTGACCAGAAAATGTGTCCATGCTTTCGAAAGGGAGGGTGAAAGTCAGCTCCGCCTCTTGTTGCCGTGACAACTGTGCCTTGGGGACGTGGTGCTTGACCATTGAGGTGACACTATCCGCCTTGCACCCTTCACCAACAGACATTCTATAGGAAGGGAAAAAGTGTAATTCAGCTGTGGTATGCATGCATCAACCTTACAATTATCAGAAAACAACTTGTATAATATAAAGAAATGTGCTGGAGGGCTCAAATGGGCCAAAACTCTTTAGCTCTGGATACGTTTTATAGTGTGTTTTGAGTGAAAATTGGAGAGCTGTCTGCCGAACTAACCTGAGGTGGTATCCTACTCCACACTTGGTCTTGAGATACAGGGACGAACCAACACACTTGAGTTGGCCCTGAGAGATCACAGCTTTGCGGTCTGGATGAAGGGCACGGGAAAAGACCGAAATCGAGAAAGAGATTGAGAGGAATCGTGATAGAGAGTGAAAGATAATCGCTGTCAGTGTATTGAAGGATATAGAGAACCCTGCTACAGATGAACACATTGTGGGACATGGAGCAGAAAGAGATGGGTGTACCGGCCAGTATGTCTGCCTCATCCATGTAGTGCGTGCTGAGCACTGTGACTCTGCCTGCTCTGCGACTCTTCAGCAGAGACCACACCTGGTGTCTGGAACAGGGGTCCATACCAGCTGTTGGCTCATCCAGGAGCAGGATCTAAACATGCACATACACACACGCACGCACATACACACACGCACGCACACACACGCGCACACACACACACACACACGCGCACACACACACACACACACGAGTGAAACAGTGTGAGAGATTATTCAAATATGAAATTATCAAAACCGGAGCAACATTTGTCTTGTGACGATAGTCAGTCAATTCAAGTTTTACTGATCCAGCTACCTTGGGGTCTCCCAGGACGGCTATGCCCACAGACAGCTTCCTCTTCTGGCCTCCACTCAGGTTCTTAGCCTGGGCATCCATGATCTTCTCCAGATCTAGATCCTTCAGCACCTTGGTCACCTAACGGACAGATTGATCATATGGCAGAGACAAAAATCAGCTTCACACCTCACATACAACACTGAATATAGTAGCAATCTTGTGAGTTGAAGCTGAAATAGCTAAAGAAGCCCAATTCCCAAATCCATTCAGCAGGACACAGTGAATGATACACTCTCACTCGCACACTCACTCACCTCACTGTCAATGTCAGCGGGGAGAATCCCTTTAATGGCAGCGAATATCCTCAGGTGCTCTTCTACAGTCAGCACGTCAAAGATGATGTTGAACTGAGGGCAGATGCCCACCAGCTGCCTCATCTCTGCCCCCTCTGCAATCTCTGCCACTGGGGAGCCGTAGATAGAGGCGTGGCCGTCGGTCGGAGGGCAGATCCCACACAGGATGTTCATCAGAGTGGATTTCCCCGCTCCGCTGTGGCCCACGAGGGCTGTGATCTGACCCTCGTAGATGTCAAAGGTCAAGCCTGGATAGAAGGGAGGGGGGAAAGAGGGAAATTAACAACATAGAGTAAATAAACAATAAAAACGCACTATTTACATTAACGTTTTAGTCATTTAGCAGACGCTCTTATCCAGAGCGACTTACAGTAGTGTGTGCATACATTTTCATACTTTTTTGAATCAAACCCCTTAACCATTGCACTGCAAGCGCCATGCTCTACCATCTGAGCTACACGAGATCGTGTGGCTCAATTCAAAATATATAAAAGCGACACAAAAAAAAAAACATTAAAGTGCTATAAATCACACAGATAACATGCCCCTCCCCTTTGTATTCAGAAACATGTGATAATGAGGAATAGGCCTCACCCCTCAGAGCTTCCACGATGCTGTCCTTGTCTTTGTACACCTTGCAGATGTTGTTAATGCTGTCAGGGTGGGGATACACAGAGACAAGACGAGGGTCAACAACAACAGGTTTCAATCTGACCCGCAGTCTTTCTGGGTCAAAGCTAATGGAAGTGTCCAGGCTGGCAGCAGACCAAGCCGGTGGGTTCCTCTTCTACGTCAGGTTCACATCTATATCGATTCAGCTCGGTTGAGGTTTTCTTTTCCTCTGGTAACTAACTCTTACATGCTGACCAGACCGCCCGCGTTGCGCGCGCATGTGTTAAATTTACACATACAAGTTATTCAAATCATTACACTCACGCGTGTCAACGAGCATCTGCGTAGCCAGGCGCTAAAATAGAACTTGGTTCTATTTGAGACGCTCGACGCGCTGCAAGTCACGCCTCTCCCATCTACTCATTGGTTTTTACGAGCATATACCCACGTGGGTGATTGAAAGATGAACACGTTCTTCACTCCAGTCCAGTTGGTGGTAGTAATGCACCTTAAAGTTGGTTGCCAACCGCCATATAAATCTACAGAAGAAGAAAATGAACGAGGAGAGCTTAATCAAAGAAAACAAACAAAAAACTATCTGTGGATGAATTGTCGGAGTAGAGAACACGATTTTGTGTGACTCAAAATGGGTCAAAATTCTAAAAAGACCCAGCAAAAAAAAGGACCATATGCATTTCAGGTAAAATAACAACCCAATGTTTATCTCCCAGGACAAATTAGCTAGCAACAGCAAGCTAGCTAAATGTCCATTAATATTTCATATGTGTCCCCAAACTAATATAGTTGGTTCACAGTTGCTTTTGGTATTTTAACCTGCATGACATTTGTATTTGTATTTATTATGGATCCCCATTAGCTCCTGCCAAGGCACCAGCTACTCTTCCTGGGATCCGGCAAAATTAAGGCAGTTATAAAAATTTTAAAACATTTCAATACATTCATAACAGATTTCACAACACACTAAGTGTGTGCCCTCAGGCCCCTACTCCACTACCACATATCTACAACACAAAATCCATGTGTACGTGTGTGTATAGTGTGTATGTTATCATGTGTGTGTATGCATGTGTCTGTGCCTGTGTTTGTGTTGCTTCACAGTCCCCGCTGTTCCATAAGGTGTATTTTTATCTGTAAAAAAAATAAAAAATCTGATTCTACTGCTTGCATCAGTTACCTGATGTGGAATAGAGTTCCATGTAGTCATGGCTCTATGTAGTACTGTGCGCCTGCCATAGTCTGTTCTGGACTTGGGGACTGTGAAGAGACCTCTGGTGGCATGTCTTGTGTGGTATGCATGGGTGTCTGAGCTGTGTGCTAGCGTCTGGTGGGGCTAGACAAAAGCAACATACGCATGCGCGGAGACGGTTTGGTCATCATGTTAGAGCCTGTATTTCTGTCCTGGAAAGTCAATGGGTCCAGGCAGGTTTCTCCATAAGGTAACCGGATATATCAGCCCAATCCGGACCGGCCGCGTTGAGGCTACCACAGAGTCTATTTTCAAACCCACTTGTTACAGCGAGACACAAGCGTTCTCTTCCAGTCAGGGAAGGGAGCAATTATGATAAGAAATAAATACAATCTGCACAGCAACATTTCATATGAGGCACCATGAGAACTGACGTGAAGAGATAGTGGCTCTTATCTAACAGGGGCAGTGATGTACCCGATTCACACTCTGTCTGCTGCAGAGAGACGAGACAGCATGAGAAAACGAGTTTTGATCAGTCAGGGAAATAAGTGCTGAAAACATGTTGACTCACTATTTAAAAAGAAGAGGGAGAACAAGCTATAGGATGGAAAATACTGGTGTTATGGTGCAGCTACAGCCGACTAGCGCTACCTAGCAAAGATACATATTTTTATTATATTTTTTCTCTCCAAATTGATACTTGGAGTCAAAGTATCAATATAATATCATCCAAAATAATATCACAGTATGTAACTATACATTTTCCCCCCATCACTACCCATAGGGCAGGAGCCTATCTCCTGTTTCTGTAGCATGAGGCAGCTTGATGTACACTACCTAGACAGCACGCCTCCAGCAACTATGGTGGATGCGTAACCAGGCCAGCCCAGTACAGTTTGGTTTGGATCAGTAGTGTGGAACGGGTATAAAAGGGGAGGCTCTTACCAGATGGCTTCTTTCCCTCTGAACTCCAAAGACACCGGCTCCACAGACTCATCCAGACCTGGGGCCCCGTTCACCTCCGTCTCGTACACAGAGCGCATCTCGACGTAGCGCTTACTGCGCTTGGACCAATAGGACGGCTTCAGGAAGTAGACCAGGGACCGCCGCATGCCAAACTCACCTGGATAAGGAATATGGAAGGGTTACAGAATATAGTTTGAGATACAGAGACATTTCTTTCTTGAAAAAACGGATGCTCTCAATTAGACTAAGCTGGATGAAGAGGTTATTACATTTCTGTTTCCTTCCAAAAGAGAAGATAACAGGACAGGACAGAAGACAACAGGACAGGACATAACAGGAAGGGACATGAGACAGGAAGGGACAGGAGACAAACCAGAAGAGAACTGTACCGTACCAGGTAGGACCTGGTCCAAGTAGACAGCCAGCAGCAGGTAGAGTATACTGTCCAGGACCAGCATTAGGAGGGGGGCGTAGAGCGGATGGGGGCCGTTGGCCAGGGTAGAGAACACTGCTCCGTCGCCATGGGCCTCCAGGTAAACCACCTAGACACACAGAGAATAGAACATAATAGCTGTATTCCATGGGGGATGGTGTCTGTAGACATTTCCCACTTTGTCCTGGACAACCTTGACGATAAAATCTAGTCAATGTGGCTGTAGTGCTGGTATCCAGGTGATATTGACATTCATAATGGGTCGTGTTCCCAGAGTTGAAACAGAACACGTTTTTAACCCGTTTCACAACAGAAAATTAGCGCTTCTATTGGACAAGTCCAGGTAGTCGCTCCCTGTTTGGTGCTCATAAACACGACCCAGTAGTGCCATGGGCGTTGACTGTCTTGGTTACCTGTGCGATACCGATGGAGAATGCGCTGGGGGACAGCAGACAGAGAACCCAGACCAGCGGCTGGGGAAAGTCCTTCATCAGGACAGTAAACAGGGACAGGCAGCCGAACACCACAGTCAGCATGGAGCCCACCGTACTGGCAAACTTGGGCTTCTTAAACAGAGGGGTCAACATGAAGGAAAAGAAGATCTGGGGAAAGATAATAGGCTTTAAAAGGGGTAGTTCACATTTTATAGGTTTGACTTCGAATGGAAACGATAACAGTCTAGTAGGTAAGTCAAAAATACGCTTAATAAAAAAAAAAAAAATCCCTTTATTATGGCCTGTCAGCCAAAGCAAGTCAACCCAATGCAGCTTCATATCTATTGGTAGAGGGGAGTTTGGCATTTTGGCAATGTAGCCCTTTATCTACTTCCCCAGAGTCAGATGAACTCGTGGATGAAATGTTTCTCTCTGTGTGCAGTTTGAAGGAAATTGCTAACTAGCATTAGTGCAATGACTGGAAGCATGGTAGAAGATACCATAAGACTTCCAGTCAATGTGCTAACGCTAATTAGCATTGGCTAGCAAAACTACCTCTAACTTCCTTCATACTGGATACAGAGACATAAAAATGGTATCCATGAGTTCATCAGACTCTGGGGAAGTAGGTAAAGGGCTTCATTGCTAAAATCCCAAAGTATCCCTTTAAAGGTCAGTAATATCCTATAGTAACTGAAATGAGGAAGTCAATCTCAGGTCTAATCCATGACACACATGGCACATTAAAGGGAAATGTCATGTCATGAACCAACCAGGGCTCATCAGAGGTACTCACAGAGGAGATGCCGTAGAGGAAGATGAGGAGGAAGATGATGATGAAGTTACTGTTGGGGAAGAGGGCTGTGTAGGTAGCGATGATGGTCATGAGGATGGACATGGTGGTGACCAGAGCTGCATACAGCAGGCCCCACGATAGCCTGTTGAAACATCAACACACATCTTTGTAGAGAAAAACTGTAAGTCGCTCTGGATAAGAGCGTCTGCTAAATGACTAAAATGTAAATGTAAATATCATATCACCATAGTCCTTTCTTTATTAAGTTAAAAGCCTTTATAACATAGACAGCTAAATATTTCTTAAAAGACCTACACTACCAGTCAAAAGTTTAGACACACCTACTAATTCAAGGGTTTTTCTTTATAAAAAAAAAACCCATTGTAGAATAATAGTGAAGACATCAAAACTATGAAATAACACACATGGAATCATGTAGTAACCAAAAATGTGTTAAATAAATCAAAATATTTTATATTTGAGATTCTTCAAATAGCCACCCTTTGCCTTGATGACAGCTTCGCACACAATTGGCATTCTCTCAACCAGCTTCATGAGGTAGTCACCTGGAATGCATTTTAATTACCAGGTGTGCCTTCTTAAAAGTGCATTTGTGGAATTTATTTCCTTCTTAATGCGTTTGAGCCAATCAGTTGTGTTGTGACAAGGTAGGGGGGTATACATTTTTTTTACATTTTAGTCATTTAGCAGACGCTCTTATCCAGAGCGACTTACAGTTAGTGAGTGCATACATTTATTTTTTTCATACTGGTCCCCCGTGGGTAACGAACCCACAACCCTGGCATTGCAAACGCCATGCTCTACCAACTGAGCTACACGGGACCATGTATACAGAAGATAGCACTATTTGGTAAAAGACCAAATCCATATTATGTCAAGAACAGCTCAAATAAGCAAAGAGAAACGACAGTCCATCATTACTTTAAGACATGAAGGTCAGTCAATACGGAACATTTCAAGAACTTTGAAAGTTTCTTCAAGTGCAGTCGCAAAAACCATCAAGCGCTATGATGAAACTGGCTCTCATGAGGACTGCCACAGGACCCGGAGTTACCTCTGCTGCAGAGGATAAGTTCATTAGAGTTACCAGCCTCAGAAATTGCAGCCCAAATAAATGCTTCAAAGAGTTCAAGTAACAGACACATCTCAACATCAACTTTTCAGAGGGGACTGCGTGAATCAGGCCTTCATGGTCGAATTGCTGCAAAGAAACCACTACTAAAGGACACCAATAAGAAGAAGAGACCTGCTTGGGCCAAGAAACACGAGCAATGGACATTAGACCGGTGGAAATCTGTCCTTTGGTCTGATGAGTCCAAATTTGAGATTTTTGGTTCAAACCGCTGTGTCTTTGTGAGACGCGGTGTGGGTAAACGGATGATCTCCGCATGTGTAGTTCCCACCGTAAAGCATGGAATAGGAGGTGTTATGGTGTGGGGGTGCTTTGTTGGTGACACTGTCTGTGATTTATTTAGAATTCAAGGTACACTTAACCAGCATGGCTACCACAGCATTCTGCAGCGATATGCCATCCCATCTGGTTTGTGCTTAGTGGGACTATCATTTGTTTTTCAACAGGACAATGACCCAACACACCTCCAGGCTGTGTAAGGGCTATTTTACTAAGAAGGAGAGTGATGGAGTGCTGCATCAGATGAGCTGGCCTCCACAATCCCCCGACCTCAACCCAATTGACATGGTTTGGGATGAGTTGGAAGGCAGAGTGAAGGAAAAGCAGCCAACAAGTGCTCAGCATATGTGGGAACTCCAAGACTGTTGGAAAAGCATTCCAGATTAAGTTGGTTGAGAGAATGCCAAGAGTGTGCAAAGCTGTCATCAAGGCTATTCGAAGAATCTCAAATATAAAATATATTGGATTTGTTTAAGACTTTTTTTGGTTACTACATGATTCCATATGTGTTATTTCATAGTTTTGATGTCTTCACTATTATTCTACAATGTAAAAATAGTAAAAATAAAGAAAAACCCTTGCATGAGTAGGTGTGTCCAAACTTTTGACTGGTACTGTAGATGGTATGGTACCACTCAATCTGGTTTCATGAACTAATGGAAATTATTTATGGCAATATATTTAAAAATAAGATTAGTGCTTTTTGAGGTCGGTTCAGTTGTTTCGGTTTGATAAAAAAAAAAAAAAACACGATTTTATTATTTCAATCATTTTTTTAAACATTACATTCATTTTGCATTATTTGGGTTGAATGCTGTAACACAGAATAAAACAATTGATAAAAGTCCCATGATGGTAGTGACTGCCCATTACTGCTAATCACTTATTAACATTACTTTAATAAAATATTTCAGGTGTTGTGTTTATTAAATCTGTTCTATTTGACTATTATTTCATTCCAAGTCATCATCTCATCTCTATAGAGCTGCTGCCTATGCTGTCTGATAAAACTATTTTAGTAGTTCTTCAAAGTAAATAAGGCATACTTTTATGACTGCTGAATACCAACCATCAATCACTTAGATGATGTATTTTCAGGTAGAGATACCTCGCTTGATTGCGCATTCTTCTGTCTCTTACGTAGCAGGCGTAAAAGAAACAGACCGGACAAGTAGCCGCGCAATGGATTATGGTCATAGTAGTTAATTATCACATTTTCTGCGTTACAACTATGTATGCCTGTTGGAAACTACAACTCCCTAGTATCGCACAGTTCGGGCATGATCTGATTTATCTTTCGAGAAACTGCAGCGCACATCATTGAGCTCACAGAAAAACCCAGAACGAAATGGAATTCAAATAACTGAACCAACGTTGGTCAATTAGTTGTTTAAAAAACGGATAATAACTGACATTTTTGTTATTCGCTCGTGCATTAATATTTATATGTTAGTAGAGTTAATTAAATTGGTGCTTCATTCTCCTCCAGACACACACACACACACACACTCACACAGAGTTTCTCCTCACCAGAAGGCAGAGTCGTAGAGGCCCATCATGGTCATGGTGTCTTTGAGCCTGTGTTCCTTCTCTGTAGCCACGTTGACGATGAGGAAGGTGACGAAGGGTGTGAAGGCCAGCACCAGGTATATGGAGATGAGGGCGTGGGGGAACTTCTGGATCTCCACTGACCCTGGCTGGCCCATCATCACAACACGCAGCTGTGCCATCTCACTCCACACCGACTGCTTGGTCTGCATCTGAACACAGGCAGGCATCAAGGATGAATAGAGAACAGAAGGAAATGGTGTAGAATATAATTCCTATAGGTAAATCATTTGCTTTGCAACAAAGTTAAGGCATACAGTGCATTCGGAAAGTATTCAGAACCCTTGACATTTTCCACATTTTGTTACGTTACAGCCTTATTCTAAAATTGATTAAATAGAAAAGTGTCCTCAATCTGCACACAATACCCCATAATGACAAAACGAAAACAGGTTTTTAGAAGAAAAAATTCTACAAAGTACTGAGTAAAGGGTCTGAATATTTATGTAAATGTGATATTTAGTTAATTATTTATTTTTGCAAAAATCTCTAAAAAACTGTTTTTGCTTTGTCATTATGGCGTATTTTGTGTAGATTGATGAGGGGGAAAACTATTTAATCCATATTAGAATAAGGCAGTAACGTAATAAAATGTGGAAAAGGTCAAGGGGTCTGAATACTTTCTGAATGCACTGTATATGGCATACAGAAAGCGGACTAATTCAATTCATGGAAAAAACAGCCAATTCATTTCATTAACACGAAAAACAGCATTACTCCCTTTGCTGCAGAATACCGGAGATACAGGCTGCATCCCTTATGGGCCCTGGTCAAAAGTAGTGCACTAAATAGGGAATCATTTGGGACTCCGCCACAGGTTCAAGGATCGATCAACCAACCAGGAGGTCAAGTAAGGTTGAACTTGGGCTATACTATATGTGCCAACATTCCAATAGGATGTTGTTGTTTTTTTAAACCAAATATTGCGATTTCATACGCGATATACTGTAGATCAAAACACTTGTGGTGAACTGTAGTCATCATAGAAAAGCAGAAAGCAGCATCGTTCTTGTTTGGAACAATCGATTGACTACATTTGACCTAAAAAAAAAACAGCATGCAAACTTAAAGTGAATCTAACAGCGAGGAGGAGGAACTGCGCTGCTTGAGTGACAGGGGGCGGGGCTTGGTGTGGAAACAGCCGCAAGAGGAGAAAATAAATCTGAGTAAACTATAAAAACGGATGTTTCACGTTACATGATTGTTATGTTGCTGAAATGTGTTACATAATATTGCATGCGATTTGGATCTCTTGGGATACGGACATTGCACATGTCAATATTGCGATTTCGATGTGAATTCTATTAATTGTGCAGCCCTAGGTTGAACCTCCTGAGATCTCTTTCAACAACCTTTGACCTTTGTCCTCTCACCTGTATGATGGCAGCGTCGATGAGAGTCTGGAGGCGGGTGAAGCCAGAGTACCAGTAGTTAGCTGCTCTGCAGTTCACTGAGCTGGCAAAACAGCTGGCTGAGGGAGGGAGGGAGGAAAAACAGACAGACAGAGAGATAGAGAGACCGACAGAGAGCAAGACAGACATAAAGCAACAGACAGCGAGAAAGACAGACAGAGAGCAAGACAGACATAGAGCAAGACAGACAGAGAGCGAGACAGACAAACAGAGAGCGAGACAGACAAACAGAGAGCGAGACAGACAAACAGAGAGCGAGACAGACAAACAGAGAGCGAGACAGACAAACAGAGAGCGAGACAGACAAACAGAGAGCGAGACAGACAAACAGAGAGCGAGACAGACAAACAGAGAGCGAGACAGACAAACAGAGAGCGAGACAGACAAACAGAGAGCGAGACAGACAGACAGAGAGCGAGACAGACAGACAGAGAGCGAGACAGACAGACAGACGGACAGAGAGAGCGAGACAGACAGACAACGAGACGACAGACAGCGAGACAGAGAGAGCGAGACAGACAGACGGCAAGCGAGACAGACAGAGAGCGAGAAAGACAGAGAGCGAGCCAGACAGAGAGCGAGGCAGACAGCGAGACGGACAGTGAGAGAGAGCGAGACAGAGCGAGAGACAGATACAGACCGACTCTGTTATTGCCTTTATAACTCACATCTAGGAGTTTATAATCATCTTGCAGTAGGCAAACATCTAATTCCTAATTTCACTCCACAGCGAAAGGATTCATATTCTATTGAGGATAATGTGCTTGTACACAGAGGGTAATATTACTCTCTCTCACCAATGGACAAAAGGAAGGAATAGGCACAAATCTTGCTCATAAAACAAGATCTTTATTTCGCCTATACCAATATTAAAATAATCTCTTACCGATGGACTGAGTGTAGTCGCTGGGCATGGCCAGCTGGTTGTAAGGGAAGCGCAGCTTGTAAGAGGTGGGCGTGCTGCCCATGAAGACCACCCCAACGTAGCCTGACGGCTCATACAGACTGGCATTCTCCAGATCCTCTTCACTAGAGAACATCTCCAGACGGTCCTGCATGTCTACAATGAAGAAACCACAAGAATCAAGGCAGACGTAAATACACTGTCTGCAACCCAAATGGCACTCTATTCCCGTTATAGTGCAGTACTTTAGACCAGGGCCCATAGGGCACTGTTGAAAAGTAGTGCACTACACAGGGAATACGGTGCCGTTGGGATGCATGCACTTGTAAAGCCACCAAGACAGCAGGTCCCCATAACACTCAGTCCATTTAAACCAGGGATGGGCAACTTTGTTGGGGGTGGGGGCCACAAAAATTTATCACGAGGGGCCGCAGTGGGTCAGCGTACCCACACCCACACATGAAGTCAGAGCCGGCCCTAGCCGTTTGGGGGCCCTAAGCGAATTTCAATCCAGGCTCCAGTGAATACTTAACCTACAGCAATGCAATGTTTGTAAATCCATGACGAGACGGTGCAATCCACGCCTTGGTTTTGTTTACCTGGTCACGGTCTCCAAATGCTAACTTTTTAGCATTTGTGCCACATATCCAATGCAAGACAATATCCCTTATATTAGCATTTTTCGAGCTTCATGTCCATCCTCCTACTTACTCATTTCCTGGGCCACCTCCTCCATGATGTGATTGGTGGCATTGTTGACGGGGGTGTATCCCAGACCCTGGAGGAGGGGGTAGTCCTCCCTCTCCAGCTCCATGGTCCTGATACCTCCATAGTAGACATGTGGGTTCAGGGTGCTGATCAGAACCAGCAGGCCCAGCAGCAGCAGGGGCAGGATCAACTCCTGGAGCAGAAAACCCACCAATCAAATCAATCAATCAAATAAACAAACTCAGGGAAGGGCAATCAATCAATAAACCACTCACTAACTAAATTAATCAAGCAAAGTGATAAAGGGCATCAATCAAATCAAAACATTTATAAAGCCCTTTAATATCAGCACTTTACAGTAACCCGGCCTAGATAGCAATACACAAGACTGAGGTCAAATTAAAACGTGGATAGATATCAGCATGTCATTCTAACAGATATCACCATGTCATTGTAATAGATATCACCATGTCATTGTAATAGATATCACCATGTCATTCTAACAGATATCACCATGTCATTCTAATAGATATCACCATGTCATTCTAATCGATATCACCATGTCATTGTAATCGATATCACCATGTCATTGTAATCGATATCACCATGTCATCGTAATCGATATCACCATGTCATCGTAATCGATATCACCATGTCATTGTAATAGATATCACCATGTCATTGTAATAGATATCACCATGTCATTGTAATAGATATCACCATGTCATTCCTAATAGATATCACCATGTCATCGTAATCGATATCACCATGTCATCGTAATCGATATCACCATGTCATTGTAATAGATATCACCATGTCATTGTAATAGATATCACCATGTCATTGTAATAGATATCACCATGTCATTCTAATAGATATCACCATGTCATTGTAATAGATATCACCATGTCATTGTAATAAACAGCACAGTGACACTACCATAAATATCCTAACAACATCCCCATCCTACTACCATAAATATCCTAATAACATCACCATCCTACTACCATAAATATCCTTATAACATCCCCACCCCAAACTCCCTACTCCTCCCCCATAAGCACATAACCACTAGATGACCATGTTTGAGCGGATCAAATCTGTAATGCATTGTGATTGACTGACTGATCTACAATGAATAATGACTGAGTAGTTACTTATGATGAAAAGTGATTTGTAAATCAGTCAGTCGGCAGTCGCTTACACTGTCGGCTGCAATGTCGAACCAGCCCACTGTCTGCAGCTTGTCCAAGGTCTCAAACTCTCCCTCCCATCAAGGTTGATGACAAACAAGCATTGTTATTAAACAACCCTGAATTCTGACAGGCTGACCTTGGGGAGCAGTGAGATGCATTGAAACACTAAATTATGGGCCCCGTGTCGCTCAGTTGGTAGAGCATGGCGCTTGCAACGCCAGGGTTGTGGGTTCGTTTTCCATGGGGGGGCCAGTATGAAAAAAAAAAAAAAAAATGAAAGAGAAAAAAAAGTTGTATGCACTCACTAACTGTAAGTCGCTCTGGATAAGAGTGTCTGCTAAATGACTAAAATGTAAAAATTTGAGTGTTTGGCATGTCAAGCCCTAGGCTGGAGGTTGGCGTATCTTTCAAACAGCAACAGATAAAAAAAAGGTGTTAGCTGCTCCTATGACATGCCTAGTCCTATGCCTATTAGGTAAGTAAGTAGCCTGGCACCAGCCTTGGCTTTTGCGAGCCAGAACAGCTCATAGGAGCCTATATCCTGTTTCTGTAGCGAGGCAGCTTGATGTACCCCCCATCACAGGGCCTTAACCCCTATTGGGTCCATATAAAAACACTCTGTGAGACAGTTTCTTGGAGTAAAAAGCACACCATGTGAAGGGGGTATTAAGTAGTTTAAAAACAATTAATGACTTGCTTATTGTTAGTTTATAAATCTGTAATGAACAGTTATATCCACACAAAAAAAGGACACGTTTGATAAACACATCTTCGTCAAAGGAAAATCATTAGAGCTAAACTGGCATTGGTGCTCTGCTTCCAGACAGGCCTGGCACGGAGGCTTGGAGCATTACATAACATGCTTAATTTATTTGGTTGCGTATTAATAACTTCTAAAAGTATTGCAGCCAGCCCAAGATGGGTGATGACAGTCAACGAGCGGTTGGTGTGGCTGGAAGGATTAAAAAGCCTAGTCTATACTGTATACCGGGGTATTTGGAAATAGCCAAGGGATGGTTTTTCAATACAGTCAAAAGCGTTGAAAGTATTTCTTTGAAGTTTTTTAAATTAGCTAGCTCCTTGTGTTCAGTTCCGGTATTACCGAATGTCCTGGGATGGCACAAGAGCGGTATAAAGGTATGACAATCTAGATACTGCCCAAGCCTATCGACCACTTCATTTTGACAGCACAAGTACAGTGGGAGCTCTAAGTGTTAGTGTATGTCCCAAATGGCACCCTATTCCCAATATAGTGCACTACTTTTGACCAGGATTAATGGGGTTCTGGAAAAAAGTAGTGCACTACAAAGGAAACAGGATGCCATTTGGAACCTAGTTATTCACCACTAGCTGCCTTAAACAGCTACTTAATTTCCAGGAGGCCCCTCTCAAACACTAGCTACCCCTGGAGGAAAATATGAAAGAGACACACATTAATAATGCATTAGAGCAACTTAAATCAAAATGAAAAATGCATGGCCCTACAATGAAGGAAAACGCACAAAAAAAGAGGAAAGGTTTCATCTTTTTTTCCCCAATTCCAAATCAAAGATGGAATGGTCAAAGATGGAACGGTCGTGGAGACCTGCTGAGTTGCAAAGCAGAAGGCAGTCATATTTTCACTAGTCACAACAAGTTTACAGAAGCTTGTGGGCAGGTGTGGCGCATGCTAAAGCCAAAAGGCTCTGGAGGTCGGTAAAACAAGAGAAAGGATTTCTTAGTAAAAACTAAAAGGTGTTGTGTATAATACAATAATACTTTCGTATTAGCGTTCTCCTGGCAGCAGGAAATTATGCTGGCAGCACGGGTTAGATACAGATGAGTTGGCTAGTTAGCTAACGTTATACATCTAGCTACTTTTCTCCGACGCAAAACATAAAGGTCCTGGATTAAAGCTAGTCCTGGACTAAAAAACAGAATCAATGGGGAAACAATTGTAATTGCTTTTAGTCCTGGACTAGGTTTAATGTGTCCGGGAAACTGACCCAATGTGGTTCAAATCAGACAGACAAAACACAAGGTGCAGCAAATTACCAACCTGCAGGCTTTGTTGTTTAGTCCTCCATTTGATGAGTAGATTCTTGTAAAGCAGGCTTCTCGTTTGATGCCAGACTCCGGCATCTCTTCTGACTATGTTGGGCTGCATACTAACGTTACTAGCATGCTTCAATTGTCTGGAGCATGAATGAGGACGCTCTCCACTGCTGGGCGCAATAGCTGCAAAACAAGAGATAAAGCAACCTCCTTGTTGAGAGCAACTTTTTTTTAGATATCTCACCAACTACTAGATTGATAAATTGTTGGCATTCATTTGATGATGGAAGTAGCTAGCTTATTAACGCATGGGTCAATCGATTTAACTGGCTAGGCTAATTAGTTAGCTAACTAGGCATATTATATTCTACAACGTTCGTATAACACCTGGGTGTGTGTTTGACATGTAACATGAGAAAAAGCACAACCGAGCTGTGGCCAAGGATCGATAACCCGGTTATACATTAGCTAGCTACAGTTGATAGGGTCGCTAACGTTACCGACCGTTGATGTTAGTTAACTAGCAACGCTAGACGAGTGGACTGCATGACGTATAAGTGTTATATATAATAAATAATGTTAAATATTATGTAAAGTGGATAGATACAAATAGTAACACCTAGCTAGTCGTCTTTTAAATGGTTAGCTACTGTATGTAGCTACGATAGCTAGCTGAGAGCACAATCATGCTAGCTATTAATTAGCTAGCTAGCCGCTATCAAGAGTTTTCGCTACTTACGTGAAATACATTAAGACGTCTTTCATATAACGTGTTGCTTTGTGGCCCTTGTGCTCCAGGTTTAGGTGCGTTTTAAGTAAACAGTCCAAAGTAGCCCCACCACTGTGAAGCGGCCAAGAATAACTAAATACTTCAGGGTCACGGATTTTTTGGAATCCTTCAGAATAAAAGTCATATCCCGTATACTTTGTAAATGACTAATTAGGGCGAAAATGATTGAAACGTTTGTCGATATATTTTATACTGGTTATCATACAAAGGATAATTTTTATTTGTTCAAGCCTAGATGGTCAACAATGTTTTTTTTGTGTGTACTCCTATCATTTATTGCACCCATCTAAAATTATCTGTACATTGTGTTGCAGTAAAAGGCAACTTCAGCCCGCAATTCGAGGCGTTCCTGCATGTTTGCAAAAATTTCTAAAAACCTGTTTTCGCTTTGTCATTATGGGGTATTGTGTGTAGATTGATGAGGGGAAAATGAATTTAATCCATTTTAGAATAAGGCTGTAATGTAACAAAATGTGGAAAAAGTCAATGGGTCTGAATACTTTCCGAATGCACTGTACTTATTGCACCATACACAATTACCTGTACGTTGTAAAAGGGGGGGAGGGGTCAATTCTACTCAGGAGCACTTTTAGTTTCCAAATCCACAGAGTTTACACCCAGAGGAGCATTGTAAACATTTCTAAAAACGTAATTCCACTTTGACATTATGAAAAACAGATAGGATTTAAGGCAATAGGTCACTCTTTAAGAGTCACAGAATGAGCAGTGCCGCCTCTTGGCTTGTACACTCTTGTACAGCTAATCATGGCTACCCGGACTATTTGCACCCCCACCCCATCTTTTTACGCTGCTGCTTCTCTGTTAATTATTTATGCATAGTTACTTTAACTCTACCCACATGTACATATTACCTCAACTAGCCAGTGCCCCCGCACATTGACTCTGCACCGGTACCCCCCTGTATATAGCCTCTCTACTGTTATTTTACTTCTGCTCTTTTCTTACTCAACACTTTTTTATTAAAAAATAAATACATTGTTGGTTAAGGGCTGTAAGTAAGCATTTCACGGTAATGTCTACACCTGTTGTATTCGGCGCATGTGGCAAATAACATTTTATTTCAAACTAGAGGTGGTCTTTGACCACTCCCTCTATTTTCCTCCCAACATACTGTTTCAATGCTGCAAAGGTATCCAGCTGAGGCTTGCCAAATGTATAGACCACCCACTGTCACGCAATTATTTACTATTTAAACCATACTTTTTACAAGTGCAGGAATCCCAGCTTTGAGGACGGACACCAAACAATTAGTTCATGCTCACAGCGTTACTCTCCACGGAAATCTTTAGTTAAACGCGAAAGATTTATGCGATCTGAAGAAAAACCAGAGTGTACGACCTTAAACGGGGTTAAAACCGACCAGGTTCGCAGCACTATCAATCTCTATAACGGTTATGCCTAAATATTATTGTGCCCAATAATATATAGTGCGATCAGAGACGCATAAATAAGGTATTCACCACCATGTTCATGTCGCTTTGTATGTAAGTATTTTTGGTGAAATTACGGCAAATAATCAAATATAATTTCTATATACTGTATATATAGATACACGAAGTGGACGCTGGGTAATGTAGTATCCACTACTTCGGTCGTCACTAGTTACCGCAAAGTCATACACCCCGCCTATTTATACAATTTCGCTTCATAAAATCTAATTTTAAACCTAGCCCTAACCTTAACCACACTGCTAAATATATGACTAACCCTAACCTTAAATTAAGACCAAAACGCACATTTTTATTTTCAGAAATGTTTACAATATAGTACGCTTTGCCTTTGTGGCTGTGGTAACTAGTAGAAACCACTACTTCCTGTTTGTTTCCATTCGAAAAGATGCTTCATTCCGCCGTTAAACTACAGCATTGAAGTCTGGAATGACACATTACACAAATTACTAATATTTTTCCTTCTTCTTCTTCTTCTTCTTTGGTATTATGGCGGATCAGTGGTGCAGTGGTCTAAGGCATCGCAGTGCTAGCTGTGCCACTAGAGATCCTGGTTCGAATCCAGGCTCTGTCATAGCCGGCCGCGACCGGGAGACCAATGGGGCGGCGCGCAATTGGCCCAGCGTCGTCCAGGGTAGGGGAGGGAATGGCCGGCAGGGATGTAGCTCAGTTGATAGAGCATGGCGTTTGCAACGCCAGGGTTGTGGGTTCAATTCCCACAGGGGGTATGAAAAAATAAATAATGTATGCATTAACTGTAAGTCGCTCTGGATAAGAGCGTCTGCTAAATGACTAAAATGTAAAAATATAGATGTGGGATTCAGCGGTAGGGAGGGCTCCAGTCCTGCCTGTAGTAGCGGGGGTAGCCAGTGGGAGGCGCAGTTCACCACACTGGCACCTCTCCGTTTAGTTCCAGAACCTATTTGGCCGGATCCGGTACCCCTCGTGGCATGAAAAATAATTTTCACTTTTTACAATGTAAAAATTATAATAAAGGCAATCAAAGTTCAGTCGAGTTGACTCTTTGTTAATGATCCTGCCCCCACAAAAAAACGTTATGTGAAAAAGTAAATTTTCAGCCCGGGCCTAATATTCGAAGAGTTGATTTGAGTTGGGGCAGCCCGGGTTTATGGTTTGCGCAACATTGTAACCCATGTTTGAGACCAACGCTTGGCCGTGGCTGTGTGAGAAGCGCGCCAGTATCTCTCACATAACTAGAATGAGATTCACTTTCTATGATCTCTCTCCCTCTCTGCTCGGATAGACGCGCGCTTTCAACTCTCATCTCTCCAGCGTTGCACTTCATCATGTATTGCCTTATGAATCATAGCCGTGCGAAAGTTTCTGAAGGAACTGCAGCACCCCTGATGAATTGAAATACATTTGCCAAAGTTATAGAATTACTGCTGTCTGTTAAGAAATAAATGAAATCATTCAGAAGAGCCCTATACACCATGATAAGGCCTATAATTTAGCCACAGATGATCAATAGCTTCATAAAAAAAATTGGCTAGCTGTGGATTGTAGCCCAATAACAATGAATAGCCTACAGTCGGGAACGCACGGCAAATCTGTCTGTGAAAAAAACAGCATGCAGACGAAACAATTTCGCAATATTTCAAATGCAATCGAGGGAAAACACAGCTTGGAAAGCAAATGGCTCCTGCTGAAAAGTGAAGACTCTATGCTGTAGGCTACCAAAATATTTGATCAACTTCCAAATATTGTTTTACAAAGCGAGAGAGAAAGGCTTTTGCCACAAGCGCATCAACCATCACCAGCAAGTGAGCTGCATATCCTTGGGTGAGTCAGTGAAACTTTATAGCATTTTCAGGACTATAATTTCCTCCTCATATTGTAGCCTACAATATGTGTCTCCACACACCTAGGCCTAGGCTATTGATGGATTCAAGACAAGGTCGTTTTTATTGATCTCAGATTCTCAGTGTCAAAGTAGCCAGCCATTTCGATAATTTGTGTGGTATTAAAAAATATTCTGCCAAAGTCTCCAGTTATGTAAAATGATGTAGAATTGCATGAAATGCGTTTATAAAAGCAAAATTTTTCCCAATGTGTGCAACTTCTGTAAGTGCCTCTACTTTACTGTTCTTTGCCACTATGCAAATGCGATGATATGCATGCAACGCTTTATTATAAAGGGGATTTCCCCCCCCCTCATGTGTTCAGGTACCTCAGAACACCCCGGTCACCTCGCGCTCACTTTTTGTTCCGGCACCTCCAAATGTACAAATTAAGCACTACTCGCCAGTTAGCATTTTCTTACTCTGCTGCTCTGGCCTGGAGATGCTCCTGTTCAGCTGCTCTGGTCTCGTTATGCCCCTGTTTTGGAAGACGTACTGTAGCCCTACTGATCCACATTTGGCCAGAATGAAGAACCATATCGTCTCTGTGGAGGTGGCCCCCGCGGACTATCAACAACCGGGCTGATTTACCTGGAGGGGAAGAGATGAGGGCCTGGCTGAGTGCCAATACGTCATGATAAGTGTGCATGTGCATGTACATGCAGAACTGGATGACGTGTGAGAGGGAGAGAAGAAAGGAGTACGACTGCCCTTCTCATTGAAGGCACGAAAGTTCAAGGCCGACCGCGGTGCATTGTAAGCAGAAAACAGAATCCCCCCAGGCATTATATTGAATGGGAAATACCACTAAACTGGGTTTGTCTTTAAATCGGGATTGTAGCCTATTTTACATTGTTGGTGTTGAGCTACTGTATGGCGACTGCCATACTCTGCCATACCGAATTGACACCTGGTTCCTACGTGGACTAACATTTGCAGGTCACACACACACACACACACACACACACACACACACACACACATGAACAGTAAATGTCGGAACCCAATTTGCCGAGTCTCAGTTTGTCAGTAGTGAATCCTATAAGCCCTAATCAATATATTTTTTGGAGGGTTGATGAATGTGATGTTTTTTTAAATGTGGTTTGTGTGTAGCGTAGTTTTTGTTTACAGTAGAAGGAGAGCATCAGAAGGATGCATGCTGGGACATTCCTCCTGACCAAACGGAAGCTGTGACCCTGCATGCTCTTTATCTTCCACAGATGGAGGCTTGGCACAGTCTCTTTCTCTCTGGCGGATATAGCACCAACATGCACGCACACACACACACACACACACACACACACACACACACACACACACACACACACACACACACACACACACACACACAGTACAGTATAAATCGCACACACACACATCTAAGTATGGCTAACCCCTATTTAGGCTCCCAGGCTCTAGCCTTTCCTGTGGTTCTTTAATCGGGTACTTAATGAATCCATATTGTTCTTAATAATCACCATAATGACATTGATCCTATGTAATCAGTCTGTCATGAGCAGTGAATGGCAGAGTAACTGACTGGGTAGATATAAAATAATGGTAATTATTATTATTAAAAGCCAGGTTCACATCTCACACTGGGGGCTTATCTCTATGGCTCCTGAGATCAACCAACACAATGTAGACCACTACATTGTGTTGGTTGATCTCAGGAGCCATAGAGATAAGCCCCCAGTGTGAGATGTGAACCTGGATGCTAATAATAATAATTGCATTTACAGTATAAAGCTCCTTTTTAGATGCTCACAGCGCTAATCCAAACTTAATCTAAATAGACTGACAGGGTGGTAGGTTTGACATATAATGTGTTGCTTTGTGGCCCTTGTGCTCCAGTTTTAGGTGTATTTTATGTAAACAAACCAAATACAAGCAAGTTCCACTGTTTTATGTCGTACTTCCCCTCTGCCATCAAATGCGGGACAAAGTGTGTGACGTTGACCAATCAAGAGTCACTGAAGCTGGGCGTCTGTTCAGAAGGCTTCAACGTTACAGAACGTTCAGAACGTGTTGTCTGTCAGAAGAAGTATTCGTAAACAGGTCGATACTTTTAACAAGCATCAAATGCAGACAATGCAGGCAATTGTACCCAAAAAATAATCTACATTTTCAGTAACATCTGACCATACAAACAGAGCCATTTTGTTCACATAATATCAACAAAAAAAACATTCTAGATGGCGCCGATGCCTTTGCAATGAGAACAGGTGTGTGTGTGTGTGTGTGTGTGTGTGTGTGTGTGTGTGTGTGTGTGTGTGTGTGTGTGTGTGTGTGTGTGTGTGTGTGTGTGTGTGTGTGTGTGTGTGTGTGTGTGTGTGTGTGTGTGTGTGTGCATCAGGATGGTATTATATCTCTGAATTGGCAGGTCATGTGATGTGTCTCTGTATGTTGTGTCAGTCAACTACAGTGAGGGAGAAAAATGTATTTGATCCCCTGCTGATTTTGTACGTTTGCCCACTGATAAAGAAATGATCAATCTATAATTTTAATGGTAGGTTTATTTGAACAGTGAGAGACAGAATAACAACAACAAAATCCAGAAAAACGCATGTCAAAAATGTTATGAATTGATTTGCATTTTAATGAGGGAAATAAGTATTTGACCCCCTCTCAATCAGAAAGATTTCTGGCTCCCAGGTGTCTTTTATACAGGTAACGAGCTGAGATTAGGAGCACACTCTTAAAGGGAGTGCTCCTAATCTCAGCTTGTTACCTGTATAAAAGACACCTGTCCACAGAAGCAATCAATCAGATTCCAAACTCTCCACCATGGCCAAGACCAAAGAGCTCTCCAAGGATGTCAGGGACAAGATTGTAGACCTACACAAGGCTGGAATGGGCTACAAGACCATCGCCAAGCAGCTTGGTGAGAAGGTGACAACAGTTGGTGCGATTATTCGCAAATGGAAGAAACACAAAAGAACAGTCAATCTCCCTCGTCCTGGGGCTCCATGCAAGATCTCACCTCGTGGAGTTGCAATGATCATGAGAACGGTGAGGAATCAGCCCAGAACTATACGGGAGGATCTTGTCAATGATCTCAAGGCAGCTGGGTCCATAGTCACCAAGAAAACAATTGGTAACACACTACGCCGTGAAGAACTGAAATCCTGCAGCGCCGCAAGGTCCCCCTGCTCAAGAAAGCACATATACAGGCCCGTCTGAAGTTTGCCAATGAACATCTGAATGATTCAGAGGAGAACTGGGTGAAAGTGTTGTGGTCAGATGAGACCAAAATCGAGCTCTTTGGCATCAACTCAACTCGCCGTGTTTGGAGGAGGAGGAATGCTGCCTATGACCCCAAGAACACCATCCCCACCGTCAAACATGGAGGTGGAAACATTATGCTTTGGGGGTGTTTTTCTGCTAAGGGGAAAGGACAACTTCACCGCATCAAAGGGACGATGGACGGGGCCATGTACTGTCAAATCTTGGGTGAGAACCTCCTTCCCTCAGCCAGGGCATTGAAAATGGGTCGTGGATGGGTATTCCAGCATGACAATGACCCAAAACACACGGCCAAGGCAACAAAGGAGTGGCTCAAGAAGAAGCACATTAAGGTCCTGGAGTGGCCTAGCCAGTCTCCAGACCTTAATCCCATAGAAAATCTGTGGAGGGAGCTGAAGGTTCGAGTTGCCAAACGTCAGCCTCAAAACCTTAATGACTTGGAGAAGATCTGCAAAGATGAGTGGGACAAAATCCCTCCTGAGATGTGTGCAAACCTGGTGGCCAACTACAAGAAACGTCTGACCTCTGTGATTGCCAACAAGGGTTTTGCCACCAAGTACTAAGTCATGTTTTGCAGAGGGATCAAATACTTATTTCCCTCATTAAAATGCAAATCAACTTATATCATTTTTGACATGCGTTTTTCTGGATTTTTTTGTTGTTATTCTGTCTCTCACTGTTCAAATAAACCTACCTTAAAAATTATAGACTGATCATGTCTTTGTCAGTGGGCAAACGTACAAAATCAGCAGGGGATCAAATACTTTTTTCCCTCACTGTATAAAGTCTTCGTCGTCACTGTCCGTCCGTGGTTGTGGGAGAGAGATTTCCTGTGAGGGTGGTGGGATGTCTCTAAACTGGAGGTATGTCTGCAGTAGAGGGGGGAGAGGAAGCTGCTGCACCACATCTGTCTGCATTAAAACCACTGAACCCAACTCTTCCCTGACTCGCAGCCTGCAGAGGTGAGAGAGGGCAGACACTCTACACACACACACACACACACACACGCGCGCACACACACACACACACACACACACACACACACACACACACACACACACACACACACACACACACACACACACACACACACACACACACACACACACACACATAAACACACACACATAAACACACACACACACACACACACACACACACATAAACACACACACACACACACACACACACACACACACACACACACACATAAACACACACACACACACACACACACACACACACACACACACACACACACACACACACACATAAACACACACACACACACACACACACACACACACACACACACACACACACACACACACACACACACACACACACACACACACACCTTGTTTGGTTTGCCTATCTGTTCCATGGTTCTGTTTTGTTGATATTATGTAAATAAATAGTACACACAGTAGAACATGAGAGGTCAATGAGTGTTGATTTGATAGTACTGCTATCAGTGTCATTTCATTCACACTACAAACTTAACTGTTGAGGGAATGAACTGCAGTGCTTACATAGTAACTAACACGATATAGATGATGTAAATAAAACGTTATTCCATCGTCTCATATTATGTCGAATTTATTTTTGGGGTGTCACTTGATTGTGTCGTGACTGACATGTTCTCTCGACCCATGAACAGTGCATGTCAGAACCCAATTTGCCGAGTCTCAGTCTGTCAGTAGTGCACTTAACGTTCACATACCAGTACACCCCTAGAACAGAAGCGGTTCTTGAACGTCTCCAAAGTCTCTGATTGCGTCCAAAATGCCACCCTATTCTCTACACACTAAGAAGGTTCCTCAAGGGTTCTTTGGGAAGTGTAAGGGATGGTTAGAAATGTACTGAATGGGGACCTGGAGGAAAATGGGGGAGGGTCATGCTTGAGAAGGAGGACCGGAAGTCCACTTTGATAGCTTGCTACTACTACTGTATAATTGATTTGAATAAAAACAATATGTTTCTTGTCCATTATGTTTTTATCAGTTATTGACCTCACTGTAAGACAGATTCGAGTAACTTACATTGTGGTGCTGAAACTTGAAGCGGCAGCTGGAATTAGACAGCTCATGGTGCTAAAAGTAGGCAAATTCAAGTAGACATAATTAATTTAATCCATCTTCATTTTAATTTGACTTTAACAACAAGATGGCTTTGTGTTGGAGCCTATTTCTTCCTATTTAAGAAATATGAGGTAGGTCTACCTGTTTGACAGACGGAATTAGGCTATAGGCTGCTATATCCATAGATTTGTCAGCCAATTCTTCCACCCACCATACACTCTTTAAATATCCTACCTCAGTGTCAGTGAAGGGCTTTTAAGCTAAAACCAGGACTCGAATTGAGGGGGTATGAGAGGGTATGCAATAGGCCTACCTTTTATTTAAAAAGCATTGGCCTACCACTTGTTAGCTTAAAGACATCCTCCAGCAATTTCTGAACTTTTACTGTTGAGAATGGATATTCCAAGTATAAATACAGTAACGTAAACACACTAAATCAGGGGTGTCAAACTCATTCCAAGGAGGGCCTAGTGTCTACAGGTTTTTGTTTTTTCCTTTCAATTAAGACCTAGACAACCAGGTGTGGGGAGTTCCTTACTAATTAGTTACCGTAATTAATCGATCAAGGACAAGGGAGGAATGAAAACCCGCAGACACTCGGCCCTCTGTGGATGGAGTTTGACACCTGTGCACTAGAAATAGCTAAGTCGTTTTTTTTTGCGAACTTCAAGGAGTAGGGCATTCAAGGAGTTGATCTAAAGGGAATCCATGATGTCATCTTCTAAGGTCTCCAGTCATGTAAAATAAAATAGAATTGCATGACATTTTTATAAAAGGCCATTTTTTCTCAGACCCGCAAATACGATGATAGATTAATGCAATGCTTTTACTATAAAGGAGAACTTTCCACCTCTACTCCTGTCCACGGTGGTCTGTGAACTCACAACCTTCTGGCCTGCAGCCCTGTGTGCTGTCAAAATTCCTGTGTTGCCATGTAATGCTTACAGGTCAAAGAACAGTTTCTAAAACTGCATATCTAACTCTCTGGTCTGTCCTCGAAGTGAGGGTAAGTGGTAGGCATGTTCTCTGCTATCCACTTAATGTTTCAATTATTATTTTGGGTATAGGGGAGGGTCACTAGTTTTGTTTTTCAAGCGTTCAGGGAGGGTTTAGTTAAAATACATTTTTGCTGAAGGGAGGGCCATCCATCTTAATTCCAGAGAGGTTCGATTTTCTCGGGGTAACCCTTATTCACAGGAGGTTGGTGGCACCTTAATTGGGGAGGACAGGCTCGTGGTAATGGCTGGAGTGGAATGGTAGCAAACTCATTCTATTCACTCCTTTCCAGACATTATTATGAGCCGTCCTCCCCTCAGCAGCCTCTTTGAGTCATAGTTCCACATAGAACCATTAGGGAGTGTAAGTAATTTATAATAAGGGCCTAACGTATACTCCCTAATGTACACTCCTTAATGGTTCTATGTGGAACCATAATGACTCAAAGAACCCTTTGAGCCCTTCAATAGTTATTTCCAGTTCACAAAAGTTTTTTTGGGTCTTTTAGTGATAATTAAAATGTTGGGGCGGCGGCTCATTAGAATATTTTGGGGCGTAGTTTGCTCACAGCTCTTTTTTTATGCAACCGTATGGCCTTGCGTCAATTGAGAACTGTTGTCTAAATAAGTAGTTCTCAAACCTCTCCTCAGGAACCCTCAGCCATTCCAGATCTAGCACACCTGATTCAACATGTCAATTAACACAATATCAAATGGCTAAAGAGAAAAAAGTAACCCTGTATTGTTCTTCAAAAAAGTTACCTCTAGAACCTTTGAGATTGAGAAAGGTTATTTATAGAATCATTCTCCATAAAGGTTCTATAAAGAACCATAAAAAGGGGTTCTATATAGCACCAAAAATGGATGTAACGATAGTGGAACCCTTTTTGGTGCTATATAGAACCTTTTTTAAATAGGTCTTTACATAACCTTAGGAAATGGTTCTTTATAGCACCATAAAGGTTCTATTTAGAACCATATGAGCATGGATCTTTATAGAACCTTTAAAAAACGTTTTCATATAGCACAGAAAAGGGGTCTGCTATGGTTACAAGCCAAATAACCCCTATCTGGTACTGATTAGAACAATTTCTTTGTGTGTATTCAGGGAATGTTTTTGCCACTCAACGTCATTATTACATTCCTTGTGTGTCAACTAGCCTACCATGTTGATGTCCACTGCTTTTCCCAGTAACCTCTCTCTAGATAAGCCTCTCGTAACAAGCCTGTTTTCAATTACACAAACAAAACGAAATAAAGTTATTGTGCACAAAATAAAGTTACTGTGCACCTAAAAGGGTTCTTCGCTGTCCCCATAGGATAACCCTTTGAATAGTGCACCTGATTTGGTTCCAGGTAGAACCCTCTTGGTTCCAGGTAGAACCCCTTTGAGTTCCATGTAGAACCTTCTACAAAAAGGGTTCTACCTGGAACCAAAAAGGGTTATTCAAAGGGGTCAGCCGAATAACCGTTTTGGAACCTTTTTTTCTAAAGGTATGGTGTATGGCTAGATGTGAGGCAGTGTGTTTTCATTGTCTTTCCTCTGACCCAAACCCTCAATAACACCCTATTGTCCATATCAGGGCTCTCCAACACTGTTCCTGGAGAGCTACCGTCCTGTAGGTTTTCGCTCCAACCCTGTTCTAATAATTAGCTGGTCAATAAACTGAATCAGGTTAGTTACAACTGGGGTTGGAGCAAAAAGCTACAGGATGGTAGCTCTCCAGGATACAGGGTTGGAGAGCCCTTGCCTTTGTAGTGCATGTTTGACCAGAACCCTATGGGGCAGCAATCATCTGTCAAGCATTCATCTCTTCTTTAGAATGGAGAGATTTGATTGACAGAAATCACTGAGCCTTTAGAGCTCCCTCATTAAGGGATCTAGTCCGTCATCACGGCAAGTGTGTGTGTGTGTGTGTGTGTGTGTGTGTGTGTGTGTGTGTGTGTGTGTTGTTGTGACAGCAACTCCATCGATGTAATTTGCACGTGAGCAGAAATACGTTGTTTTAGTAGTTTGATACGGAAGACCTCTGTACCTACGGTATAATTACTATAATTGTAGCAGCATGAGGAGTATTGTTCTCTGACAATCTCTTGACTATTTTGTCTTCTTTTCAAGTCGGAAATGTAAACGTCAGTCCTGTTGAAATCCTTCTCACATCACGATATTATTATCATTAACGGTACCCAATCAAACCTTTTGTGCCTTCAGGTTAACCTTGGATTATCTAAACATGTACATTTACATCATTCAAACAATTGAAAAGTGAAATAAACAATCTGTCTCTCTCTCTCTCTCTCTCTCTCTGTCTCTCTCTGTCTCTCTCTCTCTCTCTCTCTCTCTCTCTCTCTCTCTCTCTCTCTCTCTCTCTCTCTCTCTCTCTCTCTCTCCCTAGCTCTCTCTCTCTCTCTCTCTCTCTCTGTCTCTCTCTCTCTCTCTCTCTCTACCCCCCCCCTCTCTCTAGTTTTGTTGTTATTTTTCTTTCATCCATCTAGGTCTCGATCTGTGCTCCTCCCTTTATTCCTCCCACTCTCCCTTACTACTCTGTCTCTCTCCCTCTCTCCCTCTCCCTCTCTCTCTCTCTCTCTCTCTCCCTCCCTCTCTCCCTCTCTCTCTCATCCTCTCTCTCTCCACTTGTTTTGAGGAGCCAGTTCTTCTGCAGGCAGCAGGCAGGCAGCAGTGTTCAGTGTTAGAGGAGAGTTGGAGGAGGACGACAGTCACACACTGACTGGCTGCAGGGATCTGAGGAAGACTAACTGGGATAAAACCAGGATCAACTAAGGCTGACGGTAGGATAAACGTGGACTAAACCAGGCTAAACCAGGTTAAATCAGGCTAAACCAGGCTAAATCAGGCTAAACCAGGCTAAAACCAGGTTATATCAGGCTAAACCAGGCTAAATCAGGCTAAACCAGGCTAAATCAGGCTAAATCAGGCTAAAACCAAATCAAAGCAGCAAGGATATTTTCCATACAGCCTGAGGGTTGTGGATCCATAACCATAGAAAAGGTAAGTGTTTTCATATTATCTAGACTGCTCCTTTTGTTGCATTGAATATGAACGTCAGGAATAAGGTGTAGATATCTATTACATTTTATACACACTGAATACACACATTCTGCTCAGATCCAGTTTCCATTGTTTTTGCCAATGGACATTGTCACATATTAAATGTGTTAACGAAGCCTGTCAAGACACACACACACACACACGCACACACAGCTTCTGTGGAGCCTTGACAAACGATTCCCAGATTTCGTACTAAAATGCCCTCTACCCCCGTTGGAATAGAGTTAACCATTCTAACACTCAGCAGGCTGCAGGGTCAGTGGTAAGAGCCCACTAAGCATTTGACGTCAGGTGATGTCTTTTGGACGTATTATTTTGGTCCTTGATTTCAAGGTCCACGGACGTTGATTTTTGGTCCGGTCCGAACCAAATCTAAACCAATCATAGACGTCCAGTCCGGACCCGGCCTTGATTTAACACAAACGTAGACGTCTATAATTGGTTCAGGTTTGGTCCGGTCCTGTATTGTACCCTACTTTACTCTAATGTACTCTACTGAACTAAACTGAACTCTACTCTACTGAACTAAACTGTACTCTACTCTACTGAACTAAACTGTACTCTACTCTACTCTACTGAACTAAACTGTACTCTACTCTACTGAACTAAACTGTACTCTACTCTACTGAACTAAACTGTACTCTACTATACTGAACTAAACTGTACTCTACTCTACTCTACTGAACTAAACTGTACTGTACTCTACTGAACTAAACTGTACTCTACTCTACTGAACTAAACTGTACTCTACTCTACTCTACTGAACTAAACTGTACTCTACTCTACTCTACTGAACTAAACTGTACTCTACTCTACTGAACTAAACTGTACTCTACTCTACTGAACTAAACTGTACTCTACTCTACTGAACTAAACTGTACTCTACTCTACTGAACTAAACTGTACTCTACTCTACTGAACTAAACTGTACTGTACTATACTGAACTAAACTGTACTCTACTCTACTGAACTAAACTGTACTCTACTCTACTGAACTAAACTGTACTCTACTCTACTGAACTAAACTGTACTCTACTATACTGAACTAAACTGTACTCTACTCTACTGAACTAAACTGTACTCTACTCTACTGAACTAAACTGTACTCTACTCTACTGAACTAAACTGTACTCTACTCTACTGAACTAAACTGTACTCTACTATACTGAACTAAACTGTACTCTACTCTAATGAATTAAACTCTCCTGTACTGTATTGTACCTACTGTACTGTGATATTCAAACTTCTGAAACATAGCCTATACGTCTATGATTAGTTTAGATTTGGATCTGGTCCACACTGACCAAATCTGTACTTGTTTGGTGCGGAGCTCATTAGAAAAATACCTAGCATGCTTTGCAAGTGTTTGTTTTTACATTTAAATGTTGGTCATTTAGCAGATGCTCTTATCCAGAGTGACTTACAGTCAGTGCATTCAACTAAGGTAGATAAACAACAACATATCACAGTCATACCAACAACAACAAAAATGATCTGTAACCGTTACTCAGAATGTTATTGTAGTTGAAGTCGTCTGTTGGTTTATTCTGTATGTTGGAGTACTTTGAAAATCTTTGCTGCCAGTTTTAAAGCTTTTGAACAAGCTAACATAAGTGGATGTGATAGATGAGAGCAATAATACATATTTTGTTGCAGTCTTCAGTTTGTGCCTCTTTCTTATTAAGAGGTCAGAAAAAATATTATGGTAATATAGTGCTTAGCACTATATTAGTGAATTTATTAAAAGTTCCTGGAATTTTGCAACCCTAATCCCGTGACAATGTAGTCAGAGATGAAAATACTTGGCTTGGTCCCTGAAAGTAGGGAACTACTTTCGACCAGGGCCCGTAGGGAATAGGGTGTGATTTGGGACGGATCCCTTGTCTCTCTGTTAGACAGAGAACAATGGGGATGGAATGAAGACAATATGACATTACAGCGATATAATCAGAGAACAGAAGCAGAGCGTTTGAGAGGGATAGGCATTGGAGTGTCCTGAGGAGGCAAAGCAGTGAAATGTGAAATGTGGGACAGGAATTCTTTGGGCATGCCATCACAAAGACTTCAGGCTGCTGCTGAACCTGCTGCTACTGCTCAACTCATGTCCTGCCATGGGAGAGAGGGAGTTAGAGAATGAGAGTGAGAGGGAGGAAGGGAGGGAGGGAGGGAGGGAGGGAGGGAGAGAGGGGGGAGGGAGAGAAGGGGAGAGAGCGAGGGAGGGAGAGAGGGAGGGAGGGAGAGAGGGAGGGAGGGAGAGAAGGGGAGAGAGCGAGGGAGAGAGGGACGGAGGGAGCGAAAGGGAGAGAGCGAGGGAGGGAGAGAGAGAGATAGAGAGGGAGGGAGGGAGAGAGGGAGGGAGGTAGAGAGGGGAGGGAGAGAAGGGGAGAGAGCGAGGGAGGGAGAGAGGGGGGAGGGAGAGAAGGGGAGAGAGCGAGGGAGGGAGAGAGAGAGAAGGAGAGGGAAAGAGAGCCCATAGGGAGAGAGGGAGGGACAGAGGAAAGAGAGAGAGAGCCCAGAGAGAGGGATTGAAGGAGAGGGAGAGCGAGGGAGAGAGAGAGAGAACCCAGAGAGAGGGATCGAAGGAGAGGGAGAGAGAGGGAGAGAGAGAGAGAGCCCAGAGAGAGAGAGGGTGTCAGAGAATACGAAAAGCAATGTCTAAACGTCATACTTCAACCTTACATAACAATGTTCTTCTACAGTAGTTCCCAAACCATACTTTTGCTGACGTCAAAAAGGCACTGCACTTGTTCACTTCTTGTCTGCATATTGTACCAGTGAGTACAGGTCTGTTTTTAGCCTTTTAGCCTAATAGGTCTGCGCCCCATATAGTACCCTATTACCTATTTAGAGCACTACCTTTGGCCAGGACCCATAGAGCTCAGTTCTAAACTAGTGCAATATATAGGGAATAGGGTGCCATTTGGAACGTACCCTAGGTGTTATGTTTAATTTGTCCTCCTCTGTCATGCTACAGGTGAAGATGCTCCTGGAATTCTATCATATACTGTGTGTGTGTGTGTGTGTGTGTGTGTTATTAGCTGTGTGTCTGTATTTGGTACCTTAAGTAAGGTCATCACGTTTCATACCGCTACTGATGGGCAGCAGGTTATTGAACACAACGACACAAATACAGGAAGTGAATAGGCCTGGGTAGAGGCTACGTCCCAAATGGCACCCTATTCTGTATTTAGTGCACTGCATAGGGCTCTGGTCAAAAGTAGTGCACTATGTAGGGAATAGGGTGCCATTTGGGACGTAGCCTCTACCCCTAACTACAGACGTAGGATCAGATTAACCTTTCATTTTAGGGTCAGATTAACAGATTAATTTGAACCTAAACTATCAGAGGGTAGAAAACATATCTGAGTTTGTATCAATGGAGCAACACAGAACTATTTCTAAGGGAATAGGCTTTGGGGGGGAAAGGTTAGGGTGCACAACATATAAGAGATATATGTAGCTACTCGTCTGTATTGTTGAACTCAGTCAACAAACAGACACACACAATTGTTGTTGTCCTCTGTACCTTCCATCAATATGCAGGACGACAGGCACCCACCCACACACACAAGTATGAAAGGCAATCAGTCACACGTGTGTGCACAGACACACACACAGTATAAACAACTTTCTCTCACTCAAAAGCTGAAGAAGTATTCATTTCATGGGAACAAAGGACTCTATCAACTGAGCTACATCCCTGCCGGCCATTCCCTCCCCTTTCCTGGACGACGCTGGGCCATTTGTGCGCCGCCCATGAGTCTCCTGGTCGCGGCCGAGCCTGGATTCGAACCAGGATCTCTAGTGGCACAGTTAGCACTGCGATGCAGTGCGATGCAGTGCCTTAGACCACTGCGCCACTCAGGAGACTTGAGACATGGATTGTGTATGTGTGCCATTCAGAGGGTGAATGGGCAAGACAAAAGATTTAAGTGCCTTTGAACGGGGTATGGTAGTAGGTGCCAGGTGCAGTGGTTTGAGTGTGACAAGAACTGCAATGCTGCTGTGTTTCCCGTGTATATCAAGAATGGTCCACCACACAAATAATAATTAACAGTGTTAAATCAACACTGAATGTGTGGAGTCTGTGAACCCATATAGACACCGGAACAGTGTTAAATGGGTGGCAGGTAGCTTAGTGGTTAAGAGCGTTGTGCCAGTAACCGAAAGGTTGCTGGTTCTAATCCCCGAGCCGACTAGGTGAAAAATCTGTCGATGTGCCCTTGAGCAAGGCACTTAACCCTAATTGCTCCTATAAGAGCGTCTGCTAAATGACTAATTATTTATTTATTATTTAAATTAAAACACTGCTTAGTGTAAAGCCTTATTCAAATATTTCACAGAGTGCCTTGTCTTTCGAGTAAATTGTAGAGTTACCACCCCTGATTGTATTTGTGGGCAAAAGGGGGCGCAACTCAATATTAGGAAGGTGTTCCTAATGTTTTGTACACTCAGTGCACAGTGTTTCACTGTTTGCCAAATGAAGGGTCCCAATGACTTCAGGATCCACCGGTGGGCTATAAAAGACTTATAGGGAGTGGAGAGTTCACATCAAAACCATTATCAAAGAGACTGTGGTGACAACAGTGGGACTTGGTGTGAATCAGAATAGAACAGGCTCTGGGGGACACACAAACACACACACGCATGCACGCACACACACACACACACACACACACGCACACACACACACACGCACACACACACACACACGCACACACACACGCACACACACACACACACACACACCGGCCCATGACCCAGTATCTGATGCAAGGTTCTCAGATGTTCTCCTCCAGAAGAGAACCACTGGATGTGTGTGTGCGCATGGGAAGGAACGTAACACACACCCACATACTGTACACACGCACATACACACACACACACACACACACAGCTGGTGCAAGAGTTGCCTGGAGATATGGGAAGCAAAAACACTGTGAAGGTCAGGGCTGTGGTTCGAGATGGACCATTTCTTTCACCGTTCCCTAAACTCGCCGGGGCGTGGACTGACGTAATACTGTAGTGTGTGTGTGTGTGTGTGTTTGTTGCATAAGGACAGTATGTGTGTGTGTTTATGTAGCCATTTGTACACTCAGTAGCATATGTGTTTTTGTGCGTAATGTGTACTCTATGTACAGCGTGTGTGTGCACGAATGTACAGTGTGTGTGTGTGTGTGTGTGTGTGCCACTGTAGTGTAAACATCTCTGGAGTGGATCTGGAGGAAAGAGAAGGGAGGGTTAGGAAGATATCAGACTTGGGATTGTAAACATGATAGGCCCCAACTAAAACAAAAAATTGAAGAATCGTCCTTTGTTCAAAATCACTTACAGTTGAAGTCGGAAGTTTACATACACTTAGGTTGGAGTCATTAAAACTCGTTTTTCAACCACTCCACAAATGTCTTGTTAACAAACTATAGTTTTGGCAAGACGGTTAGGACATCTACTCTGTGTATGACACAAGTCATTTTTTCAAACCACTGTTTACAGACAGATTATTTCACTTATAATTCACTGTATCACAATTCCAGTGGGTCAGAAGTTTACATACACTAAGTTCACTGTGCCTTTAAACAGCTTGGAAAATTCCAGAAAATTATGTCATGGCTTTAGAAGCTTCTGATAGGCTAATTGACATAATTTGAGTCAATTGGAGGTATTTCAAGGCCTACCTTCAAACTCAGTGCCTCTTTGCTTGACATCATGGGAAAATCAAAAGAAATCAGCCAAGACCTCAGAAAAAACATTGTAGACCACCACAAGTCTGGTTCATCCTTGTGAGCAATTTCCAAACGCCTGAAGGTACCACGTTCATCTGTACAAACAATAGTACTCAAGTATAAACACCATGGGACCACGCAGCTGTCATACCGCTCAGGAAGGAGACGCGTTCTGTCTCCTAGAGATGAATGTACTTTGGTGCAAAAAGTGCAAATCAATCCCAGAACAACAGCAAAGGACCTTGTGAAGATGCTGGAGGAAACAGGTACAAAAGTATCTATATCCATAGTAAAACAAGTCCTAAATTGACATAACCTGAAGGGCCGCTCAGCAAGGAAGAAGCCACTGCTCCAAAACCGCCATAAAAAAGCCAGACTACGGTTTGCAACTGCACATGGGGACAAAGATCGTACTTTTTGGAGAAATGTCCTCTGGTCTGATGAAACAAAAATAGAACTGTTTAGCCATAATGACCATCGTTATGTTTGGAGGAAAAAGGGGGTAGCTTGCAAGCCGAAGAACACCATCCCAACCGTGAAGCACGGGGGTGGCAGCATCATGCTGTGGGGGTGCTTTGCTGCAGGAGGGCCTGGTGCACTTCACAAAATAATTGACATCATGAGGAAGGAAAATTATGTGGATGTATTGAAGCAACATCTCAAGACATCAGTCAGGAAGTTAAAGCTTGGTCGCAAATGAGTCTTCCAAATGGACAATGACCCCAAGCATACTTCCAAAGTTGTGGCAAAATGGCTTAAGGACAACAAAGTCAAGGTATTGGAGTGGCCATCACAAAGCCATGACCTCAATCCTATAGGAAATTTGTGGGCAGAACTGAAAAAGCGTGTGCGAGCAAGGAGGCCTACAAACCTGACTCAGTTACACCAGCTCTGTCAGGAGGAATGGGCCAAAATTCACCTAACTTATTGTGGGAAGCTTGTGGAAGGCTACCCGAAACGTTTGACCCAAGTTAAACAATTTAAAGGCAATGCTACCAAATACTAACTGAGTGTATGTAAACTTCTGACCCACTGGGAATGTGATAAAAGAAATAAATGCTGAAATAAATAATTCTCTCTACTATTATTCTGACATTTCACATTCTTAAAATAAAGTGGTGATACTAGCTGACCTAAAACGGAATTGTTACTAGGATTAAATGTCAGGAATTGTGAAAAACTGAGTTTAAATGTACTGTATTTGGCTAAGGTGTATGTAAACTTCCGACTTCAACTGTATGTCTTATGAGAAAACAGAAAGTGCATTCTTTAGTATTTGAACACTGGTTTTGTTAGTTATCTGCTTGGAATATTACAAATGTATATTAATAACTTAAAAGGGGGACAAAAAGGGTGATAAAGTACCCTCAGTTTTCTGTAAATAGTCACAACCACTATTTCAAATAAACAATGATGAGTTAAATGGGTCAGAGTATACCAAACAAACACTTATCTACCATCTCTGTTAACATCAACTGGGAAGACCATCTTACTGTTGTGGAATTGGGCGCCATTTGGGATGGAACCTCTGTCTCCATTGGTTTCCCCCTTCCTCCTCCGTCTGTATTAGAGAGAGGAGAGAACTAATCAAAGAGCAGAGGGTAGAGGGTCTGCGTCCCATATGAAATCCTGTTCCATATATAATGTACTACTTTTAACCAGAGCCCTATGGGCCCCCGTCAAAAGTAGTGCACTACAAAGGGAATAGGGTACCATTTGGGACGCATCAAGTTGCATGAAGAATCAGCGGGTATAGTGTTAAGAGGTCAGAGTTTATAGGGTGTACACATGAGATTAACCAGGGGATTAGAGATTCAGCTGTGGCCACAATGCCTTTGAACTTCTCCAGATGCACCTGGCATCAGGGTTCTCACGCTCTCAGATGAGCAGATAAATTAATGCACACACACACTGATTATTCTCTTGATACTGTATATTCTCTCCTGTTTCATTGACTGGTGTCTTCTCTCTCTATCTCTCCCTCTCTCCCTCTCTCTCTCTCTCTCTCTCTCTCTCTCTCTCTCTCTCTCTCTCTCTCTCTCTCTCTCTCTCTCTCTCTCTCGTCCATACTTGTTAACAGTGACATTACTGTTTATTCATATTTTAGATTCTTTATTCCATTCTTAGTCTCTTGCCATATTAGACCTTCTCTGCCAGTACAGACAGTCCCTTCTCTTTCTGTTGATAGTCTATTCTCTTAATGCGTTCCAAATGGCACCCTATTCCCTTTATAGAGCCCTACATTTGTACTGCACTATATAGGGCATAGGGTGCCATTTGGGACGTAGTGTTTGTCTGGTTTACTGCCACATTGGTTCACAGACACCACAACACAGGCTTTTGCTCAATGGTCAATTGGTAGCGCTGTTTTATCTGGCCCCAGCCTGCGATTTGAGTTCAAAAGCACAGCTCTACTTACTGTGTTTTCCAAAGTAGATACTCGCTTTAAACGTCGATCACATTGCATCACAGGAAACTAAAACCAAACGCCAAAACAAGTTAATAACTGCTGTGATACTAGTGATTACCTTGATACGGAGAGAGGAGAGAGAGAGAGAGAGAGAGAGAGAGAGTGTGTGTGTGTGGTGATTATAGACTTTAGGGGGACACAATCTCCTAATTGGAGAAGAAAAACAATCAAGCCCTACCAGTACACTAAAAGGTAATGATCTACCCTGTGTTTCAATAGATTAATAAGTACTCTGATTATCCCCAGAGGAGATTTCATAGCAGCAGACAGAAAGACACAAATACTGTGAGAGACAGGAAAATGAAATACAAGCCAGGAGCCATAAAACGTATGACCTATAATTTGAGACAACCAGAATAGCATCAAATGGTTCATACAGGCCTTTTGGCCACCTACTGCTGCCTGCACACTAATAATAATAATAATAATATGCCATTTAGCAGACGCTTTTATCCAAAGCGACTTACTGCTGCCTGCTCACTACTCCTGGTCCTCATGTGAAAACAGCATCTCGTACATGATCAGTCAGCGGACTCTCTCTCATCCCATAGTCCTGATCTGAAGAGTAACGTAACAGTCCTCTCATACTTCTTCAGGGTGAGACAGAGCAGTGACCCTCAACTTGACCTTTGGCTTCAGGTCATCTTCAAACATATCTGATCATCAGGGGGCGGTCCAAGGGCGTTATGTTATCACTACCTTAAAGAAGTTCAAAGACCTTCAAATTCTCCAGCATAATTTCTCTTGAGTTAGTCTAGTCTAATGTGTGAAAAATGTGTTAGTCTAATGTTTGAAATTAGTTAGTCTAATGTGTGAAATTAGTTAGTCTAATGTGTGAAATGAATTTGTTTAAAAAAAAATGTTTTGTCTGTTGTTTTTTACAATCATTAACAGTTTTTTACTCTGAGAGTACAGTCTGTCTCAATCTCAAATGGCACCCTATTCCCTACATAGTGCACTACTTTCGTCCGGAGCCCTGGTGAAACATTGGCTAATTGGCTATATCCTAACAATTCATGATCTTAATTTCAAGTTAGGGTTAGGCATAAGGTTAGCAGTGTGGTTAAGGTTAGGGTTAAGGTTATGGTTAGGTGTAAAATCAGATTTTGAGGAAGAGACATTTTAGAAATAGGCTGGGTTTAGCCATAATTATGACTTTGTGGCTGTGGTAACTAGTGTTGACATTTCCTCACCCTATGAGCTCAATGACTTCCTGATCATGACTGCTGTCACTTCCTGTTTCCTGAAGATGAAAGTGCGCGGTGGGCGGCCGCCCTCTTCCCTGTGTGCGTGGGTGGTACTGCTCCTTTTGTTGGAGTCAGGTGAACCCTACCGGACCCCATACGACCAGGAACAAGGCCAGAACAGAGACAGGGACAGGGACAGAGAGAGGACAGACACCAGGACAGACACCAGGATGGACCCCAGGACGGACCCCAGGGCGGACTCCAGGCCAAACACCAGGATGGACCACAGGACGGACCCCAGGATGGACTCCAGGCCAGACACCAGGCCAGACACCAGGCCAGACACCAGGCCAGGCTCCAGGCCGGACACCAGGATGGACCCCAGGATGGACTCCAGGCCAGACACCAGGCCAGACACCAGGCCAGACACCAGGACAGACTCCAGGCCAGACACCAGGACAGACACCAGGGCAGACACCAGGATGGACTCCAGGCCAGACACCAGGATAGACTCCAGGCCAGACACCAGGACAGACACCAGGGCAGACTCCAGGACAGACACCAGGCCAGACACCAGGACAGACTCCAGGCCAGACATCAGGACAGAAACCAGGGCAGACACCAGGACAGACACCAGGACAGACTCCAGGCCAGACACCAGGACCGATTCCAGGCCAGACACCAGGACAGAAACCAGGGCAGATTCCAGGCCAGACACCAGGACAGACTCCAGGCCAGACACCAGGACAGACTCCAGGCCAGACACCAGGCCAGACACCAGGACAGACACCAGGCCAGACATCAGGACAGAAACCAGGGCAGACACCAGGACAGACACCAGGCCAGACACCAGGACAGACACCAGGCCAGACACCAGGACAGACACCAGGACAGACACCAGGGCAGACACCAGGCCAGACACCAGGACAGACACCAGGCCAGACTCCAGGCCAGACACCAGGACAGACACCAGGCCAGACACCAGGACATACTCCATGCCAGACACCATGCCAGACACCAGGCCAGACACCAGGGACTACCACAGAGATGCCAGGTACTACTGCTACACAACATACTACCTGATACTACCTCTCCAAGTGGCACCCTATTCCCTATATAGTGCACTACCCTTGACCAGGGTCCCTATATGGTGCGCTACGTTTGGCTCGGGTCAAAAGTAGTGCACAAATCTGGGAATAGGGTGTTATTTGGGATGTATCCATTGACATTGTTTTCTCTGGCCCCGGTAGTGAAGTGAGTGGTAAAGAGTGTCAGCGGTGCTGTGACCCTGGAGACGAGGTCCCTACTCAGTATGCCAACCCCCAGTACCCACAACACTGCCCACAGTACCAGGTGGTGCCACAGATCAACATCACCATCCTCAAAGGTAGGTGGTGCCACAGATCAACATCACCATCCTCAAAGGTAGGCGGTGCCACAGATCAACACCACCATCCTCAAAGGTAGGCGGTGCCACAGATCAACACCACCATCCTCAAAGGTAGGCGGTGCCACAGATCAACATCACCCTCTTCAAAGGTAGGCGGTGCCACAGATCAACATCACCATCCTCAAAGGTAGGCGGTGCCACAGATCAATATCACCATCCTCAAAGGTAGGCGGTGCCACAGATCAACATCACCATCCTCAAAGGTAGGCGGTATCACAGACACTACTACTTGCACACAAATGTAAGTTAAGTTACTAGGTAACTAGGTAACTAGGTAATAGGGTGTTAACAACTTCAAAGGAGTGGTCCAGTGTAGCAGAAAGCAGATCACATTTACATTTACATCATTTAGCAGACGCTCTTATCCAGATTCTAAGAAATTGGTTTATTTACCTTAAAGGCCCGAAGCTATGGCAAATGGGTCTGAAGTTAGCAAATGAAGCTCGCAACTAGAAACTGCATGCAAGGCTTTCGAGAGTCAGCGAGCCCCCCTATACCTTTCTAACTAGAATGATGTCTCTGCCAAGATCACATCAGGGTCAGGCTAAACCACAGGCATGCAGGGTCTGTGGAAAGCAGGGTGAGCTTGGGGACTCTCCACAAAGATGAGAGGGGACAAAGGTTTTGGGCGTGTGAGATAGGGAAGTGTTCCCCGGGGTTAGGAACAGTTGTGGTTGTAGTTGCTACTGGGTCTCAGCTTAAAAAATCTCAGTGTTAAAATCTCAGTGTTGAGGTAAAAAGTGTTGTGAGTGTTATAGCTGTGTTGATTCTAATGGGGGTTAACACCTTGTGGGATTTAAATTGACACCACATGCAGTGAATAAATGAAGTGTTATTTGAATCACAGTGGAATCAACTCCACATGGTGTTGTTGTTACTCAACTGTGGTGAGTTAATTTCTGTTAACTTCCTGAGCGAAAAAGAAGTAGGAGGGGCTACTGAGATGGTCCAGTTGATATGGTTTAAAGATAGTTTAAGAATGTTTGTTTAACAAGTCCTTCACCATAGCAGTTATTCTGAGTGCATGTTGTGGGTGACAAACTATTCCAGTGGTTGGATGTCCTCCCTCTGGTGTGAATTACTAGTGATATTATGTTTGATACTGGAGCTCTGAGGCATGTGTTGAAATCGCTAAGCAGTTTGCTTTGAAACAGTGTGCCAATGCTTCTATCACTTTGTCGGAAGCATGTGATCAATGATGTCCGATGCTTCATTTTGTCAAACCACCTGATTGATTTGGTATTGGTTGGGTAGGAGACAAAAAGGCTACCCTGCACACACGCTACAGCGTTTGGGACATCATCTATAATCATTTGGCTGCTCTAAATTATTTGGACCAGCAGGTGGCACTAGTGTACACTCTTTATCAAAGTCTCATATATCAAACCTATTTTTGACACAATTGGCTGGAAATGCTCAATGCTTCAGGAAGTTTCATTTCTCCATCACTAGAAATTACTAATCACTTTACGAACCAGCATATTGTGACTTGCAAGTGCCTCCTGCAGCTCAGTTGGTAGAGCATGGCGCTTGCAACGTCAGGGTTGTGGGTTCGACTCCCACGGGGGGCCAGTATGAAAAATGTATGCACTCACTAACTGTAAGTCGCTCTGGATAAGAGCATCTGCTAAATGACTAAAATGTAAATGATGTGGCCCAAGGGCCATGATTTTCAGACACTGAGGCAGTCATTTGGTGAAGGCTTTAGAACTGAAAGTTATTGAATGCAACAATCATGTCTCTGTCACTAACGGACACAATCATGGGTGGGTATCTCTCACATTCATTCGAAAAGCATGCTGGGAAATATGCAGTGTTTAAACAATTCTGGTCGAAAGTAGTGTTCTATGTATGGAATAGGGTGCTATTTGGGACTCAGACTGTGTTTAGGGGGATAATGATGAGGCGAATAAAGGCTTTGGGCCAAAACTAGTTTGGAAACCAGTTGGTTAGGAAAGGGGACAACAGCTGTGGGTATTTGTTTCTGACATATTGTATATCTTGGATGCTGAGAATTTGAAAACAGATGTGGTACTGTAACTGGAATGATGAATGATTTGCTAGCTATTGCTAAACAGCTGACCAATCGGTGTCAGACACAAACACAACAAATAGTTCAACAGACCATAAACACATTTCAAATCCTAATTGTCAGTTATTTGAGTACAGAAACCAAGGAAAACCATCTTGACCGTGACCTGACCTGAGGTCATTTCTATCATTTCTACTTCTTCCTTCTCTAGGTGAGAAGGGGGACAGCGGCCAGCGAGGACCCTACGGTAAATCCGGCAAGTCCGGCCAGTCCGGCCCCCGTGGGCCCAACGGTATCAAAGGGACCAAGGGGAGCGTAGGGATCCAGGGTGAACAATGCAAGGTCCAGTACGCTGCCTTCTCTGTGGGCCGCAAGAAGGCCATCCACTCCAACGACTATTACCAGACTTTAGTGTTCGACACCGAGCTCGTCAACCTCTACGGCCACTTCAACATGTTCACCGGCAAGTTCTACTGCTACGTGCCGGGGATCTATTACTTCAGCCTGAACGTGCACACGTGGAACCAGAAGGAGACGTACGTGCACGTGATGCATAACGAGAGGGAGGTGGTGATCCTGTACGCCCAGGCCAGTGACCGGAGCATCATGCAGAGCCAGAGTCTAATGCTACAGCTGGAGGGAGAGGACCAGGTGTGGGTCCGGCTGTTCAAAGGCGAGAGGGAGAACGCCATCTTTAGCGACGACTTTGATACCTACATCACCTTCAATGGACACCTCATCAAGCCCAAAAGCGAGGGGTAGGGGGAAGGGGACGGTTGGGTGTGTGTCCCAAATGGCACCCTATTCCCTATATAGTCCACTACATAGGGAATAGAATGCCACTTCGGACGCATACGAGAAGGAGACCACATCTGAAGAAGATTGGTTCACAGTTCGTAGAAGAATATCTCCCTCATTTTCTTATTGTGTCTTTTTTATGTGTGTTGTAATAACTGTATTTTAATCCAGATATTAAAAGAGATATTGACTTACTTTGAGAAGTCAACAAAGCTAAGTGTTAATTTGGTAAAAACATGTTGCACACACATCCTGATGAAGATTGATGATCGTTCTGAAGTTTTTTCAGGAAACAGCCAAACAGAATCAATTCAAGATGGCCTCTGTTGTGTTGTTGAGTTGAACAACCCATAGCCGAGCAGTATCGGTGCTGAGGGTGCTGCAGCACTCCCTGATAAATAAAAACATATAATATTAATATATATTCAAATATAAAAAAGATATGTATTTCTCCCACCAAATTAGTGCACTAGGCCTTTATTACTCCTGTATGAGAGGAGAGCAGAGCGAAGAAAAATACTCCTCAGGGTTGGGACGTCGCAAGGATCACGGATAGCACTAACCCTCAGGGTTGGGACGTCCCGAGGGTTCATGGATAGCACTAACCATGTTCAAAGTGCCTTGAGGGTGTGAAACATCGTCCTGCAGCCATTACATTCTTACATTACTGCTTTCACTTTTGGCCAGTAAATCTTAAAAAGTACACCAGGACTCCCGGCAACACTTAGAATGGATCCCAAATGGCACCCTATTCCCTATATAGTCTCATAAGGTTCTAGTAAAAGATAGTGCACTAAATAGGGAATTCCGGTATGGTGCTATTTGGGATGCAAACCCTTTATGAATTGTGATGCAAAGTATTATAATTCGTATCAACTTTGCCCTCAGATAAACCATATGTTGTTGTTTTTATCGCACTGCTTTGCTTTATCTTGGCCAGGTCGCAGTTGTAAATGAGAACTTGTTCTCAACTGGCTTACCTGGTTAAATAAAGGTGATCAAAAAAGAGCACTTCTCATAGCTTTCAGATGTAGAGATAGAGAATCTTTTTTTTAGTTAGACATAGATTGCATTTATATTACACTGTAAACACATCCATTTAAATTTCAATATCTTTATTGTCAATTTCAATTCAATAGATCTTTATTGTTCCCAGTGTAACAAAGTTATATACATACATATAATAAAACATGTCATGCAATAACCTGGACTAGATAAAGTATGACATAGCTGTACATTCATTCACATAACTGCATTCTTGTTGTTCGGTGACTGTGGACATTCAAAACATGTAAGCAAACTTTTTTAATGGTGCTGTTTAGATGATAGATGAGAAACAATCCATACAGTATATATTGTATTTTATTTTGCAAAGTGTTTGAAATATACTGATGTGCTTTTTTGTTGTTAAATATTGTAATTTCAAGTGTAACATCAGTGGTGAAAAAAAGATCTACCAAAATCATATCAAGTTCGACATAAAATGAAAGAAGGTTTTTAGAATGTCAAGGATGGTTTCCCAATATTCTGTTTATACGAGTTGACGTCCCTAGAGCTCACTATTGGCCTCCAAGGCCAGGGCCCCATTCCAAACCAAACCCTCACACCCAATCTCTTGGTCCTAGTTGGGCCTTGTCCCAAACCAAACCATCACACCAGATCCATGGGTCCTACTTGACTTCTCCTCATAGCTTTTGACTGAAAGGTCGTTGCAGGTCAAGTAATTTATACTGAACAAAAATATAAACGTAACATGCAACAATTTAAACTATTTTTCTGAGTTACAGTTCATGTAAGGAAATCAGTCAATTGAAATAAATGTATTAGGCCCTAATCTATGGATTTCACATGACTGGGCAGGGGCGCAGCCATGGGTGTGCCTGGGAGGTCATAGTCCCACCCACTGGGGAGCCAGGCCCACCCACTGGGGAGCCAGGTCCAGCCAATCAGAATGAGTTTTTCCCCACAAAAAGGCTTTATTATAGACAGAAATACTCAAGTTCATCAGCTGTCCGGGTGGCTGGTCTCAGACGATCCCGCAGGTGAAGAAGCCGGATGTGGAGGTTTTGGGCTGGCATGGTTACACATGGTCTGCGGTTGTGAAGCAGGTTGGACATACTGCCAAATTCTATAAAATGATGTTGGAGTAGGCTTATGGTAGATCAATGAACATTACATCTCTGGAAACAGCTCTGGTGGACATTCCTGCAGTCAGCATGCCAATTGCATGCTCCCTCAAAACTTGAGACATCTGTGGCATTGTTTTGTTTGACAAAACTGCACATTTTAGAGTGGCCTTTTATTGTCCCCAGCACAAGGTGCATCTGTGTAATGATCATGCTGTTTAATCAGCTTCTTGATATGCCTCACCTGTCAGGTGGATGGACTATCTTGACAAATGATACAATGCTCACTAACAGGGATGTAAACAAATTTGTGCAAAAAAATTGAGAGAAATATGCTTTTTGTGCAAATGGAACATTTCTGGGATGTTTTATTTCAGCTCATGAAAGATGGGACAAACACTTTACATGTTGCATTTATATTTTTGTTCAGTATAAGTGAAACTCCACTTATCCTTTAGGTCCAGGGGTTTTTCCCCAATCACACGTCCTGACTAGAAAAATATCTGGTTCCCAATGAGTTAGTTAACATATTTTTCTGGACAGGTAACAGGGTCCAGACAAAATCATCAAACCCTTTTTGATTAGCAGAAATGGAAGTAAAAAAGGGTGTGGAGAGGAAGAGGGCCAGATATCAGACCCCAGGAAATACTTAGCCAACACCAGAAATGCCAGAAATTACAGGAAACTATTTTAGTGCCTGCAGATGTACATATTTTATATACTGTCAGTGAAAGCTGTCTACTGTTTACTACTTTGTTTGAATTGAACCTTTATTCATTCAGGCGAGTCAGTTAAGAACAAATTCTTATTTACAATGACGGCGTGGCAGCCACTACATTATGGATTGTTTGAAAGTAGTTTTGATATATAAAGCTGAGAATGTAGATGGTCCATATTCATTGAAAATACAAATAAAGAATGCTCTGTTGTTTGGACAGAGTGGAATGTGCTGAGTAGATCAGAGCGCCCAGACCCAACCTAGAGACGGAGACAGCAAATATTATGCCTCTGTCTTTCTTACTGTATTTACTGCCCCCCCTCTCTCTCTCTCTCTCTCTCTCTCTCTCTCTCTTCTCTCTCTCTCTCTCTCTCTCTCTCTCTCTCTCTCTCTCTCTCTCTCTCTCTCTCTCTCTCTCTCTCTCTCTCTCTCTCTCTTCTCTCTCTCTCTCTCTCTCTCTCTCTCTCTCTCTTAGGCTTTTTGGGAATGTGAAATTTGTAGAATGTGAATGTAGAATTCTCTGCACACTGTTGAGGAAGACAATCGTCTTTTCAGACCCACGTGTTTGACAGCAGCTGATAATCAGAATAGAGGACGGGCTGTACCAAAATGAACGAATGGCGGGGAATAGTATTGATGAGTAGTATGTTGATATTTGTTTCTTACTGCATGCCTTTTTACTAAACAGTACGTTCTAAATAGTATGTAGTACATTCAGAGATTGGCAGTATTTCAAATCAAATCAAATCCAATTTTATTTGTCAAATACATGTGTTTAGCAGATGTTATAGCGGGTGTAGCGAAATGCTTGTAAGGGGGCCACAAAATGGTGAACTATTTACGTTACATTCAAGGAGGCTGGTGGGAGGAGCTATAGGAGGACGGGCTCATTGTAATGGCTGGAACGGAATAGATGGAACGGAGTCAAACACGTGGTTTCATATGTATGATACATTCCCTGTTTCAATTCCAGTCATTACCATGAGCCCATCTCCTATAGCTCCTCCCACCAGTCTCCAATGTGTTACATGTATTTTAAATATGTATTTGGACTGAACTACACTCCAATGTATTTTGTAACAAGATACTTTTGAGAGCTGTAATTTGTATTTTCAAAATACAAAATAAATAGTGTTCTATACCATTTTTTATAGCAGTTCACCATTTTGTGGCCCCCTTTCACCCTACATTGGTATCAGAAGTCTTATGGCACTATGATGTGATAAGAGCATCTGCTAAATTAACTAAATATAAATGGATATGTAAAAATGAACAATTGAAAAGTATTATAATTGTATTATTGGTATTATTATACTGAGTATTATTCTAATGAGCTCCGCCCCGAAACAAGGTTTTGTCTAGAAGGGATACAGCTTTTTTCTAATTTGACTTTTCGTAGCAGGTTTAGGAGAATTTACACAGCAGGTTAGGAGAATGATGCTAAGCTGTATCCTTTTTAGACATGACCCCGAAACTAGGCCAATAATAATACCCAGTGTGCTTGGCAGTTAGTTTTGGGATGTTCATTTTTACACATACATTTACATTTTGGTCATTTAGCAGACACTCTTATCCAGAGTGACTTCCAGTCAGTGAATTCAACTAAGGAAGATAAACAACAACATATCACAGTCATAGCAAGTAAAACGTTTCTGTAACCATTACTGAGAATGTCGTTGCTGTTCAGGCCGGTTGCTTGCAAATGTATTTCTGTATTTTAAAATAATTTTAATTAAATACATTTAAGAATACACATTTTTTGTAGTTTATTTTGATACATTGATATTTATGGTATTTTGTCATTGTATTTAGTAATTTCTGGCCATCCGTATGGTTTAAGCAAGCCAGATTTCGGACATGGCCGATGTCTTTTACAGGCTCCTGATTTTGCGGAGGTGTTCTGCTGCCTTCTATTGGCGGTGTTTGGTGAAGCAGCTCTGAGTTTAATACCAACCAATCCTCTGTCCTGGCTCAACCCCAGCACTCCTCCTGTCTACATACACCTGGTGCCCCCACCTCAGTATCTCTGGCCTCCAGACATTCAGCCACTAGGAAGAATGAGCTGCAACAGTAGTCTTAGGTTATTGGTTCACCTCCCTACTCCATTCTCACAATGATATTTCTCTCTCTCTCTCTCTCTCTCTCTCTCTCTCTCTCTCTCTCTCTCTCTCTCTCTCTCTCTCTCTCTCTCTCTCTCTCTCTCTCTCTCTCTCTCTCTCTCTCTCTCTCTCTCTCTCTCTCTCTCTCTCTCTCTCTGAAGATATGTGATGTGATTTATAAAGCTTTTACCCTCGGGGGTAGACTGAACAGAGTATAAATAAGCCATGAGAATAGATTAGTGTGTAGGGGTAATGAGCAGATGTCGGAGCCAGGGAATCTCCCCAGCGCAGCACAAATGCATAGAGAAAGATAGCTGCTAAAATGGCTGACACCAGACTCAGCAGTCTCTGGCCTGTTATTGACCACATCACTCACTGTCTACGGGTTTTGGTGGCTATGGAGTCGACCATTTTGTACTTTTCCTACCAGTAGATCTGAAGAGCTGTTAGCTTTAACTCACTGAATTAGCTCTAACATTTTTCTATTGGAGTAAAATGGTCCTGTGTTTACAGGTGAAGTGCTGAAGTTGTGGTCGGCAGATTCTCTGACAATGCAGTGCCACAAAGAATATTAGAAGAGACGTGTTTCTCTGACAGTGCTGAGTGGCATAAAGAATTAAAGAGACGTTTGTAAGAGATGAATGTACGAGAATGGTAGCGCTGGGTGTTTCAGCAGGTTTCAGTTGCTAGGGTTAGCAACCCTAACCCTCAACCACAACCCTAGCCCTAGCTTCATGTTCACATCCCGGTTCAATCGCTGGACAATTCTGTAAACGAGTGTAGGTGAGCGGTAATGCACTATGTGACCACATGGTGGCAGCATTGTTTATGTTTTCTTCATGTTGCGCTGAGCCGGTCAGGTATTCTGTATTTCTTCCATGAAGCCCAGTGTTGGCCAACTCAACTCTCCTCTCCAGATATCATTTTGAGAAATCGTTGACTTTGATATAATCATAAGCAATGCCATCAACTGGAAATAATTAGTTGTCCATATTTTTGTTAACAAACAATATATTGTACAGCAACAAAAGTCACGTTCAGAGATGTACAAAAATATATACAAAAACTGTATACATTGCCAGGAATCCTACACAAACAAATCATATTCATTAACAATCATAAAGCACATATTATATGGTTAATGTCTGACTACACGTGACGTATATAATAAAGGTCTGACTACACGTGAGCTAAGGGTCAATCAGAGATTAAGCAGTCTACTGGGATCAGGTAGAAGCTCACAGTCTTGAGTTAGGCCTAATTATATCATTAAACATTTTTTTTTGTTAATTAGCAGACACTCTTATCCAGAGCGACTTACAGTTAGTGAGTGCATACATTTTCATACTGGCCCCCCCGTGGGAAATGAACCCACAACCCTGGCGTTGCAAGCGCCATGTTCTACCAACTGAGCTACAGGGGACTACCTGCCTCCCTTAACTAAAGGCTTGTGTATTGACAAACAGTCATGAGTCTTAAAGCAAGAAAAACGGCAACACACACGCACGCTCATACATATGCACACACACGAACACAGGTGGTGACTATCAAAGCAACACCAGATCGAATGGAAATTTCATATAAAATCCAATGATTTAATACGTTTTTGTAGTCATACACTCTTTAGCGTGTTGTGTTTCTTACACAGGCCTGGAACGTAGAACAGGATGGATTTCAAGGTCTCTATGGCAGAAGGCCTATTGTGACTAGTGCAAACCAATCTGGCCCACCAACCAACCAGGCCGTTAAAATATATCACACACACACCTATGATCAAAATATATCTAATATATCTACATATGTGTAACACACACCTATGATCCAAAATAGCAACTATACACAACTGTCATGATCAGAAACATAGAGATCACTAGAATTCATGTTCTATACTGTATGCAATTTTATTTTTTATTTTTAATATATTTATATTATTTTAAAATAGATTTTCCTTTAATATTTTCCCCTAACCCTACCATCCCTCCCCTAATTGGAGTAAACTAATGGACAACAACACGGTAGGCTTTTACTTCCAGCTTATACATACTATATACATTTTACAGACACAGTATATTTTACAATAGTTATCTTTTGTTTGTCTTTAGTCCCATCCTTCAGCTACCCTCAGCCCCTCATATCTATCTCTGAAGACCATCCAGTTTTGATTTCTATTTGCCATATATCTTTTTTTTCAAATTCTCCAGTGTTAAATCAACACTGAAAGTGTTAAATTTAACACTGGTCCAGTATCTATATGGGTCCACACTTTTCAGTGTCATGAACAGCCAAAATCATGTCTTTCATGAAATTGGATGATATTTGGATGAAACCAGATCAAAGTATGATGACCAAAGTATGAAAAATGACTGCTGCTTCTACATTGATAAAGTTTCATAAAAAATGTACTGTCCCCTCCCCCATGTAAAACACTTGGAATCAGGAGGCGGGATTATTAAGGGGATAGGGTGACATCATCCTAACTCAAATTTGAATACACCAATGGTAACATGATATTCTCTTACCTAATTTAAATAGGTTCCGCCTTGTAACCAACATCGGAGAAGGCATGTTTGCATAGGGGCGTGGTTAATATACTGTAGCTAGATAGCTACTCTACTGGTGCCAACATTTGACTGTAGGGTGTCAGCAAATATTATTAAAGGTTTACACTGTTCATCTATGGCAAAGATACTTTCATCTGTGTCTGGTGTTAGCTAGTTACTGGCTAGCTAAGTCTTCAACCAGCATGGAACAAAAGGGGGGAGGTGTCGCTCAAAACTCTGACACAGTTGTCATGAACATTTACATCATTTAGCAGACTCTCTTATCCAGAGCAATTAGGGTTAAGTGCCTTGCTTAAGGGCACATTGACAGATTTCTCACCTAATTGGCTCAGGATTTGAACCAGCAACATTTCGGTTACTGGCCAAACACTCTTAACCGCTAGGCTATTTCTGGCTTTAATAAAGCTGTTTTGTGGGGGAAGACTTTCTACTGCTTCATGAAAAGGCCTATAGTTTAGCCAGAGAGGAGCAATAGCGGCTATAAAAAAATAATAATTACAAAATAATTTCCTTGATGTGGATTGTGTGTAGCACAATAACAAGGCATAGCCTACAGTCGGAACGAGTGGCTCATCTGTCAGTGAACAGCACGCAGACCAAACAGGCTTTTTGCAATATTTCAAATACCATCGTAGGACAACACAGGTTGGAAAGCAAATGGGACCTGCATTTGTGTGGTATAAAAAAATATTCTGACAGTCTACACACTGGATTAGTTCTAGCTGCTCAAACATTTTGAGGAAACCGATTACCTCAAAAAAATTGAGAAACTTATGGCTGAAGTCAGCAGTACTACCTTCATATGAGTAATACAAATGCAGTTTTTCTTTTGTAAGCTATGCTTATATTTAACACCCACTAAGCCACGCCTCCAATAATTTCCCAGTGTGCCTTGGCTCTTCAATTGAGTTGTAGAGTTACCACCCATGACTGTATTTGTTAGTGACAAATACAGTTATGGGTGGTTATCACACCCATCCCATTTCACCAAATGAGTTCCTAGGTGAATATTATCATTGTAATTAAACCATTACATACATATCATCAGGCCTTATACAGTTGCCTGTAACTGAGAGTGAATAAAATGATGCTGGCTTGCATCGGGCTATCCAACAGTTCACCCAGAACCTGCATTCATTATGACTGCCAGGGTTAAGAACAGATGGAGGAGACCACCTAAACCATTTAAACTGGAACAACCATTTCAGTAACGGGTGCAAAAAGTATATTGTTGGATTAGTTTACAATTGTTTTATTTAGCATAACATTTAACCAATCAATCACTGAATGTACATGCAAAAACACAGATATTAAAAACAATTCCAAAAAATCAACCTGCAGTAGAGCATGCTGGGGGAAAAAGTTCATTTTTGTATCATATCTTTAAAACATTTAGTTAGTGTGACTTCTCATTTAGTTTTGAGTCAGTACCACATAAACATTTCAAGTAATAATGACTTTTCATTGACTTTGAGTACAACTTACTAGAAGTATTTGAGTTAAAAATGCCTTGGGGTTTACAGTGCAGTCATGTAAAATTACTTAGAATTGCATGAAATGCGTTTATAAAAGGCCACATTTTTCCAGGATCCCAGGCCTTAAAAATGTTCCCCATGTGTGCAACTTCTGTAAGTGCCTGAACTCTACTGCTCTATGCCACTACTCAAATGCGATGATATGCATGCAATGCTTTATTATAATGGTGATTATTTTTCTCATGCATTCTGGTACCTCAGAGCTCCCCAGGTCACCCCCCTCTCACATGCTGAAATGACATTTTTGGATCTACCTATCAATTTTGAGATTTGTTGGCATTTTGGTCCACCTATACTAAAAAGTAAACATTAAAATGTAAAAATCTTGATGTATATTTTCTTTAGTTGATCATACTACCATCATCAACATTTAATGACCACTTAAAATGGACATACATCCATAATTCCAAAGCTCACTACATTGAATTACACATAATTTAAAAGCCCATTTCATAGAGAATATAACAAACTGAACTACATGTAGTAACTTACTTGGAAGAGATGGTGTTTGGGTCGAAACAGGTGTTTGGCGTTTGGTAGTCTAAATTCAGTGGGCTTGTCTTAAACTGCCATTTCCTGAAAGTCAGACTCTTCCCACAAGCCAACAAATTTTCCTCAGCTTCAAAGGCATCTACATTCACTGCATTTTGTGTGGTTATCCTTAGATATATTCTCTAGACATTCCCAGAGGCAATTGTTGATATTTTGTAAATTTTTTATTCTAGTTAACATTCTCTTTCTAAAGTTGCGCCAAAAATGCATTTCACGTAGGTCTTTAGTATTTTACAGATATAAAGATTTAAAACGTATTTATCCACAAACTGCTCTGAATAAGTCCGGTCCTATCAAAATGAAATAATTTTTTTTAGGCTGACTCAATCCAGTGTCCTGAAAAATGGATTTGCGGGATATGCCAACATGCGCATATTTAATGAGATGTTGCAAAAAAAAGTATTATATTTGTATCTACATTCAACTAGTAAAAGTTGGGCCTTTCGGTTACCGGTTCGAATCCCTGAGCTGACTAAGTGAAAAATCTGCTGCTGTGCCCTTGAGCAAGGCACTTAACCCTAATTGCTCCTGTAAGTCGCTCTGGATAAGAACGTCTGATAAATTACACAAATGCTTTCGCTAGGTTATTGAGTTATAACCCAGCTGGTCAGATCTGGAGGCTTTGCTTAGTAGGGGTGTGGCTCTCAGAAAGGTATTTTTGGCTACCTGTGGGAGTACCCCAAGTCCTGTTCAGGCAATCCCAACCATAAATTATAATTCATCTGCAGGCCCGCAACAGGTAACTGTAATTTATCTTGTTTTAGCCCACACCCTCATTCAAGACATAGGCCTGATGGGGCAGTGCCAGACAATCTGGTAGTTATACCAATTCAAACTAGCCCTATGGTATTTTCAAATAAGGGGTTACTAGCTGAGCATAGCAGGCATGTGTTACACACGTCATCTGATCTGAAATCAGCTGCGTCATTGGACTGATTCATGTAAATGCCAAAAAATTTGATATTGAAAATAGACTTTATTATAACTCCTCTCAAATCACTGTGGACATTCTGGTAATTTCTGAAAACTTGGTTAAACGATTCTGTGCTGGATACTCATGTGTCTCTGACTGGTTCTAATGTTTTTAGATCTGACAGAGTTGGCAGAGGTGGAGGTGTCTCCATATTTACAAAGGACAACTTCTGCATCTCTCACTACCTCTGTCCCTAAGCAATTTGAATGTCTTGTCCTAAATGTGTGCTTTAGTAATAATGCCCAACTTACTCTAGTGGGAAGTTATCGCCCTCCCCCTGCCTCAATGTGTGCTCTTAGCCGATTGTCTGACTTGCTATCAAACTATGCTAAATCTGAATGATTAATTTTGGGTGATCTTAATTTGGATTGGTTGATGCCAGCTTCTTTTAGGCTGAAAGATATCTGCATTGCGCTAGATCTAACTCAGCTGATAACTGAACCAACCCGCCCCAACTTTAAATATGCTGAAAAATTGACTCTTTTAGATATTATTTTGACAAATGCCCCTCATAAGTATACAGCCAATGGCATTTTTGCTAATGAGTTCAGTGAGCATTGTCCCATTGCCTGCATAAGCGATGCAAAGCTACCTAAATCTTGCCCTCGTATTATTACAAAGAGAAATTATAGGAATTTTAATGAGCAACAACTCTTGTCTGACCTGGGATCGTGTGGATGGGGGTTGTGTCAGATATCTCTGACTCGGGTCAGGCCCTAAATTGTTTTACTTCTTTGCTCAATTCTATTGCAGATAAGCATGTACCGTTCAAGAAACTAAGGGTAAAGCATAGAGCTAATCCCTGGTTCACACATGAACTATCAGAAAAACTTCAGGAGATAAATTTAGCTTGGGCTAAGGCTGACTGATTCTATGTCTGACTGGCAGTCTTTCAGATACTTGAGAAATAGATGTCTATCCCTGGTTAGAAAAGCAAAATTGACATACTTCTTGAACTGTGTATCTGAGAATGGTGGGAATTCTCAGATAGAGCTGCCTTCTGGAAGGTAGTCAAATGTCTGAAATAAAACTCCACGCCCTCATTACCCCAGCAGGTTATGACAGCCTCTGGTCCCATAACAGATAAGATAGAAATTTGTGGTGCTTTTAATAACCACTTTGCCTCAGCGGGCCACCTATTTGATAGAATAGCTTCTGAAAACTCTGATCCCGGTAGAGGGAGTCCTTTATTCACCTCCAGCCAGGTTGCAGAGAACGATACAGTCCTAGATACACATTCCTCATTTTCATTTTAACCATTTGATGTCTATGATGTACTAAGTTCCTTATTGAAGATGGATGTAAAACAATCCGCTGGGGCTGACTCACTTGATCCTTTTCTGCTGCAACTTTCTGTTCCAATTATTGCAGAATCATTCACCTATATATTTTTTATTTGACAATTGTTTCTGGGGTTATCCCTAAGATCTGGAAAACGGCACAAGTCCTCCCCCCATACACAAAGGAGGCGATCCTTCTGACTTGGATAACTACCGTCCAATTTCCAAGCTATCTTGCCTTGCCATAGTTTTAGAGTCCCTGACCAATTCTCAGCGTGTAACTTTTTAAACTTCTCCTTCTAATCTGGTTTTTAGATCTGGACATGTCACTGTTCCAGCAGCTGTGGGCTATATTGTTTAGACCATAAAAATCATTGTGCTGCCGTATTTATTGACCTGTCGAAGGCGCTAGATACAGTTGACCATTTCTTAATTGTTCAAAGGTCGTCTGAAATAGGCCTAGATCAGGCATCTTGCAATTGGTTCAAGAACTATCGAACAGACAGGACACAATGTGTGCTTACTGACGGTATCAAATGTAGTTTCCTCAATATTACTAATGGTGTGCCGCAGGGGTCGAATTTGGGCCCTGTTCTCTTCACTATTTATATAAATACTATTGGTCTATCTGTTAAAACCTGTAGCATTCATCTCTACGCGGATGATACAGTTATTTACTCCTGTGCCCCCTCAGAACAGCAGGCCATTCATGACCTTCAACATGGTTTTGACTCAATTCCAAAATCGCTTACTGATCTTAAACTAGTGCTAAATGCTAATACAACCAAATCCATGTTGTTCTCTAGGTCTCGTAATATTGACCCTGAGGACCTGCATATTTCCACATTAAAGGGAGCCCAAATTGAGCAAGTTCCCCATTATAAGTACTTGGGTATTTGGATTGACGATAAGCTCTCTTTTAAAACACACATTGAAAAACTGACAAAAAAGCGGAGAATTAATATTGGTTTCTTTTATAGAAATAAATCCTGCCTCACTTCGGAAAGTAGAGGGCAGATTGTTCAAGCATCGCTTCTCCCAGTTCTTGATTATGGTGATATAATCTACACGCATGTAGCAGCCTCTGTTTTAAAACCAGTCTATCACTCAGCACTGTGTTTTTATCACTGCATTTTGCATAGTTCTGTTGATTGGGAGTCTCTGACTACGAGAAGGGCCCAGCATTGGCTACTCTTTGTATATAAAGCGGTTCTTCAGAGAATCCATCACTACCTCAGCTCACGTATAAATTGGAGATCTAGCAATTTTCAGACCCGCTCTCTGGCTGGTTCTGGAGGTCCGTGGGTCTCCACTGAGCCGAGGGAAAATGCTTTTAGTTTTTAGCCTTCAGTCCACCTTGAAGCTGGTCTCCATTGGACAGTTTAGATACATTTTGAGGGATAATATGTGGTAGTTGTGTTTATTTTGATTAATCTTATTTATTGTATTGTGTTGATGTTGCTATTTTGCTTGATGTTGTATTGAATTGTGTGTTCATGTTCACAGGGCTCCCTTGAGAATGAGACCCTGGTCTCAATGGTGACCCCCCTGTCTAAATAAACATTTCTATATGTGCCTTCGGAAAGTATTCAGACCCCTTGACTTTTTCCAAATTTTTCTACGTTACAGCCTTATTAAAAAATGGATTAAATTAAAACAATTCGTCAGCAATCTACACACAATACCCCATAATAACGAAATGAAAACAGGTTTTTATAAACTTTGGCAAATTTATAAAAAAATAGAAAACAGAAATTTCTTCTTTACATAAGTATTCAGACCCTTTGCAATGAGACTCGAAATTGAGCTCAGGTGCATCCTGTTTCAATTGATCATCCTTGAGATGAGTATTCAACTTCATTGGAGTCCACCTGTGGTAAATTCTATTGATTGGACATGATTTGGAAAGGCACACACTTGTCTATATAAGGTCCCACAGTTGACAGTGCATGTCAGAGCAAAAACCAAGCCATGAGGTCCCCAAGAACACAGTGGCATCCATCATTCTTAAATGGAAGAAGTTTGGAACCACAAAGACTCTTTCTAGAGCTGGCCGCCCGGCCAAACAACCTTGGTCAGGGAGGTGACCATGAACCCGATGGTCACTCTGACAGAGCTCTAGAGTTCCTCTGTGGAGATGGGAGAACCTTCCAGAAGGATAACCATCTCTGTAGCACTCCACCAATCAGGCCTTTATGGTAGAGTGGCCAGACGGAAGCCACTCCTCAGTAAAATAATATGGCACATGACAGCCCATTTGGAGTTTGCCAAAAGGCGCCTAAAGACTCTCAGACCATGAGAAACAAGATTCTCTGGTCTGATGAATCCAAGATTGAACTCTTTTGCCTGAATGCCAAGCGTCACGTCTGGAAGAAACCTGGCACCATCCCTACGGTGAAGCATTGTGGTGGCAGCATCATGCTGTGGGGGTGTTTCTCAGCGGCAGGGACTGAGAGACTAGTCAGGATCGAGGCAAAGATGAACTGAGTAAAGTACAGAGAGATCCTTGATAAAAACCTGCTCCAGAGCGCCTAGGACCTCAGACTGGGGCGAAGGTTCACTTTCCAACAGGACAACGACCCTGAGCACACAGCCAAGACAACGCAGGAGTGGCTTCCGGACAAGTTTCTGAATATCCTTGAGTGGCCCAGCCAGAGCCCGGACTTCAAACCGATCTAACATCTCTGGAGAGACCTGAAAATAGCTGTGCAGCAACGCTCCCCATCCAACCTGACAGAGCTTGAGAGGATCTGCAGAGAAGAAAGGGGAGAAACTCCCCAAATACAGGTGTGCCAAGCTTGTAACTTCATACCCAAGAAGACTCTAGGCTGTAATCGCTGCCATAAGTGCTTCAACAAAGTACTGAGTAAAGGGTCTGAATACTGTAAATGTCATATTTCAGTTATAACCTGTTTTTGCTTTGTCATTCTGGGGTATTGTGTTTAGATTGATGAGTGAAAAAAACAATTTAATCAATTTTAGAATAAGGCTGTAACCTAACAAAATGTGGAAAAAGTCAAGGGGTCTGAACACTTTCCGAAGTCACTATGCTTGCTTGCAAGTTGATGTGTAACTTATATTGAAATTCAGCCAGAGTAGGGATAGCTAACCTTCTGAATGTTTAATCACCCACAATCTGCATTCAGAATGACTGACAGGGTTGAGAAAACTGAAATATGAGCCTACCTAAAGCATCTAAACTGGAACAACCACTTCAGTAACGGGTGCAATAAATCCAAGTAACATATTGGATTAGAAAATGTATGTATTTTATATTTGAGAACCATACCATTAATTAATCAATCAATGCAAAAACATAGATATTAAAACAAAAGAATTATTAAAAATCTATCTGCAATAGAGCATGCTGGGAAATCTGATAATGATGGGCTTGGTTTTGGTTAAACTCTGGTCATTAACACCAACACTGGGGTTATTTAACACCAATGACATTTAATTCAACACTTACAGAGTTACGTGTTACTTGAGTGTAGGTCCTCAAAATAAGGCCTTATGAAATACATATTGTATTGCATTAAATAACTAAATTGTAATCACATAGTTACTCAGGGGGCGGCAGGTAGCTTAGTGGGTAAGAGCGTTGTGCCAGTAACCGAAAGGTCGCTGGTTCTAATCCCCGAGCCGACTAGGCGAAAAATCTGTCGTTGTGATCTTGAGCAAGGCACTTAACCCTAATTGCTCCTGTAAGTCGCTCTGGATAAGAGCGTCTGCTAAATGACTAAAAAAAAAAAAAAAAAAAAAAAAAAAAAGGATCTCACTTGGGGAAGTACATAGGCCTGAAAATGGATGAATGCTACAACCATGTCTCTGTCGCTGAACAAATATAGTCATGGGTGGTAACTCTGCAATTCACTTGAAAGGCACTCTGGGAAATAAGGCTTTACACCAAGCAGTGTGTTAATTTAACATTTTGCAAAGTCTATATGGGTCCACATTTTCAGTGTTAATTTAACACTAGTGTTGATTTAACACTGGAGAATTTGCTCTGTAGGAAAGGGTTACTTTATAGCACCATACAGGTTCCACGTAGAATCTTAGGAGCATGGTTTTGTATAGCACCATAAAGGATCCGCTATGGTTACAAGCCAAACAACCCTTATCTGGTACTACATAGAACCTTTTGTTTTTAGTGTATAGGTAACCGCACGAGACTCACTGGTCACCACAACACTCCATCCCGACCCCGTCCCCCCCATCCCCCTCCATGCCAGTGACGTCTGCACAGGCAAAACATAACGACAGGCTGGTGAAGTACGGCGGGCTATCAAGGCGCCGGATACGAAGGATTCAATATGTGATGGCCACAAGCAATATACATATTTAATTCTGAGTTCACTTTGAATGCCCACAGTATATTTATTAGCAAATGCCAATATGTAGCCTAATAAATAACCTACCTCCCAAGGCTGGCGGTGCGACATTAATATTTTATATGAGATGTAGGCCCTACCTCAATGTATCACTGCATTTTTAAACATATGTTCTTGTGGGTTTAATTTTCATTATGTTGTATAAAAGATTGAACACCTGCTAGCCTATCGTTCAGATGAGGATGAGACGTCGCGGGACAAGCCCACTCTTTACGGGAGAGACGCTCTCTACTCTTCTATACCTGCAGAAAACCACAGATTTAGAAGGCGAGGTGAGAAAGAGAGAGATGGAAATGGGAGAGAGAGAGAGAGAGAGAGAGAGAGAGAGAGAGAGAGAGAGAGAGAGAGAGAGAGAGGGAGAGAGAGAGAGAGAGGGAGAGAGAGAGAAAGACACAGAGAGAGAGAAGAGAGAGAGAGAGAGAGAGAGAGAGAGAGAGAGAGAGAGAGAGAGAGAGAAAGACACAGAGAGAGAGAGAGAGAGAGAGAGAGAGAGAGAGAGACAGAGAGAGAGAGAGAGACAGAGAGAGAGAGAGAGAAAGACACATTGAGAGAAAAGACACTTCAGAATTGAAAAGGTCTGTCACGTTCCA
>NC_140012.1:40535175-40592675 GCF_964263955.1 Coregonus lavaretus
CTCACCAAGTTCCGTTTACACTGAGTCTGACGTCTCTCACCAAGTTCCAGTTTACACTGAGTCTGACGTCTCTCACCAAGTTCAGTTTACACTGAGTCTGACGTCCTCTCACCAAGTTCCAGTTTACACTGAGTCTGACGTCTCTCACCAAGTTCCAGTTTACACTGAGTCTGACGTCTCTCACCAAGTTCCAGTTTACACTGAGTCTGACGTCTCTCACCAAGTTCCAGTTTACACTGAGTCTGACGTCTCTCACCAAGTTCCAGTTTACACTGAGTCTGACGTCTCTCACCAAGTTCCAGTTTACACTGAGTCTGACGTCTCTCACCAAGTTCCAGTTTACACTGAGTCTGACGTCTCTCACCAAGTTCCAGTTTACACTGAGTCTGACGTCTCTCACCAAGTTCCAGTTTACACTGAGTCTGACGTCTCTCACCAAGTTCCAGTTACACTGAGTCTGACGTCTCTCACCAAGTTCCAGTTTACACTGAGTCTGACGTCTCTCACCAAGTTCCAGTTTACACTGAGTCTGACGTCTCTCACCAAGTTCCAGTTTACACTGAGTCTGACGTCCTCTCACCAAGTTCCAGTTTACACTGAGTCTGATGTCTCTCACCAAGTTCCAGTTTACACTGAGTCTGACGTCTCTCACCAAGTTCCAGTTTACACTGAGTCTTACGTCTCTCACCAAGTTCCAGTTTACACTGAGTCTGACGTCTCTCACCAAGTTCCAGTTTACACTGAGTCTGACGTCCTCTCACCAAAGTTCCAGTTTACACTGAGTCTGACGGTCCCTCACCAAGTTCCAGTTTACACTGAGTCTGGACGTCCTCTCACCAAGTTCCAGTTACACTGAGTCTGACGTCCTCTCACCAAGTTCCAGTTTACACTGAGTCTGACGTCTCTCACAAGTTCCAGTTTACACTGAGTCTGACGTCTCTCACCAAGTTCCAGTTTACACTGAGTCTGACGTCTCTCACCAAGTTCCAGTTTACACTGAGTCTGACGTCTCTCACCAAGTTCCAGTTTACACTGAGTCTGACGTCTCTCACCAAGTTCCAGTTTACACTGAGTCTGACGTCTCTCACCAAGTTCCAGTTTACACTGAGTCTGACGTCTCTCACCAAGTTCCAGTTTACACTGAGTCTGACGTCTCTCACCAAGTTCCAGTTTACACTGAGTCTGACGTCTCTCACCAAGTTCCAGTTTACACTGAGTCTGACGTCTCTCACCAAGTTCCAGTTTACACTGAGTCTGACGTCTCTGACCAAGTTCCAGTTTACACTGAGTCTGACGTCTCTCACCAAGTTCCAGTTTACAACTGAGTCTGACGTCTCTCACCAAGTTCCAGTTTACACTGAGTCTGACGTCTCTCACCAAGTTCCAGTTTACACTGAGTCTGACGTCTCTCACCAAGTTCCAGTTTACACTGAGTCTGACGTCCTCTCACCAAGTTCCAGTTTACACTGAGTCTGACGTCTCTCACCAAGTTCCAGTTTACACTGAGTCTGATGTCCTCTCACCAAGTTCCAGTTTACACTGAGTCTGACGTCCTCTCACCAAGTTCCTTTTTACACTGAGTCTGACGTCCTCTCACCAAGTTCCAGTTACACTGAGTCTGACGTCCTCTCCCCAAGTTCCAGTTTACACAGAGTCTGACGTCTCTCACCAAGTTCCAGTTTACACTGAGTCTGACGTCCTCTCACCAAGTTCCAGTTTACACTGAGTCTGATGTCCTCTCACCAAGTTCCAGTTTACAAGAGTCTGACGTCTCTCACCAAGTTCCAGTTTACACTGAGTCTGACGTCCTCTCACCATGTTCCAGTTTACACTGAGTCTGATGTCCTCTCACCAAGTTCCAGTTTACACTGAGTCTGACGTCCTCTCACCAAGTTCCAGTTTACACTGAGTCTGACGTCCTCTCACCAAGTTCCAGTTTACACTGAGTCTGATGTCCTCTCACCAAGTTCCAGTTTACACTGAGTCTGACGTCTCTCACCAAGTTCCAGTTTACACAGAGTCTGACGTCTCTCCCCAAGTTCCAGTTTACACTGAGTCTGACGTCCTCTCACCAAGTTCCAGTTTACACTGAGTCTGATGTCCTCTCACCAAGTTCCAGTTTACACTGAGTCTGACGTCCTCTCACCAAGTTCCAGTTTACACTGAGTCTGACGTCCTACTTCCCAGTACTACTAACTGCTTTAGTGAGGGAGATGAAAAATGGCAGAAGCTTCTAAAACATTGAGTTTGATCTGGCAGAAGGATAAAATGACAATATATAATTACGTATGCAATTACGGAATTGGTTTCTTTCATTATTTTACGGCAATGTTGAGCCTTGTTCTGACTAACGACTCCAACACTGGGTGGGAAGTGATCAGTCGTTCTTTAAAAAAAAAATCCTTAGGATATTGCGATAGAGGCCAGCATTCTACTTACAGAAACAGTGATTTTCAGTGATTGACCGAAGCTGCGCTCACCTTTGACCCCTTTTGTTCAGTATGTGTCACCATTCCAGGTGGGACAGAGTGTCTCCGGGCCCTGACGGTGACAGCAGCACTGGCAAATTACCTGGCAGCTCACCGTCAAAACACGACAACATGAAACAATAATCATCCTACTTCTCCTTGAGCCTGCCTGCCTCTCTCTCTCTCTCTCTCTCTCTCTCTCTCTCTCTCTCTCTCTCTCTCTCTCTCGTCTAATATTTGTCTTGCATAACTGAAACTTTTAATCATTCAGGCATTTTTGTTCCTCTTCATTTGTTTTTCTCGCCAGATAGAAGAGAGGGAATGAAAAAGGAGAGAGAGAAACTAAGGGGGCAGAGAGAGAGAGAGAGAAAGAGAGAGAGAGAGAGAGAGAGAGAGAGAGAGAGAGAGAGAGAGAGAGAAGGGGGGCAGAGTGAAATAGAGCGAGAGAGAGAGGGAGAGAGAGAGAGAAGGGGGGCAGAGTGAAATAGAGCGAGAGAGAAAGAGAAAGAGAAATAATGAAATAGAGCGAGAGAGAGAGAGAGAACGAGATATAAAAATAGAGAGAGAGACTAGATACGGAGAGAGATAGAGAAAGACAGAAAGAGAGAATGAAAGATAGAGAAACTGAGATAAAGAGATAAAGAGGCAAAGGAAAGAGGGATGGGAGAGAGAGAGAGAGGGATGACAGAGGAGGAGAGAGGAGATCAGTCATCTCTATCTATTTTTAATATTCACCAGGTTTATCAGAAACCTCTGCATCGTTCCAGTAAGCAGATACTAACATTGGAAAGCCAATTGCCCCTCTTTGTGTCAGCACGGTCTCCGATCTGTAATTTGGCACATATACACACGCGCGCACGCACGCGCACGCGGACACGCACACACACACACACACACACACACGCGCACACGCACACGCACACACACACACACACACACACACACACACACACACACACACACACACACACAGAGTTTCCCTTTGAAATTCGATGTATCAGGCCCTATTCCCACTACGAGAGATGAAGGAGAGTCTGAGGAGGGGAGTGACAAAAGAGATTTCAACTTTTCAATTCACATTACAGCCTTACTTTAGCTTTTGTTGTGGCTGGCAATGCAACATTCTTGGTCCGCGGCTCAAATTGACCGTAAATATCACAGTATCCATTAGCCAGTAAGCACAAACTATTTAACAATCCGAGCAACTTTTCTTATAAAACATATTATAATATTGAATAATGCAACAATCCACCATCATGTGCAGACAATTAAAGTTTTATTTTTTTTGTCCGTACACATTAAATTAGCTGACAATACACAGCTAACTCCTAGCTAGCTAATTAACATTAACAACATGCTTCACGATCAAGTAACGTTAGTGTCAGGGGTGGAGTGTAGTGGGATGTGGAATCACACGCAGGACACAGAGATATAAATCCAAAGCTCTTTAGTGAAGTCCTTAGTGCACGCCAAAACCGGCAACAGGCCACAGGCGAAAACAAACGCACATTAGACAGTCAAAGTAAGTATGCACAATGTGCAGGTCTCTCTATACAACCCGAAAATGAGCGAGAACAAAATACAGAGGACAAACAACCACACGACAGCAGAACAATTACACACAACCCCTGACCTAACACAAGGGAACTAAATAGGGTGCCTAATGAAACTAAACAACGAACAGGTGTGACAAACAGACAAAACCAATCAAACAAGAAACATCGAACGGTGGCAGCTAGTACTCCGGAGACGACGACCGCCGAAGCCTGCCCGAACAAGGAGAAGGGGCCGCCTCGGCCGAAACCGTGACAGTACCCCCCCCCTTGACGCGCGGCTCCAGCCGTGCGCCGCCCCCGGCCTCGGGGACGACCAGGAGGACGCGGAGCAGGGCGCGTAGGATGACCACAATGGAATTCGGTCAGAAGAGACGGGTCCAGGATGTCCCTCCTTGGCACCCAGCACTGCTCCTCCGGGCCGTACCCCTCCCACTCCACGAGATATTGGAGACCCCCCATCCGGCGTCTCGAATCTACGATGGCCCGAACAGTGTACGCCGGAGCCCCCTCGATGTCCAACGGGGGCGGAGGAGTCTCCTCTATCTCAAAGTCCTGGAGTGGACCAGCTACCACCGGCCTGAGGAGAGACACATGGAACGAGGGGTTAATATTTTTGTAATCAATGGGCAGTTGTAACCTGTAACACACTTCGTTCAATCTCCTCAGGACTTTAAAAGGCCCCACAAACCGCCGACCCAGCTTCCGGCAGGGCAGGCGGAGGGGCAGGTTTCTGGTTGAGAGCCAGACTCGATCTCCAGGTGCGTACACTGGCCCCTCACTGCGGTGGAGGTCGGCGCTCGTCTTCTGTCGACGGATGGCTCGCTGCAGATGGACGTGTGCAGCGTTCCACGTCTCCTCCGAGCGCCGCACCCACTCATCCACAGCAGGGGCCTCGATCTGGCTCTCATGCCAAGGTGCCAGAACCGGCTGGTACCCTAACACACACTGGAAAGGGGTTAGTTTAGTGGAGGAGTGGCGGAGAGAGTTCTGTGCCATCTCGGCCCAGGGCACATATCTCGCCCACTCCTCCGGCTGGCCCTGACAATATGACCTCAGAAACCTACCCACATCCTGGTTGACACGTTCGACCTGCCCATTACTCTCCGGGTTGTAACCCGAGGTAAGGCTCACCGAAACCCCCAACCGTTCCATAAACGCTCTCCAGACTCTGGAGGTAAACTGGGGGCCTCGATCAGACACTATATCCTCGGGTACCCCGTAATGCCGGAAGACGTGAGTAAATAGAGCCTCAGCGGTCTGTAGGGCAGTAGGAAGACCCGGCATGGGAAGGAGACGACAGGTCTTCGAGAACCGATCCACAACGACCAGGATGGTGGTATTCCCCTGTGAGGAGGGAAGGTCGGTAACAAAATACACCGAGAGGTGAGACCAGGGTCGTTGTGGAACGGGCAGGGGTTGTAATTTACCCCTGGGCAAGTGTCTGGGCGCCTTACACTGGGCACACACTGAGCAGGAGGAGACATAAATCCTCACATCCCTGGCTAACGTTGGCCACCAGTACTTTGTACTAAGGCAGTGCACTGTCCGGCCAATACCTGGATGTCCAGAGGAGGGTGACGTGTGAGCCCAATAAATAAGCCGATCCCGGACCTCGAGCGGGACGTACGTCCGACCCACCGGACACTGTGGAGGGCTAGGGTCGGTGCGTAATGCCCGCTCGATCTCCGCATCGACCTCCCATACCACCGGTGCAACCAGACAAGACTCAGGTAGTATGGGAGTGGGCTCCACGCACCTCTCCTCTGTGTCATACCGCCGAGACAGGGCATCTGCCTTCCCGTTCTGGGACCCAGGGATGTAAGTGATCTTAAACACAAACCGGGCGAGAAACATAGTCCATCGAGCCTGGCGAGGATTCAGTCTCCTAGCTGCCCGAATGTACTCCAGGTTACGGTGGTCAGTCAGAATGAGAAAAGGGTGTTGAGCCCCCTCAAGCCAATGCCTCCACACCTTTAGGGCCTGTACCACGGCTAACAGCTCCCTGTCCCCTACGTCATAATTCCGCTCCGCCGGACTGAGCTTCTTAGAATAAAAGGCACAGGCGCGGAGTTTAGGTGGTGTGCCGGACCGTTGTGAAAGAACAGCCCCGATACCAGCTTCCGACGCGTCCACCTCCACTTGGAATGGTAAAGTGGGATCCGGGTGCGCCAGCACTGGAGCCGAGGTAAACAGGTCCTTCAGTCTCCCAAAAGCCCTGTCCGCCTCCGCTGACCACCGCAAGCGCACCGGACCCCCCTTCAGAAGGGACGTTATGGGAGCTGCCACCTGTCCAAAACCCCGGATAAACCTCCGGTAGTAATTCGCAAAACCCAAGAACTGCTGCACCTCTTTAACCGTGGTTGGGGTTTGCCAATTACGCACGGCTGACACATGGTCAACCTCCATCCTCACCCCTGACGCAGACAACTGATAACCCAAAAAGGAGACCGACTCCTGGAAGAACAGACATTTCTCGGCTTTGACATACAGGTCATGCTCCAACAATCTCCTCAATACCCTGCGCACCAGGGCTACATGCTCGGCACGAGTAGAACTGTACACCAGAATATTGTCTATGTACACCACTACTCCCTGCGCCTGCATGTCCCGGAAAATCTCATCTACAAAAGATTGGAAGACTGATGGAGCATTCATTAACCCGTATGGCATGACGAGATACTCGTAATGACCGGAGGTAGTACTAAATGCTGTCTTCCACTCATCGCCCTCTCTAATGCGCACCAAGTTATATGCGCTCCTGAGGTCCAATTTTGTGAAGAACCGTGCCCCGTGTAATGACTCCGTCATAGTCGCAATCAGCGGGAGTGGATAACTATATTTCACAGTCACCTGATTGAGACCGCGGTAATCAATACACGGACGCAAACCTCCATCCTTTTTCTTCACAAAAAAGAAGCTCGAGGACGCGGGAGAAGTGGAGGGCCGTATGTATCCCTGTCTCAGAGACTCGGCAATGTATGTCTCCATTGCCCTCCTCTCCTCCTGTGACAAAGGATACACATGGCTCCGCGGGAGCGCAGCTCCTGCCTGGAGGTCTATCGCACAATCCCCCTGTCTATGAGGCGGCAACCGTGCCGCTCTAGTCTTGCTAAACACGAGTGCCAAATCCTCATACTCAGTTGGAATGTGCAGTGCGGCCATCTGGTTCGGACTCTCCACCGAGGTCGCCCCTACGGAAACACCCAGACATAGCCCCTCACATTGAGCAGACCACCCTTTAAGAGCCTTCTCTCGCCACGAAATCGTAGGATCATGGGTAATCAACCAGGGAAGCCCCAGTACCACCGGATACGCAGGAGAGTCGATCAGATAGAGTTGAATCGTCTCCTCATGACCCCCCTGCGTCTTCATCCTAAGTGGCGCTGTGACCTCCCTAATCAACCCAGATCCTAACGGGCGACTATCTAGGGCATGTACAGGGAAAGGATTATCAACCGGAAGGAGGGGAATCCCTAACTCAACACAGAATTTACGATCTACAAAATTCCCAGCTGCGCCTGAATCTACTAGCGCCTTATGCTGGGAACGAGGTGCAACCTGTGGAAAACAAACAGGTATGGTTATGTGTACGACAGAAAGCTCTGGGTAAGTGGGGCGCCTACTCACCTGGGAGGACTCCCCAATGTGTGGTCTGCCGTCTCCTCCACCAGGGGACCCTCCCCAGCACCTAGCCGCGGTGTGCCCTCCACGGCCACAGTTGGTGCAGGGGACGGCCCCCCTCGGGCTCCTTCTTCTCCCTCCTCTAGCGCCAGCACCTCCGAGCTCCATCGGGCTCGGCTCGGAGGCGCTGGAGGGTGGAATGGGCGACCCCCACCTGGGACATCCGCGGTTAGCGAGCAGGGTGTCCAGCCGAATGGCCATGTCCACCAACTGGTCAAATGAGAGTGTAGTATCCCTGCACGCCAACTCTCTGCGGACGTCCTCCCTGAGGCTGCAACGAAAGTGGTCTATGAGGGCCCGCTCATTCCACCCTGCATCTGCCGCTAGAGTCCGGAACTCCAGCGCAAACTCTTGAGCGCTCCTCATCCCCTGCCAGAGGTAGAATAGACGCTCCCCCGCCGCCTTCCCCTCTGGTGGATGGTCGAAGACCGCACGGAAGCGGCGGGAGAACTCCGCATAGGTGATAGTGGCGGCGTCTATTCTCCTCCATTCGGCATTGGCCCACTCCAACGCCTTGCCGGTGAGACAGGAGATGAGGGCGGAAACGCTCTCGTGTCCCGAGGGTGCCGGGTGTACGGTGGCAAGGTAGAGTTCCACTTGTAACAGGAACCCCTGACACCCGGCAGCGGTGCCGTCGTACGCCCTCGGGAGCGAGAGCCGAATCCCACTGGGTTCCGGTAGTTGGACGGGCGGGCTGACCGATGGTGATGGTGCGGTAGGTGGGGGTGTGGGTACCCCGCTGGTCTCCCATCGATGGAGGGTGTTCATCACTCGGTCCAGGGCGTGCCCGATTTGGTTGATCCGATCTTCTTGACCACGAAGGCGCTCCTCCATGATCTCGGTGGGTGCGGATGCTCCTGCTGATTCCATCAGATGGTGTGTAATTCTGTAAGGGGTGGAGTGTAGTGGGATGTGGAATCACACGCAGGACACAGAGATATAAATCCAAAGCTCTTTAGTGAAGTCCTTAGTGCACGCCAAAACCGGCAACAGGCCACAGGCGAAAACAAACGCACATTAGACAGTCAAAGTAAGTATGCACAAAGTGCAGGTCTCTCTATACAACCCGAAAATGAGAGAGAACAAAATACAGAGGACAAACAACCACACGACAGCAGAACAATTACACACAACCCCTGACCTAACACAAGGGAACTAAATAGGGTGCCTAATGAAACTAAACAACGAACAGGTGTGACAAACAGACAAAACCAATCAAACAAGAAACATCGAACGGTGGCAGCTAGTACTCCGGAGACGACGACCGCCGAAGCCTGCCCGAACAAGGAGAAGGGGCCGCCTCGGCCGAAACCGTGACAGTTAGCATATCAATAATGAACGTTTACCCCTACCATACGAATATAAAAGTACAGCAACGTTATCATACTGTGTCATTCATATTATAATAAAGGCTTCACAGCTATCCCTTAGGACGTTTTGTGATTGTCCCAAGGGAACATTCTCTGGAGGACCTTTTTCTAGATTCCTGTTTGTCCCAGGGATGTCCTTGAAGATTTTTTTTTTTGATTTGACCATGGGACGTTGTGTCATGGTCCCGGTTTGTCAAGTTCCCAGTTTGTCCTCGGGGACGTCCCCGGGACAAACTGGGAACTAGACAAAACCTCCAGGGGACCATGACACAACGTCCTGATGACTTTAGGCAAACATTTTCATCCTAACGACATATCATTGTTTGCTGGGGTGATTCGACAAGTAGAAACGGCAGGTTTGTTAGTTCATTAATAAGCAGCAGGTACGTATTTTGTTCTAGCAAGAGAAGGAACGGCCTCCTAATGTACCTATCGGAAGTCGATCGGCAGTCAGATTCTCTGTGTGTTTCGTGCTTTATGGATGAACGTCTATTTTTGACGCATTAATTCTGTGTGGTTTCAGGGTTAATTCCATGTGGTTAAGGGTTAAAAGAGAAACAACTCAAAGGGTTGAGTTTACGTATTCTATCCGAGTGGTTAAGGTTAGGGCTATGGTTTGGGGAAGGCTTAAAACGACGTGCTATTGTCATCAGATATCATCAGATTTCTCAGCGTTCTCTTATCAAACGTCCAAAATCGCAGTGTGTTTCCAGTGATCAGTCTGCGTACGCAAGCAGACGCACGCACACACACACACATGTTGCTGATTCCACTTTAATTGTGGTAGATTAGTGGCGTGGGGCTTGGGGACAAAGATAGTTTGTGTGTATGATGATGTGTATATGTCTGTGTGTGTGTACTGTGTGTTTGTGAGATGGAGGGACTCTCTCCGGTGGCCTTAGTGTCATAAAACGTTTATGATCCACCACATTTGAGCGCATGTGTGTGTGCTCACCGAGGAGACAGGAAGTACACAACAGGGAGGTGTAAAGCAGGGCCTCCCATTATCACCGCCTCTTTTATGGGTGTTAAAACAGCGGAATAGGCTTTTATTGCTCGCCACGGCCAGATGCCACCGTCACTTTGGGCTTGCGCTCTCCTCTCCTGAGTCACCTGTATACTTCATTAATTGGGACGTTAAAAGATTTATCAGTCCGTATTCTGTTTGTTTTCTCTCACATCCCTCACCTCCCTGCTCCCGTTGTATTATTTTGTAATTAAACGGTTCGTGATGCCGCCCTGCTGTCAGTGTATTACGGAGGGACTGTGTGTGTGTGCGTGTGTGTGTGTGTGTGTGTGTGTGTGTGTGTGTGTGTGTGTGTGTGTGTGTGTGTGTGTGTGTGTGTGTGTGTGTGTATAGAGGTAGGAAGGAGGACGTTTTTCCTTGCTCTTCGCTGCAAACTCGTTCCCTCTGCAGCAGATGCTACTGTTCTGCCTTAACGGTTAACGATTCCAACTTAATTAACACTAAATAATTAAGTAAATAAACACACTAAGCACCACACACACACACACACACACACACACACACACACACACACACACACATCCACAGCTTATTATTTGGGACTTTGGCCATTGGGAAAGTTACTGTATAAAAACAGTGGTAATGTATAAAGAAAGGTTTGGGGTGCATCACAAATGCCACCCTCTTCCCTATATAGTGCACTATTTTTTACTTTACTTTTTCAAAAGTAATCCACTATACAGGGAATATGGTACCATTTGGGACGCTGCCTTGCAGTAATAAACAGACTGGTTTTCTAATCAAGCTACTAATTAATGTTGTTAACGTCCTCATTAATCATGTTGTACAGTAACAGCCAGATTATGTTTCACACAGGACTCTCTGGTTACCTCCCAAATAGCACCTTACATCTTATGTAATACACTACTTTTGACCAGGTTGACCAAGGCCCATAGTGCACTGAGAAATAGGGTGCTATTTGAGACGCATCCTGTGATTGTCGCATGGCCCAAAAAAACATATTAAACGATGTCACTCGAGTGGTCTGAAAGACAACTCCAATTAATTAGATAAACAATTCAATAATTCAATAAAATGTGATATAGCTGTAAGCTTCTGTTCTCTTTATGTGCATGTATGTGCAGCCACGTGTCTATCTAATTGTATGTTGTATTGTAACCTTTGTAAGAAGCGTAGAGGCATGTATGCATCGATTTCACAGACGTAATATGTGAGAATTCTTATTGTTTGTGTTTGTAAGTGAATATGTGATTGTGTGTTCAATGTTTACAGGAATGTCAATCTGTTTGTGTGTCTTAGTGTGGCTATAGATATTTGTGTGTGGGTTTTGTGTGTGAGGGGGCGGGCCACCGAGGACTAGAGGATCTTATCACAGCTCCACTGAACTCCCACCAACCACACACACAGCGCTATGCGTCAGGACAATAACAGCTCATTTGGTGAAATGAATCTGTCTGCCACTGAGGCTCTTCCTCGGAAAGACCCAATAACTCCTATATAAATGACTAAACACTGTGTGTGTGTGTCGTACTGTGTGTGTGTTTGTGTGTGTGTGTGTGTGTGTATGTGTGTGTGTGATAGAGGAGGTAAAGGGATCCCAGAGGAGCACAGACACTCTTTGTCTGACACCTACACCATGATCTCCATGAGCGTTGGGGAAAAGGCTTTTGAAAGGCCCATTGTTGGCTGTCCAGTGAGCTCTGCTGTAATGTGTCTTGGATTAAATCCCAGTCTTTATCTGGATAATCCCCTGTACTGTACATGGTTTAGAGCTGTTTAACTGCCTATCCACTAACCCTTACCCTAAATTGTTGCCCCAGTCTTAGTCCCAGCCTCAGCCCTAGTCCCAGTCCCAGTTCCAGTCCCAGCCTCAGCCCCCAGCCCTAGTCCCAGTCCCAGTCCCAGTCCCAGTCCCAGTCCCAGCTCTAGTCCCAGCCCCCAGCCCTAGTCCCAGTCCCAGTCCCAGTCCCAGTCCCAGTTCCAGTCCCAGCCCCAGCCCTAGTCCCAGTTCCAGTCCCAGCCTCAGCCCCCAGCCCTAGTCCCAGTCCCAGTCCCAGTCCCAGTTCCAGTCCCAGCCCCAGCCCCAGCCCTAGTCCCAGTCCCAGCCCCAGCCCCAGTTCCAGTCCCAGCCCCAGCCCCAGCCCTAGTCCCAGTCCCAGCCCCAGCCCCAGCCCCAGCCCCAGCCCCAGCCCCAGCCCCAGCCCTAGTCCCAGCCCCAGTCCCAGTCCCAGTTCCAGTCCCAGTCCCAGACCTAGTCCCAGCCCCAGCCCTAGTCCCAGTCCCAGCCCCAGCCCCAGCCCCAGCCCTAGTCCCAGTCCCAGCCCCAGCCCCAGCCCCAACCCCAGACCTAGTCCCAGCCCCAACCCCAGACCTAGTCCCAGCCCCAGCCCCAGTCCCAGTCCCAGTCCCAGTCCCAGTCCCAGTCCCAGCCCCAACCCCAGACCTAGTCCCAGCCCCAACCCCCAACCCACAGCCCACAGCCCTAGTCTGCCTCTGCAGCTACAGCAGTGCGGTTGGTTCTGGCGTTAAATTAAAGGATTAACACACAGAGCTCTTGTCAAACACATGCCACGGTCAGGGAGCTATCATTCCCAGCACACCGCCACCATTAACTTCACACACAAACACTCACTATTACACACTCTGCAACACACTCTACACACACTATATACAGCTTGGAGTCTGTACGCACACGTCATTCCAGCGTCTTTATTTCTGGTTAGGAAGAGAAAAAGTTAATGGGACAAGAGGAGAAGAAAATAAAGAGTCGGTTGTAAACAGACCGTCCTTCTCCGATTCCATTCCGCCATTTTAAATACCTGTTAGGCAGACGGCCTGTCCTGAGGCCAGTTTGTGTGTGTGTGTAAGTGGATGTGACTGAGATAGATGGCTGGTGGTAAATATAGCTATTCCTCACAGCGAGCAAGCCCACTGGCCACACCATAGCCTTGCTCCCACAGGACCCACACGTCAACACTACGAGTGTGTGTGTTGAGAGCAGTCAGAGAGGAGTACTTGCTTGTTTCTTATGAATCCGCTAAGGTGTCTGTGTGTACACGCGTTTGTTTGCCAGGTGAATGGACTCTCACTCTCCGACATCCTCTTGAGCACCGAGCAAATATTTACAGTCATCAGAGAGAGTAATCCACCTCTATTCTCACTGCTACCCTCTGACACACACCGCCTTCATGATCTCTTCTTCTTCTCTCCTTATTTTGAATCACATGCTTTCCTTTTCTCAGGACGTCTGCCCAGCCCTAGTCTCTCTCTTTTCTTCATTTATATTTAAGTTATTTAGCAGACGCTCTTAAGGTTAAAAGCCTTGCTCAAGGGCACATCGACAGATTTATTAGCTCGGGGATTCAAACCAGTGACCTTTCAGTTATTGGCCCAAAGCTCCTTACCACTAGGCTACCTGCCGCCCAGGCTAGCCTCCCTTTTCTCACTCATATATCGTTACCTCTCTCTCTCTCTCTCTCTCTCTCTCTCTCTCTCTCTCTCTCTCTCTCTCTCTCTCTCTCTCTCTCTCTCTCTCTCTCTCTCTCTCTCTCTCTCTCTCTCTCTCTCTCTCTCTCTCTTCCCTCCATCCATTTAGACCCTCTCTCCAGAGTCAAAACACAAACAAGATTTCCATCGATTCTAATTATTCAAACAATTTGGCGAAAGGCGAAGAGTGGAAGGCTAACAGACCTCCTTCTTCTCACTTGAACGTAGCTGACAGGTAATCGTTTGTTGTCAGAAGGCGTCTGAGGTAATTATCAGTAATTCCTCTCTAATTGTTGGGAACACACTCAGCAACACATTCAGCAGTTATCACTATCAAATTACATCAAATTATCAATCGGTTTTCGAACAAACACGGCTGATACAATTGCATCATCTTGATCTTTTCTTCCTTAGACAAGCAAGCATATTGGTGTTAGACAAGGAGAGCTTTATCACTGTAAAACTGCTTTGTGGAAATGACTGTATAAATGCAATTAGCTGCATGGCATATGTTCACACAACACCATGAGAAGTGTGACTGAGAAGCAATTCATTGGTAATAATTATGTTATTAAACTAAGTAAATTCCAGATAATTAGTGGACTGGAAAAGAAAACATTACAAAAAAGAAGGTCACTAACACTGACAGTAGACCACATCCCAAATGACACCCTATTTCCAATATAGTGCACTATTTTTGACCAGGGCCCATTTGGGTGCCATTTGGGATGCATCCTTTTGAAAAATACATCTTGCAATGCACTTGGTTTCGGGAAGAAGCACAATGTCTGGCCTGAGTGTCATCGATGTGATGATGTCTGGGAACTTGAGCTGTTTTCCCAGGTCGACTTTCAACTCCCAGTCTTGAGCTGTTGCGAGAAGGCCTGTGGAGGCTACCAAGGCCAGCTCTTCCGGGAGTCACCTTGCCAACCAGATGGGATCTGTGTGTCTTGAATGGCGAAGCGGAACTTGTCCACCGGCTTCCCCCTCTTCAGTACCAGGGATCTAGAATTTGCTGGCTTGAAGCTCATCCGGGCCCAGGTGACAAGATTCTCCAACCCCTTCAGAATCCACATACTCCCTGGGAAGGATGTTGTTGTCACAGTCGGGTCATCTATGAAGGCTCTGATAGGAGGTTGTCACACGCCAGACTTGATTAGTGTGCCTCTTCCACCCCATGGCAAGGGCGAACAGGATCACTGAAATGGTGCAGCCAGTGATGATTCCTTTCTCAAGCCTGTGCCATTTTAATGTTGTGTACCCAGAGATAACCTATTGGTAGTCCAGTTTGAGATCCCTGATCCTAAGTATACTATGGCTAAACTATGGGCCCGTGTCAAAAGTAGTGCATTATATAGGGACTGGGGTGCCATTTGGGATGCATCCTTTGATAGACTAACACTCCCATCCAATTTCTGCCTCAGCCTGGGTGCCTCCCTGATTAATCTGTTGTCTTTAGAAACAGGAAGTGTTATTAGGTGTCATAGTGCAGTACAGAGGAAGAGGTTGCACAGCTTTAAACATGACTGTCTGTGTGAGTTTGAGTGTGTAAGTGTGATTGTGTGTGTGTGTGTGTGTGTGCGCGCGTGTGTGTGCGCGTGTGTGCGTGCCAATGTATGTGCGTGTGTGTGAAGTGTCTTGATAACCGCGCCCGTGAAACGCCTGACACATCGTGGCCGCCTCAGAAGAGACTGTTTTAGCAGGGATTTATTTTGTGGAATGAATTACCAAGTATAATTAAAACCTTAATCTCTTTTTTCCCCTCAAAAAAAACAATTTTGTTCGAACCCAGAGAAGCAATCCAAAATTAATTTACCGCATCACTGAGTAGTATTAATGCTTTGCCAGTATCTCTCACTCTCTCTCTGAAACATGGGGCCTGAGAAAAGGAGATAGGATCTGGGCTGTTCTGTTGTTACATGTTCGTGTGTGTAATCATGGGGAGAGGAACAATACACAGGGGCTGCAGTGTATTAGTGCTAATAGTCAGCCCTGTATTAGCCCTAATAGTCAGCCCTGTGTCAGCCCTAATAGTCAGCCCTGTGTCAGCCCTAATAGTCAACCCTGTGTTAGCACTAAAAGTCAGCCCTGTGTTAGCCCTAATAGTCAGCCCTGTATTAGCCCTAATAGTCATCCCTGTGTCAGCCCTAATAGTCAGCCCTGTGTCAGCCCTAATAGTCAACCCTGTGTTAGCCCTAATAGTCAGCCCCAGGTTAGCCATAATAGTCAGCCCTGTGTTAGTCATAATAGTCCGCCCTTTGTAAACCCTGATAGTCAGCCTTGTGTTAGCCCTAATAGTCGGCCCTGTGTTAGCCCTAATAGTCAGCCCTGTGTTAGTCATAATAGTCAGCCCTGTATTAGACCTAATAGTCAGCCATATGTTAGCCATAATAGACAGCCCTGTGTTAGTCATAATAGTCAGCACTGTGTTAGCTCTAATAGTCAGCCCTGTATTAGCCCTAATAATCAGCACAGTGTTAGCCTTAATAGTCAGCCCTGTGTTAGTTATAATAGTCAGCCCTGAATTTGCCCTAATAGTCAGCCCTGTGTTAGCTATAACAGTCAGCCCTGTGTTAGTCATAATAATCAGCCCTGTGTTAGTCATAATAGTAAGCCATTTGTTAGTCCTAATAGTCAGCCATTTGTTAGTCATAATAGACAGCCATGTATTAGCCCTAATAATCAGCCCTGTGTTAGTCAAAATGGTCAGCCATTTGTTTGTCATAACAGCCAGCCATTTATTAGCCCTAATAGTCAGCCCTGTGTTACCCCTAATAGTCAGCCCTGTGTTAGCCCTAACAGTCAGCCATGTGTTAGCCATAATAGTCAGCCCTGTGCCAGTCATAATAGTCAGCCATTTGTCAGTCGTAAGAGTCAGCCATTTGTTAGTCATAATAGTCAGCCATTTGTTAGTCATAATAATCAGCCCTGAATTAACCCTAATAGTCAGCCCTGTGCTAGTCATAATAGTCAGCCCCTAGTTAGTCATAATAGTCAGCCCTGTATTAACCCAGATAGTCAGCCCTGTATTAGCCCTAATAGTCAGCCCTGTGTTAGCCCTAACAGTCAGCCCTGTGTTAGTTATAATAGTCAGCCCTGTGTTAGCCCTAATAGTCAGCCCTGTGTTAGCCCTAACAGTCAGCCCTGTGTTAGTCATAACAGTCAGCCTTGTGTTAGTCATAACAGTCAGCCATCTGTTAGTCATAATAGTCAGCCATTTGTTAGTCATAATAGTCAGCCATGTATTTGTCCTAATAGTCAACCTGTTGTTAGCCATAATAGTCAGCCCTGTGTTAGCCCTAACAGTCAGCCCTGTGTAGTCATAATAGTCAGCCCCAGGTTAGCCATAATAGTCAGCCATTTGTTAGTCATAATAGCATCCAAGTCTTAGCCCTAATAGCCAGCACTGTGTTAGTCACAATTGCCAGCCATGTGGCAGTCATAATAGTCAGCGCTGTGTTAGTCATAATAGTCAGCACTTTGTTAGCCTTAATAGTCAGCCCTGTGTTAGCTCTAATATTAAGCACTGTGTTATCCCTAATAGTCAACCCTGAGTTAGTCATAATAGTCAGCCATTTGTTAGTCATAATACACAGCCATTTGTTAGACATAATAGCCAGTCATTAATTTTTCTTAATAGTCAGCCCTGTATTAGCCCTAATAGTCAGCCCTGTGTTAGTCATAATAGTCAGCCCTTTATAAGTCCCAATAGTCAGCCCTTTGTTAGTCCTATTAGTAAGCCCTGTATTAACCCTAATAGTCAGCCCTGTATTAGCCCTAATAGTCAGCTCATTGTCAGTCCTAATAGTCATCCCTGTATTAATCCCAATAGTCAGCCATATATATCCCCTATAGTCATCCCTGTGTTGGTCATAATAGTCAGCCCTTGTATTAGCCCTCATACTCAGCCCTTTATTAGTCCTAATAGTCAGACCTGTATTAGCCCTAACAGTCAGCCCTTTATTAATCCTAATAGTAAGCCATGTGTTAGCCTTAATAGTCAGCCCTATAGTAGTCCTAATAGTCAGCCATGTATTAGTACCAACAGTCATCAATGTATCAATCATAATAGTCAGCGCTGTGTCAGTCCCAATAGTCATCCATGTATTAGTCCTTATAGTCAGCAATGTATTAGTCCTAACAGTCATCCATTTATTAGTCCTTATAGTCAGCACTTTATTAGTCCTAATAGTCACTACTGTATTCACCCTAATAATCAGCCGTATGTTAATCCTAACAATCAGACCGGTATTAGTCCCAATAGTCAGACCTTTATTAGTGTAAATAGTCAGCCCGTCTTAGTCCTAATAGTCAGCCCCGTCTTAGCTCTAATAGTCAGCCCTTTATTAGTCCTAATAGTCACCTTTATAGTCCCAATAGTCAGCCCCGTCTTAGTCCTAATAGTCAGCCCCATCTTAGTCCTAATAGTTAGCCCTGTCCTAGTCCTAATACTCAGCCCTGTCTTAGTCCTAATAGTCAGCCCTGTATTAGTCCTAATAGTCAGCCCTTTATTAGTCCTTATAGTCAGCCCTGTCTCAGTCCTAATAGTCAGCCCTGTCTCAGTCCTAATAGTCAGCCCTGTCTCAGTCCTAATAGTCAGCCCTGTTTCAGTCACAATAGTCAGCCCTGTATTAGTCCTTGTAGTCAGCCCTGTCCTAGTCCTAATAGTCAGCCCTTTATTAGTCCTAATAGTCAGCCATGTCTTAGCCCTAATAGTCAGCCCTGTCTTAGTCCTACTAGTCAGCCATGTCTTAGTCCTAATAGTCAGCCATTTATAAGTCCTAATAGTCAGCCATGTATAAGTCCTAATAGTCAGCCCTGTATTAGTCCTTATAGTCAGCCCTGTATTAGTCCTAATAGTCAGCCCTGTGGAGAACAACGCTTTTGTCTACTTCTTTATGCTCCGCTCTGAGGGAATGTGTGAGTGTGTGTGTGTGTCTGTGTGTTTGTGTGCGTGTGTGTGTTTTGCAGTGTGTGATTGTATTTAGCTTGGTAGAGGTAAAACCACTTTGCCAACACATTCACATATGTGTGTGTGTGTGTCAGCATGCATGTGTACTCTGTGTGTATGAGCCCAGAGCTAATTTCCACATCGCTAACACATCTACATTTACATTTACATTTTAGTCATTTAGCAGACGCTCTTATCCAGAGCGACTTACAGGAGCAATTAGGGTTAAGTGCCTTGCTCAAGGGCACATTAACGTCATTTAGCAGACGCTCTTAGCCAGAGCGACTCACAAATTGGTGCGTTCACCCTATAGCCAGTGGGATAACCACTTTACAATTTGGGGGGGGGGGGGGGGGTTAGAAGGAACACTTTATCCTATCCCAGGTATTCCTTAAAGAGGTGGGGTTTCAAATGTCTCCGGAAGGTGGTGAGTGACTCCGCTGTCCTGGCGTCGTGAGGGAGCTTGTTCCACCATTGGGGTGCCAGAGCAGCGAACAGTTTTGACTGGGCTGAGCGGGAGCTATGCTTCCGCAGAGGAAGGGGAGCCAGCAGGCCAGAGGTGGATGAACGCAATGCCCTCGTTTGGGTGTAGGGACTGATCAGAGCCTGAAGGTACAGAGGTGCCGTTCCCCTCACTGCTCCATAGGCAAGCACCATGGTCTTGTAGCGGATGCGAGCTTCAACTGGAAGCCAGTGGAGTGTGCGGAGGAGGGGGGTGACGTGAGAGAACTTGGGAAGGTTGAACACCAGACGGGCTGCGGCATTCTGGATGAGTTGTAGGGGTTTAATGGCACAGGCAGGGAGGCCAGCCAACAGCGAGTTGCAGTAGTCCAGACGGGAGATGACAAGTGCCTGGATTAGGACCTGTGCCGCTTCCTGTGTAAGGCAGGGTCGTACTCTCCGAATGTTGTAGAGCATGAACCTGCAGGAGCGGGTCACCGCCTTGATGTTGGCGGAGAACGACAGGGTGTTGTCCAGGGTCACGCCTAGGCTCTTCGCACTCTGGGAGGAGGACACAGCGGAGTTGTCAACCGTGATGGCGAGATCATGGAACGGGCAGTCCTTCCCCGGGAGGAAGAGCAGCTCCGTCTTGCCAGGGTTCAGCTTGAGGTGGTGATCCGTCATCCATACTGATATGTCTGCCAGACATGCAGAGATGCGATTCGCCACCTGGTTATCAGAAGGGGGAAAGGAGAAGATTAGTTGTGTATCGTCAGCGTAGCAATGATAGGAAAGGCCATGTGAGGATATGACAGAGCCAAGTGACTTGGTGTATAGGGAGAAAAGGAGAGGGCCTAGAACTGAGCCCTGGGGGACACCAGTGGTGAGAGCACGTGGTGCGGAGACAGCTTCTCGCCACGCCACTTGGTAGGAGCGACCGGTCAGGTAGGACGCAATCCAGGAGTGAGCCGCGCCGGAGATGCCCAGCTCGGAGAGGGTGGAGAGGAGGATCTGATGGTTCACAGTATCAAAGGCAGCAGACAGGTCTAGAAGGACAAGAGCAGAGGAGAGAGAGTTAGCTTTAGCAGTGCGGAGAGTCTCCGTGACACAGAGAAGAGCAGTCTCAGTTGAATGACCAGTCCTGAAACCTGATTGGTTTGGATCAAGAAGCTGTTAGCTGGAGGGTTTGTTCCTACTAGCAGCAGTAATGCGCCACTAGCTAATATAGTGAAGGCTTGCTAATGTGCTTTATTACTGGAGAATTAAAGGACGTAGCTATTGCCTCTGCCGTCTGCCCGGCCGCCTGCTCCGACCACTGAGTTAGCCTAGCGAGGAGAATAGTGGGGAGAGAGAACGCTAGTCTGTGTATGCGTCTGTGTATGTGTGTGTTTGCGTGTGTGTGTGTATTTTACTGTCTATGAAAGTGAATTTCGCAGACTTGGTAAAACCATATTACCAACACACTCTCACCACTCAATCGGCTGTTGTCAAGCTGTTGTGGTTGTGTGAGAGAGAGAGAGAGAGAGAGAGAGAGAGAGAGAGGAGAGAGAGAGAGAGAGAGAGAGAGAGAGAGAGAGAGAGAAAGAGAGAGAGAGAGAGCGAAAGAGAAAGAGAAAGAGAAAGAGAAAGAGAGAGATACTTTTTTGACTTTCTTTAATGATACATCCTTATTTAGTTTCATTTCATTAAAACCTCACTCCCCCCCACTCCCCCACCCCCCTTTAAAAATAAATAGCCCCTGTGCTGCATAATCACCATAGCCCTTTACCCCACGATACAAAACAACAACACACATCACAATAACCAAAACCTCACCACTTCTACAACCGTATATACAGTGGGGAGAACAAGTATTTGATACACTGCCGATCATACGTTTCCTGTAGGTCTTGACCAGGTTTGCACACACTGCAGCATACACCTCCATACAGACCTTCTCTAGATCCTTCAGGTTTCGGGGCTGTCGCTGGGCAATACGGACTTTCAGCTCCCTCCAAAGATTTTCTATTGGGTTCAGGTCTGGAGACTGGCTAGGCCACTCCAGGACCTTGAGATACTTCTTACGGAGCCACTCCTTAGTTGCCCTGGCTGTGTGTTTCGGGTCGTTGTCATGCTGGAAGACCCAGCCACGACCCATCTTCAATGCTCTTACTGAGGGAAGGAGGTTGTTGGCCAAGATCTCGCGATACATGGCCCCATCCATCCTCCCCTCAATACGGTGCAGTCGTCCTGTCCCCTTTGCAGAAAAGCATCCCCAAAGAATGATGTTTCCACCTCCATGCTTCACGGTTGGGATGGTGTTCTTGGGGTTGTACTCATCCTTCTTTTTCCTCCAAACACGGCGAGTGGAGTTTAGACCAAAAAGCTCTATTTTTGTCTCATCAGACCACATGACCTTCTCCCATTCCTCCTCTGGATCATCCAGATGGTCATTGGCAAACTTCAGACGGGCCTGGACATGCGCTGGCTTGAGCAGGGGGACCTTGCGTGCGCTGCAGGATTTTAATCCATGACGGCGTAGTGTGTTACTAATGGTTTTCTTTGAGACTGTGGTCCCAGCTCTCTTCAGGTCATTGACCAGGTCCTGCCGTGTAGTTCTGGGCTGATCCCTCACCTTCCTCATGATCATTGATGCCCCACAACAGTTGTTGCCTTCTCACCAAGCTGCTTGCCTATTGTCCTGTAGCCCATCCCAGCCTTGTGCAGATCTACAATTTTATCCCTGATGTCCGTACACAGCTCTCTGGTCTTGGCCATTGTGGAGAGGTTGGAGTCTGTTTGATTGAGTGTGTGGACAGGTGTCTTTTATACAGGTAACGACTTAAAACAGGTGCAGTTAATACAGGTAATGAGTGGAGAACAGGAGGGCTTCTTAAAGAAAAACTAACAGGTCTGTGAGAGCCGGAATTCTTACTGGTTGGTAGGTGATCAAATACTTATGTCATGCAATAAAATGCAAATTAATTACTTAAAAATCATACAATGTGATTTTCTGGATTTTTGTTTTAGATTCCGTCTCTCACAGTTGAAGTGTACCTATGATACAAATTACAGACCTCTACATGCTTTGTAAGTAGGAAAACCTGCAAAATCGGCAGTGTATCAAATACTTGTTCTCTCCACTGTATAACCCATCTTCCCCAGCTGTACAGACGCCCCCCCCCGACACACCATATCTCCAGAAACATCTCCACACTGTTTATCATTTTATAGAACTCAAATTCCACCCTAAGGTGCGCAGAGACCATCCCATTAAATAATAGTAAAGGGTCTGTTATCCCTCCACCTTTCACCTGTTCCTCCTTGTTAGCCAAATAGCCAACTTTGCCTGAGGAAACAGAAAATTTAACAACACACATCAACAACGCCCTATCCCACCATGCCCCACATAACAGAGCTTCGCTCTTGCCCCAGTTCACCTTAGCTGACGAAGCTCCTCTCCCTCGTACACCTTCAGGCTAGTTTCTAGTGCCTGCATGTCCTGCCCATCCCTGACCATCACAGAGACGTCATCTGCATACGCCGACACTGCTATGCCTGTCAACACACCCATGCCTGTCTAGCACACTCCCCTAGTCTCCTTCGTAGCAGGCCCAAAAAAGGCTCAATGGCTAGTGTATATAACTGCCCTGATAGAGGGCATTCTTGTCTAATGCCCCGCCTCACCCTGACTGGCCTACTGAGCCCCCCTCCCACCTCGACCATACATGAAGCCATCTTCACACAGGCCAAAAACCTTTCCCCAAGCCCAAAAATAGACATAACATGAAACTCATGGTCCACTCTATCAAAAGCCTTCCCTTGGTCTAAAGAGACCAGTCCAAAGTTCACATTAGAAACTCTCGACAAGTCCAACATGTCCCTGATTAAGAACAGGTTGTCCATGATTGAGCGTCCCGGTAGCGAGGACCTTGGCAAATATCTTATAGTCTGCACAGAGCAATGCCACAGGCCTCCAGTTCTTAAATTCCCATTTTTTGGGCAGGAGAGTCAGAGCCGCCCGACGGCAGCTCATCGGCAACTCTCCTACCCCAACGCACTCCCGCAACACGCAAAGGAAGTCCAGTCCAATTATTCCCCAGAATTTTTTATAAAACTCCACTGAGAGTCCATCGACCACCGGTGCACGGCCGGGAGACATCTGGGTTACGGCCTCTGCCAGTTAATGGGACAACACGGAAATATTCATTTCATCCCTCTGTGCCAGAGAGAGCTTAGAGAGTTCCACAAACAAAACCTGAGCACACATAGGATCACACAGTTCTGCCCTATACAACTCAGTATAAACCTCCACAGTCCGATCCCGCATCTCCCACACCACAGAGGTCACCCGCCCATCCGACAGCCACAGACAATGCATACCCTTGGCTTCACCGCTCTGTCTTTCCAAACCAACGAAGAAGGAGAAGGGAGCATCTATCTCCTTGAGCATGGAGAACCTAGCTCTTACAAGTGCTCCCTTTGCTTTAACCTGGAAAAAACTGCCCAGGTCCCTATGTAATTCAGCTAAGTTAGCCTGGAGGCCTACATTGCCTTGCCCCACCAGCTCTACCTCCACCTCACTGATACTACGCTCGAGTTCCCCCAATACTCTCCTAGCCTCTGAGGATGAGAGAGCTGTATACTGTTGACAGAAAAGCCGAATTTGTACTTTTCCCACATCCCACCATTGACTCAGAGACTAATACATTTACATTTAGCAGACGCTCTTATCCAGAGCGACTTACAGTTAGTGAGTGCATACATTTTCATACATTTAATACTCCTCTCTTCGCTGCCCCCACCTTTCCCTTTCCCAAAAAGTCTGGAAACCTGAGCAAAAGGTGGCATCTTGTAAGAGTTTTACATTAAACTTCCAACAGGATGCCTGCCGAGGCCCTGGGGAAATAGACAGCCGAGCCATGGTTATGTGGTGATCCGAAAAACTCACCGGCAGAATGGTAGCCTATTGCTCTGATTCCTGAACATGTAAAACCGATCGAGTCGGGCTGCACTCACCCTAGCCCCAAAGACCTTCACCCATTTATACTGTCTTGTGTTGGTATGTCTAGTTCTCCAAACATCCACTAGGTCGAACTGATTAATGATGTCCCTTAACACTCCCACTGAACCTGAATGAGGCTCCTCCCCATATCTGTCTTTCGTAAAATCATTGTACAGTTCCAGTCCCCGCTGACCACCAGCGTCTCCTCAGGCGCTACCTGTGAAAGTTCCTGTCTAAGACACCCAAACAGAAGCCCCCTCTCCATCCCTGTGTTAGGCACATACCCATTTACAGTGGGGAGAACAAGTATTTGATACACTGCCGATTTTGCAGGTTTTCCTACTTACAAAGCATGTAGAGGTCTGTCATTTTTATCATAGGTACACTTCAACTGTGAGAGATGGAATCTAAAACAAAAATCCAGAAAATCACATTGTATGATTTTTAAGTAATTAATTTGCATTTTATTGCATGACATAAGTATTTGATCACCTACCAACCAGTAAGAATTCCGGCTCTCACAGACCTGTTAGTTTTTCTTTAAGAAGCCCTCCTGTTCTCCACTCATTACCTGTATTAACTGCACCTGTTTGAACTCGTTACCTGTATAAAAGACACCTGTCCACACACTCAATCAAACAGACTCCAACCTCTCCACAATGGCCAAGACCAGAGAGCTGTGTAAGGACATCAGGGATATAATTGTAGACCTGCACAAGGCTGGGATGGGCTACAGGACAATAGGCAAGCAGCTTGGTGAGAAGGCAACCACTGTTGGCGCAATTATTAGAAAATGGAAGAAGTTCAAGATGACGGTCAATCACCCTCGGTCTGGGGCTCCATGCAAGATCTCACCTCGTGGGGCATCAATGATCATGAGGAAGGTGAGGGATCAGCCCAGAACTACACGGCAGGACCTAGTCAATGACCTGAAGAGAGCTGGGACCACAGTCTCAAAGAAAACCATTAGTAATACACTACGCCGTCATGGATTAAAATCCTGCAGCGCACGCAAGGTCTCCCTGCTCAAGCCAGCACATGTCCAGGCCCATCTGAAGTTTGCCAATGACCATCTGGATGATCCAGAGGAGGAATGGGAGAAGGTAATGTGGTCTGATGAGACAAAAATATAGCTTTTTGGTCTAAACTCCACTCGCCGTGTTTGGAGGAAGAAGAAGGATGAGTACAACCCCAAGAACACCATCCCAACCGTGAAGCATGGAGGTGGAAACATCATTCTTTGGGGATGCTTTTCTGCAAAGGGGACAGGACCACTGCACTGTATTGAGGGGAGGATGGATGGGGCCATGTATCGCGAGATCTTGGCCAACAACCTCCTTCCCTCAGTAAGAGCATTGAAGATGGGTCGTGGCTGGGTCTTCCAGCATGACAACGACCCGAAACACACAGCCAGGGCAACTAAGGAGTGGCTCCGTAAGAAGCATCTCAAGGTCCTGGAGTGGCCTAGCCAGTCTCCAGACCTGAACCCAATAGAAAATCTTTGGAGGGAGCTGAAAGTCCGTATTGCCCAGTGACAGCCCCGAAACCTGAAGGATCTGGAGAAGGTCTGTATGGAGGAGTGGGCCAAAATCCCTGCTGCAGTGTGTGCAAACCTGGTCAAGACCTACAGGAAACGTATGATCTCTGTAATTGCAAACAAAGGTTTCTGTACCAAATATTAAGTTCTGCTTTTCTGATGTATTAAATACTTATGTCTTGCAATAAAATGCAAATTAATTACTTAAAAATCATACAATGTGATTTTCTGGATTTTTGATTTTTGATTTGATTTTGATTTAGATTCCGTCTCTCACAGTTGAAGTGTACCTATGATAAAAATTACAGACCTCTACATGCTTTGTAAGTAGGAAAACCTGCAAAATCGGCAGTGTATCAAATACTTGTTCTCCCCACTGTATAAGGACCAAACCCTTGTTATTCATTTCTGCTTTTACTACAAGCAGTCTACCCCTACACACCTCCTCTGAGGAGCACATTTTTATGGCCAGACCTGGTGCAAAAAGGACTGCCACCCCTGCACTAACATTTGTTCCATAGCTCAGCACACTTGCCCCTTTCCACTAGAGCCCCCAATCGACTTCATTCACCACATCACTATGCCTCTCCTGCAGAAACAACACCTGTACTTTTTTTTGTTTTACATATTCACCCAACAGACTCCTCTTTCCCGCATCTCTGGCGCCATTTATATTAAGCGAGCCTACCCGAAGAGTCTCCATAAGAAGTGAGAGAAAAGCCAGCAAAGAAAGAGACCAATAACAAAGCTCAAAAAGCCCCAGTGCCAGAAAAAAAGGTAGACCCTTACGCACGGTTGTGACCCACTTCCTCAACCTAAAACGTTTCCTGGGTGAGAGGACACCATGCACCTCATTTTTCAGAGCGTGTTGAACTGATCTTACAAACTTTCCCGGATCGCAAAAAAAAAGCTTCAAGATTAACCTTCTTTTCCCCTTTAGTCTCATTCAGGAAACTTGAGTTCCCTCACCGTGTACTTTGAGCCCTCTGCCTGACTGGCTGTCAGCTCTGGACCCATTGAAGAAGAGTCTGAAAAGAAAGCCTCCTCATCGTCCTCTTCCTCAGACTCACCTTCCTCCTCCTTATCTCCATCTCCCATCCTGACCACCTGCCCTTTCTCTTTAGTCGGGGCCTCCCCCCCAGCAACAGGCAAAGGTTCCTTGGTGCCTTTGACCACACCAGCCTCTCCCCTCCCACCTCTTGTCTTCTCCCCCTTTTTCCTCTTCCGCTTGACACCCTCCTCCACCCCCCCTAGTCACATACCCTTCCTCACTATACTCTCCTCGTCCACTAGCATAACATGACTAGGCCCAGCCTCATCTACACCACCATCCGCGACATGACTAGACCCAATCTCAGCTACACTGCCATCCATAGCATGACTAGGCCCAGCCTCATCTACCCCACCATCTGTAGCATGACTAGACCCAGCCTCATCTACCCCACCATCTGTAGCATGACTAGACCCAGCCTCTGCTGCCTGCGTCTCATGGCCCCCTGCAAGTTGACCTTGATTTCCCCCACTGGCGCTTGTACCCTCACCTTGTCTACAGCCTTTATGTGGGCAGGCAAAGCTCTTATGCCCCAAATCCCCACACTCAAAACACAGCAGACTATCTGGACTGGCAAACCAGCGTAGAGCCCCTCCCCATACCTCACTTTAAAATGCACATTTAACTGTTGCTCATTGTTGTTCAGAAACATAAACACTTGCCTCCAGAACGAAACAACATGCTTAACGGCGTCTGCCTGAAAACCTGCCGACAGTATACGAATACCGCTAGCAAACGTACAAAAACAACCAAATCAGCCTGCCCACTAAAGGCAGAATGTTTAAATTCAGCTCCTACCTGTTCGCCGACCGCGAGCTGAACCTCCTCCACCTTAACTCCATTCTCAGGAACACACCTAAATCCAAGCCGTAACGACAGTGTCTCCTCCGTGCCAGGCTGCGAAGCCATCGCGCACACCACGCCGTTCAAACCCCAGAAAACTAAAACTCTGTCTCCTTCCTCCCTAACTTTAAACAAAAATAGTGGGTGCCGCAAAACTAACAGTGCGTTAACCCTCCACCATTGAAAAGAGGAAAGAAGCAAGAAAGTAAGTAAGGACAGAGCCCTCCACATGACCTCTCAACTACAAACACTCCCAGCATGCACTGAGAGAGAGAGAGAGAGTCAGTTAGTAGTGGCCTCCACTGAGCAGAGTACAACCTGTTAAAACACTCTACTGGTGACTGTGCCCTCTGGTAGCAGTGAGACCTTAGCAGCTAGTTTGCTGGATTGTTTGTATACAATAGGAGGGGAAGACACAGTGGTTTGTAGGGGGATCAATGCTGTGAGGTGGAGTGGGCCGTTTGTTTCCTCATATGTTTGTGTGTTTGTCTGTTTTTATGTACAATCATGTCTGTGTGTTCCGGTATATGTGTGTGAGTGTACATTCCCTGGTTGTTGCGGTGAAAAGGGATCGAGGGGATCGATGAAGCAATTGTTTGGTTTAGGTAAATGATTGTCAAGGAGACAGACAGGAGCACTCCGTCTTGTGTCCCTGAGGGGAGAGAAGACAAATGGGTATCAAACCACATCATCCCTCCCGCAGGCTCAGTGTCTCTCAGTGTCTCTATCAGTGTCTCTCTCAGTGTCTCTCTCATTGTCTCTTAGTGTCTCTCAGTGTCTCTCATTGTCTCAGTGTCCCTCAGTGTCTCTCTCAGTGTCTCTCTCATTGTCTCTAAGTGTCTCTCAGTCGCTCTCATTGTCTCAGTGTATCTCAGTGTCTCTCAGTGTCTCTCTCATTGTCTCAAGTGTCTCTCAGTCTCTCTCAGTGTCTCTCAGTATCTCTCAGTGTCTCTCAGTGTCTCTCTCATTGTATCTCAGTATCTCTCTCAGTGTCTCTCTCAGTGTCTCTCTCAGTGTCTCTCAGTGTCTCTCAGTATTGCTCAGTGTCTCTCAGTGTCTCTCTCATTGTATCTCAGTGTCTCTCTGTGTCTCTCAGTGTCTCTCTCAGTGTCTCTCAGTGTCTCTCTCAGTGTCTCTCTCAGTGTCTCTCTCAGTGTCTCTCTCAGTGTCTCTCAAGTGTCTCTCAGTGTCTCTCTCAGTGTCTCTCATTGTCTTTCAGTGTCTCTGTGTCTTTTTCAGTATCTCTCATTGTATCTCAGTCTCTAAGTGTCTCTCTCAGTGTCTCTCAGTATCTCTCAGTGTTTCTCATTGTCTCTCTCAGTGTCTCTTTTAGTGTCTCTCAGTCTCTCTCAGTGTCTCTCAATGTCTCTCAGTGTCTCTCTCAGTGTCTCTCTCAATCTCTCTCAGTGTCTCTGTGTCTCTCTCAGTGTCTCTCTCAGTGTCTCTCAGTATCTCACAGTGTTTCTCATTGTCTCTCTCAGTGTCTCTCAGTGTCTATCTCAGTCTCTCTCTGTGTCTCTGTGTCTCTCTCATTGTCCGAAATAACCGAAATAATTTTCTAATCGTTTCATTTTGAACAGGACATTATATTTTTTTGTTCCGTTCCAAAATAAAGTTCTTAACCAGTTCGAAATCCCCCCCAAAAGTAACAGTTTATATCGTTCCTTTCTGTTCCTTTTTAAAGCTCTGAAATCATTTTTTAAAAACATTTAGCTCGACATTAAATTACTTCACCAAGGAGGAGGCTTGGCTTGAAGCGCTGGGCATCTTGTTATGACCTGCATTATCTAAATTAGGCCCACGTAATTATACCTACAGAGGAGCGGCTTCTATTAAGGAACTTTGAACGCCTTTAAAATTCCGATTTTCTGATAACGTTGGACCAGAGCTAGCTAACTAACTAGCAAGCTTGTGTGTGCAGAGCGGCACCAGAATTCAAATAAAAACACATCTTCCCCTTTTGTAGTTAATAAATCCAATGTGAAATATGATAACTATAGCATCCTTAACTAGCATTGAAAAAGTTAATCCATTCTTCTGGATAGAAAATCTCTCTCCCTAATTTCTGAATCACGCTTCTAATGTCTGTAGGCTACTAGCCTCTGCCGAGTCCCCAACAACTAGATGTTCAGGGGAAATGCAAAGAGCGCCTGTGATGCGAATTCCGCTTTTGGACGTTAACAAGGTGACACTTCATCTTAGCTCCTCCTTCAGATGGACTAGATTGGTTAAACAGTACAGAAGAGAACCTCCCCAGACAGTGGTTTTTCTTCTCGTAAAGACCAGTACATAGGGATCTAGTTTCAGGCATTCATTTTATGCATGCTACTTTAAGTTAGTAGGCTACAGTAGCCTATGCTTCGGCGGGGGAGGGGCAGGTAACCTACACATGCACACTTATGGCAAAGATTTTCAGCTGGCAGGCAGACACTGGAATACGTTTCTGAGTGACAGAGTGAGGGATTTGCATAGACACTTTGTTGCATTATGTGTGGGACTGGAAAAAAATATAACATTATCAACCGGTTCCCATGCTTTTAAAAATAAGGGTTCTGTTCCAGAACAGTATAGATAACTGTCGTTCCCGGTTCTGATTCTGTTCCTATTTTTCATATTTTTTTGTTCTGTTCCCTGAACCGGTTCCAATCCCTGCTTTCAGTATCTCTCTCAGTGTCTCTCAGCGTCTCTCAGCGTCTCTCAGTATCTCTCTCAGTATCTCTCTCAGTGTCTCTCAGTGTCTCCCAGTATCTCTCAGTATCTCTCTCAGTATCTCTCAGGTATCTCTCAGTGTCTCTCAGTATCTCTCTCAGTGTCTCTCTCAGTGTCTCTGTGTCTCCCAGTATCTCTCTCAGTGTCTCTCAGTATCTCTCTCAGTGTCTCCTTCAGTGTCTCTGTGTATCCCAGTATTTCTCTCAGTGTCTCTGTGTCTCCCAGTATCTCTCTCAGTGTCTCTCAGTATCTCTCTCATTGTCTCTCAGTGTCTCTCAGTATCTCTCTCAGTATCTCTCTTAGTGTCTCTTAGTGTCTCTTAGTGTGTCTCTCAGTGTCTCTCAGTGTCTCTCGCAGTGTCTCTCAGTGTCTCTCAGTATCTCTCTGTGTCTCTCAGTATCTGTGTCTCTCAGTGTCTCTCTCAGTGTCTCTCAGTGTCTCTCAGTATCTCTCTGTGTCTCTCAGTATCTCTCTCAGTGTCTCTAAGTGTCTCTCAGTATCTCTCTCAGTGTATCTAAGTGTCTCTCAGTGTGTCTCTCAGTATCTCTCTGTGTCTCTAAGTGTCTCTAAGTGTCTCTCAGTATCTCTCTCAGTGTCTCTCAGTGTCTCTAAGTGTCTCTCTCAGTGTCTCTCAGTGTCTCTGTCAGTGTCTGTGGGACTGGAGCTGGCATCGGCTCTGCTGTGCTGTGACTCCACTGACTGACTGACTGACTGACTGACTGACCGACAGACTGACTGACTGACAGACTGACTGAGTGCAATGGCATCAGTCAGACTGAAGACTGACTGACTGCTGTGAGCAGGCAGGTAGAAAATACATACAGATGTGTATCACTACAATGAGGTTCCTTGTCTGTCTTTGTGATCGTCTGGGTTTTAACCTGGGTCGTTTGTACACCAAAATACTTTGTTAGCCAATTAGAAAATAAATACAGATTGGGGGCGACTGTGTGTCGACCATCGAAGTCGAATGCCAAAGGGTACTATTCAGTCACCACTAGAAGGTACTATTCCACCATACATGTCTGCGAATACATTGCCTTCGGAAAGTATTCAGACCCCTTGACTTTTTCCACATCTTGTTACGTTACAGCCTTATTCTAAAATTGATTAAACAATTTTCCCCCCTCATCAATCCACTAACAATACCCCATAATGACAAAGCAGAAATAGATTTTTTGAATTTTTTGCTAATTTATAAAAAAAAGAAATATTACATTTACATAAGTATTCAGACCCTTTACTCAGTAATTTGTTGAAGCCCCTTTGGCAGTGCACACATGTATTTGGGGAGTTTCTCCCATTCTTCTCTGCAGATCCTCTCAAGCTCTGTCAGGTTGGATGGAGAGCGTTGCTGCACAGCTATTTTCAGGTTTCTCCAGAGATGTTCAATCGGGTTCAAGTCCGGGCTCTAGCTGGGCCACTCAAGGACATTCAGAGACTTGTCCCGAAGCCACTTCTGCGTTGTCTTAGCTGTGTGCTTAGGGTCGTTGTCCTGTTAGAAGGTGAACCTTCGCCCCAGTCTGAGATCCTGAGTGCTCTGGATCATGTTTTCATCAAGGATCTCTCTGTACTTTGCTCTGTTCATCTTTGCCTCGATCCTGACTAGTCTCCCAGTCCCTGCTGCTGAAAAACATCCCCACAGCATGATTCTGCCACCACCATGCTTCACCGTACGGATGGTGCCAGGTTTCCTCCAGACGTGACACTTGGCATTCAGTCCAAAGAGTTCAATCTTGGTTTCATCAGACCAGAGAATCTTGTTTCTCATGGTCTGAGAGTCTTTAGGTACCTTTTGGCAAACTCCAAGCGGGCTGTCATGTGCCTTTTACTGAGGAGTAGCTTCTGTCTGGCCACTCTACCATAAAGGCCTGATTGGTGGAGTGCTGCAGAGATGGTTGTCCTTCTGGAAGGTTCTCCCATCTCCACAGAGGAACTCTAGAGCCCTGTCAGAGTGACCATCGGGTTCTTGGTCACCTCCCTGACCAAGGCCCTTCTCTCACGACTGCTCAGTTTGGCAGGGCGGCCAGCTCTAGGAAGAGTCTTGGCAGTTCCAACCTTCTTCCATTTAAGAATGATGGAGGCCACTGTGTTCTTGGGGACCTTCAATGCTGCAGAATATTTTTGGTACCCTTCCCCAGATCTGTGCCTCGCCACAATCCTGTCTCGGAGCTCTACGGACAATTCCTTCGACGTCATGGCTTGGTTTTTGCTCTGACATACACTGTCAACTGTGGGACCTTATATAGACAAGTGTGTGCCTTTCCAAGTCATGTCCAATCAATTGAATTTACCACAGGTGGACTCCAATGAAGTTGTAGAAACATCTCAAGGATGATCAATGGAAACAGGATGCACCTTAGCTCAATTTCGAGTCTCATAGCAAAGGGTCTGAATACTTATGTAAATAAGGTATTTCTGTTTTGTTTTTTTTATACATTTTGCCAAAAATTCAAAAAACTGTTTTCGCTTTGTCATTATGGGGTATTGTGTGTAGATTGCTGAGGATTTATTTTTATTTCATCCATTTTAGAATAAGGCTGTAACGTAACAAAATGTGTAAAAAGTCAAGGGGTCTGAATACTTTCCGAAGGCACTGTATATACACACACACACACGCACGCACCCTCGCACGCACGCACGCACACAATCACACACACACACAAACAGCTGACCAAGACACCAGTCTCTCGTTGAGGAAAGAAATATTTATTAATAACTGCAGTAATCATGATAATAACTGTGATAATAATTTAACGATCATAATAAATAGTACTGTATTTTTTGAAGCACATTGAAAGCATACACAAAGTAGAACAAAACAGGAACAGAAACCAAATCCCAAAGTTAGAGTACAGGTTTTGAACAGCTCAACATGTAATCTCTTGAAATTGTTCAATATATATTTTATTATGTTATTCGTTTACCTACTCATCTTTTAATCTTTGAACAATTGCCAAAAAGAATAGAGAAAAAAAAACAAAAAAAATATTTATTTGTTGCACAGATTTCAGTGAAGCACATGAAGAGTCATCGTTTTGAATATCCAGTAATACAATGTTCTGATATAGACAGAAAAAGGAGGATTTGTACATTCTGAATACAAAAGCACAACGTTCATAAGCCGTAAACAGACAGACAGAGAGACAGACAGACCGGCACGAACAGAATGGAAGGGCTTCTCTGTCACAGCGACAGCTTACTCCTACACCACTCCAACCTTTGTGCTTTGGGGGACTACAGAGGGCGTTGTGAACTAGGATGGTGACGGATGGGGACGGAGGTGGATAAACTATAGGGGAGGTAGGTCTGTGGTTTTGGCTTAGGGAGTTGAGAGCTGGTTCGGGTACTATAGGATAAACTGGGTCTGAACTGGTTTGGGTTTTGGACTGAGGTTTCTGGATTTAGATGAGACTGGGTCAGGGTTTTTGCATTAGGGTTTAGGGTTGTAAACAAATTGGAAAGTTCGAGGAAACCGACATTTGGTTTTCGTAAGGAAGCTTGTGGATTTTCAGGAAGCTATCATTGGAATAAGTGGCGGATCTGGGCTTAGGGTTAGGCGGCACAGAGGTATAGGTAACTTTAGGAGCAGTGGGTGGAGGGGTACGGTAGGGTACAGCAGGTGGAGGGGTACGGTAGGGTACAGCAGGTGGAGGGGTACGGTAGGGTACAGCAGGTGGAGGGGTACGGTAGGGTACAGCAGGTGGAGGGGTACGGTAGGGTACAGCAGGTTATTAGCCTTAGACACTAACAGAGCTTCACAGTTGTTTGGGCCAAATCCTAACTCGAGATCCACTCACTTAAATCACATGTTTGCGTAAGGTCCTCATTGACATCAAAGTCTTGCAGAGTTACATGTTTTGATTTCAAATTAGAATTAATTCATTTCAGAGCAAATATTAACACACAGACACACTACCAACTCTTTCTGCGGTGCTGGGAATAAAAAGTATTACCAATGTTCTATGCTCAATGACAAAAACTGATCCCTGCACTAACATTCACTTATTCACGTTTATTTGAATGTGTAAGTCCGATAGATGGACATAGTCACAGCGGTAAACGTGTGCACAGGACTCATTTTATAACCGCTTTTATCACACATCTCTTTCACCAGGGATGAACAGCAGGTCTACATGTAAACAGGAAGGACGTTTTAAACAGACAAAAGAACCATAGAATCAGAATATCAGGATGACTAAAACCCCTTAAAGGTCTCGGCTCCCAGATCTCTGTTAGACTGACATCGTAGTTTTGCTTGTCTTTTTTAATACATGAGGTCTCAGTCTCTCTCAGTGCCAGTGCAGTCCCTTGAGCTCTGCAATGACAACTTGACAACAACAGATTGAGTGGTTAGATGTGGACAGGGGTTTTTCTCTATAACACACACACACACACAAACACACGCGCGCACTCACACACGCGCACACACACGCATACACATGCACGCACGCACACACAAACCTTTCTGGTTCAGGTCTCATCATTTGTGCCACATACATAACTAACATACACCTGTTAGTTAACATGTTAATAAACAAACAGCTGTCCCCCTGTCCCCCTGTGCAGATACCCGTTCTGTCTTCTCTGAGAAAAATAATGCAGCAAAGTGGGTTTATTTATGTGGAACCTTCCATCCATTCCACTGCGGGGAAACGTCCATAGACCAGCCTGTCAGATGCAGTCACACCTGAGTCCAGGGAAACGTCCATAGACCAGCCTCTCTGATACAGTCACACCTGAGTCCAGAGATAGCAGCTCATTGTGGTGTAGAAAAGCTTGATCTGCAGCAGAGGCTAAGGTGAACTTAGAAAGGAAAGAGAGCTCAGTTTTACAGTACCATCCTGTCCTCCACTCAGAGAGGAGAGGGATAGGGTGTCCCCCTCATTCCCTGTCTTCAAACCTGGATCCACAACTCTCCTCTTGTGTATAGGTCACAAATCCCCTCCAACACACCTCAAGGTTTTAGCTTAGCACTGTCATTGTGAAGGACACACAGTGCCTTGTCTCAATCTGAGTCAGAACCCTGCTTCACCCCCCCACCCCCTCTCAGCACTAGTCCCTCGCTAGGCCCTCACTCACACACTCACTCTCTCTCTCTCTCTCTCTCTCTCTCTCTCTCTCTCTCTCTCTCTCTCTCTCTCTCTCTCTCTCTCTCTCTCTCTCTCTCTCTCTCTCTCTCTCTCTCTCTCTCTCTCTCTCTCTCTCTCTCTTTCACCTCAGGAGAGAGAAGAAGAATAAATAAAAAATAAATCAATATTTAAAAAACGTATTTTATCTGGCACACAAGACAGCCTGCGATGCTCCTCTCCTGGTGTCCTTGTTCTCATCAAATGTGAAAAGCCTTGGTGCGAAGCGTTCTGACTGATCCAGTAATGATTACACGGTTCTTATCTGGAGGACGTCTGTCTGCAGGGCACTGGTGTGTTCCACATAATACCTTCCCCACGAGTTCCACGTAATACCCTCCCCAGTAGTTTTGGCCTTGGCGTGACCGTCTGAAGTCCAGCAGTACGTCAGGATGACACCTTTTGCTATATTATCGTCATGTAGTGTTCTGCATATACATTGTTACAGAGTACTTTTTAAACATTTTTAAAATAACGACATTCACATAAAAAGAGTTTTTGAAGTTACATTCAATAGAACCAAAGGAGGAATAAACAGTTAATAACACTACACAAGTAGATCAATCTCTCGGGATGGTCGACAGTGCATTACTTCCGACGTCCATGAATCAAATATCAATTATCAAAAATCAAACTTAATTCCAAGGGTTGCAGACCACAAATAGATATATTTATATTCATCATATATAAATGTTTTTTTCTTACTCAGTAATACAATAAATACAACATTAGTAAATGGCTACAACGGACTTTTCCCCACCATGTCTGACAGCATGTTATTAGTACAATGTTTAAATATAGAAGGATGTTATTAAAGTAGAGCTCGATATAAATAGAACGTTTTAAAGAGACTTTAATAAAACTTTGTTGGTTGGTTTTGCGACCCCTCTGACGGAACCGTCCTCTCCTCCCTTTCTCTCTCAGAACGATCCTGAGCCCATATCTAAGACGGATGGAGGAGTCAAAGACTGCATCCCAAATGGCACCCTATTCCCTATGTAGTGCACTACTTTTTAAACTGTATTGTGCTATATTGGGAATGGGGTACATTTTGGGACACGTACCCAAGTTACGATCGGGGGTAGACAGCTCCATGCTTCTATTTATAGCTACATCCCCAACCCGCCCGCCCTCTGCCCCGCCCCCCACCCCCCTCACCCCTCACCCCGACACAATGTACAAAAGAAGCCGTTTGTTTACTGCACAGCACAGCCACAACACCACAACAACATGTTTTGGTAGCGACGCTGGGGTTCGGGGGGGGGGGGGGGGGGGGATCTTAATTTGATCACCCTGCGGCAGGAAGACTTTTAAAACGTTTATTTGAGGTTTAAGAAGGCTTCTGAAGTTTGTAATTTCCACTTTGAAATTTGACTTGATTTTCCCTTACGAATTAATTTCAGCCACTATAAAAATGTCCATTAATTATAATCCACATAATAATTCAAATTTCCCGTTGCTGTAGGATTATTTTCCTGCTGTAGGCGACTGGCTCAAATTAAGATCCTACATTTGTAAATACAATACAGTGGGTGTTCCCTGGCTTTTTTACAGGCTTCTCTGCTTCCTCTCTGCTAAACACCTTCTTCTTCTTCCTTGGCATTGATATTGGAGCATTCAGGGGGTCTTTTAGTTCAAGCTACAGAGATACAAAGTGGACTGGAAGCGCAACGTGTAGCAAGAGCTGTTTTTCAAGTGGAAGGAAGCTCCAACAGTCTATAGCTGTACACTAGAGTTTGACTGTCCCCCTCACTTCTTGTTTACACATATGACCCACAGGAAGTAATTCATTCTAAACAGTCAAACGTTGTTGACTGCCGAGCGAGGTTGACCTGTAAACGTGGCCCATATGGTTCAGAGTTTGTGTGTAATGTCACACATTTTGACCTTTCCAACAATGAACCTAGGACATTTGTGGAAGATGCAGCCAAGCTCTCATTCGCCTGCCATTTGGTGTCGTTGCTATGGCGTTACCACAGTGTTACTGTGGCATTACCATGACGACCAAGGAAGAGTCATGTCAGGCGGACAAGCAACCCCTCACCACCAGCGTCTTGGCCCCCACTGGCACGTCAGCCCGCCCTCCCAACCCCCTCGGTCCGCAGTGGGAAGGGGGGGGCAAGGATGTCACCCCTCACCTCCCCTTCTTCCAAACTGCCACATTATACATCTCTGTTTTTTTGTAGATTTTTTTTTTAAACATATATATATACATTACATATAATATATCTACATTCTTTCGTTTTTGGAAATCATAAACTTAAAAAAGTTTAGAAAAATACAATTGTTTTATGGTGACCTCTCTTGGTCTCTTCCGCCCATCAAGGCTTGTCCCAGGGGTAAGCTATGTGTTGCTCCGCCCCTAAAACTGGAGGTGCAGTGGTTTAGTCCGTTGCTATGGTGCTTGGCCAAAACATCTTCCGTCCATTCTCCCCTGTAGACCTTGATAGAAGGGGTCCTGACAATGGCCTCTCGTTTGACATTTTTGTTGGTTTCCTTTATGTAGTTTTTTTTGTGTTCTTTCTTCCTCCATGTTGTCATCCTACTAGTCCTTCTTTTATTTACTAGAATAGAAAAACAAACAGGTCAATGGATATTTTATATTTTTTCAACAAAATACTTTTTCATATAATAAATTCATAGTAGGAGCACATGAGACATTGGATATATTCTAAAGTATAGCGACAGGTGTAAAGTCTGCATAAAATATGTCATAGTCAATATATAACATCAAAATGTTTAATTAAAATAAAATAAAACAATGCAACTTATAATAAAATCAGTAACATTTTAACTAGTTTAAATGTAATAACATTGACTCTGAGATCAGAGTGAGAGAGAGAGAGAGAGAGAGAGAGAGAGAGAGAGAGAGAGAGAGAGAGAGAGAGAGAGAGAGAGAGGTGGGGAAAGAGAGAGAGAGAGAGAGAGAGAGAGAGAGAGAGAGAGAGAGAGAGAGTAATGTGAGTGTAATGTTTACTGTTTACTGTTAATTTTTTATTGTTTTATTATCTACTTCACTTGCTTTGGCAATGTAAACATATGTTTCCCATGCCAATAAAGCCCCTTAAATTGAAATTGAATTGAATTGAGAGAAGGGATAAACTCTGTATTGAATCCCTGCAGAGGGAGAGAGTTCTGCCACACAGTGGGGGTTCTGTTGACAGGCTACATGACCGGCACTCAGTTACACTTCAAATCCGGGAGACGAGACGAGAAGAGGAGAAGAGGGATGGAGAGGAGAGGAGAAGGAGAGAGTCCTGGGGGCTCTGTCTCGACAGAACCTCTTTAATTCAGGGAGATGAGCGTCGGGCGCGTCGATCTTCAGAGGGAGAGCACAGAGGCCGACTTTAATTTCAGCAGCACTTTGTAGTCCCTCACCCCCTCCTCCCCCCTCCTCCCCTGTTCCTCCCATCCTCCGGAGAGAGGAACCCAGAAACCAGCACAGCTGTGTCCTGGCTTCACCAATCAGCCCCAATAACGCTTCCCTCTCGTCTCCTGTAGCGGTCGATCCCCCAGCCTCACGCGGGAGGGCCTTAAAAGCCCTGCTCCACAAACAAACAGAAATACAGTGGAGGGAGGAAGGGACCAGAGGGAGGGGGAAGGAGGGAGGAAGCTAGAAGAAGAAGAACAGAAAGAAGAACAACAACAGCATTGTGAATCCCTCTAGTCGTCGGTGTGGTGAAAGCTCTCTCTCTCCCCCCTCTTTCTCCCCCCTCTTTCTCCCTCTCTCGGAGAGCGGAGGTGACAAACATATTAATCACCTCGGGCAAATAACTCCCGGAGAAGTTAATCACCCCCCCCCACCCTTCATCATCACCCCCCCCCACCCTCTCACCCCCAGCCTCCCCGCAGCCCCCCCACCCCCAGCCTCCCCTCAGCCCCCCCACCCCCAGCCTCCCCTCAGCTCCCTCCACCTGCCCTTGTGTGTGTGTGTGCTTTAGCAAAGACTTCCTCAAAGAAAGAGAGAGAGAGAGTAAAAGAGGGAAAGAGAGAGATGGACAGAGCGAGAGAGCGAGAGAGAGAGGTAAGGGAAAGAGAGAGAGGCAGAGGCAGAGAGAGAGAGAGAGAGAGAGAGAGAGAGAGAGAGAGAGAGAGAGAGAGAGAGAGAGAGAGAGAAGAGAGAGAGAGGTAGAGGGAAAGAGAGAGAGAGAGGCGGAGAGCGAGAGAGAGAGAGAGAGAGAGAGAGAGAGAGAGAGAGAGAGAGAGAGAGAGAGGCAGAGAGAGAGAGAGAGAGAGAGAGAGAGAGAGAGAGAGAGAGAGAGAGAGAGAGAGAGAGAGAGAGAGAGAGAGAGAGAGAGAGAGAGAGAGAGAGAGAGAGAGAGAGAGAGAGGAGAGAGAGAGCAGAGGGAGGAGTGAGTAAGAAAGAAGTGACTAGAGGTGATATAGTGGGCTGGACCATCTGTCATGTTTCAAAAAGCAAAGCAGAGTCACCTTGCGTTACCTTTCTTTGTGTAATGGAATAAACATCCTTGAAAGAATAGACAAGCGTGAAGCCTGACTTGTTTAAAGACAAAGTATATTGAGTGTGAGGATCAACAGTTAAATAGGATATATACTTTTGCTTCATTTTGACATTGAAAAATCCGTGGCTCCCTTGATATGGGGCCTACATGAAGGAAAACATTTATCTTCTGTCCAGAGGCAGAGCAACAGTAACATACAGTACTAAGTATTGATACAGTAGTGTAGCCTGATACAGGAAGGTTTCCGAGCATATCAGAAAAATAAAAACTTAAAAACATAGAAGACATACAGTAATAACACAGTACATATGCTGTGATGATGACCACTTGACAGGGGAGTAGACATACAGTACACATACAAAAGAGAGTTTGCAATACCTGTGTACATAAATACAGTATTTAGAGTTTTTTTTGCTTGTTGTTTATGTATATATATTTTTAAAGAAATGTAAAACAGCAGAACAAAGTTGCACAAAACACACATTTAAACGACTCCGCTCTCTGCTAGTGACACACAGTGAAAAATTAACATGTCGAATGAATCAATACAAAAAAAAAAGCACAACAGATCTGCACCTCAAGTTTGGCCTTTTATTCAATGGTTATGGCAATGTGAGTCCTATAGTCGAGTTTATGAATAACTTGTGGGCCATGAATTGGATGTCACCTGACTCTAGCACTGTGGCTCATTCATAACATCTACCAGAATACTGTCACCTGGTATTCCATTGAGAAAATATGTCTCTGTTACTTTACATGGGAGAGATAACTAGGATTTACAACGCAGACAAACATCCCAGCCAGTGAGAGTTATATAAAAATGAGCGTGGGCTGATGTTGGCGTATGGGCTTTGGACATTGACTTGGATCCAGCAGAATGGCAATAAAGTATGAATAAATGGATTGTGGGGGAAGAGGGAGAGACTAGCTGAGAGAGCTGACGGCAGCCATTTTTGTGGCTGGCCCGTGGCCCATGGTTCCATCTTACAAATGACTGCATTAACAGAGCCAATTAAAGTGGCAATCATTTAATGGTCACCTACGCAGCCATGCGAGACTGGGACTTTCATCGTCAATCGGCCGTAAGGCGGTAATATTCAGTTAGAGCAATCTGGCCAGTGGACCGACTCAGCTCCGCTCTACTCTCAATAAAACATGTTTCCATGTCTCCACTCAGCACTGACTGGGTATTAGGAAGAACAGTTCTAGGAGGAGAAGAGTTATTCCTTTGAAAAGAAGTACACTGAATCGCTTAATTTAATGGCAGCTATCAATAGTAGTTATTTGTAGTTAATTGTACAAAATAGTTTGTAGAAATGTTCAAATAACTAGGAATATTTGTGAAAAATAAGTACAAATATAATGTGTTTTGTAAATTGTATTTTGGAGAAGATAAAACAGATTTTATACAAATTTTTCTAAACGTATTTTGTTTTCTCATAAACTAACGAACACATGCTTTTCAGGACAGGCCTCTCTCCCTTCACCAGAAATCAGATGGAGTGATGGGAAAAAAAGGAGAAAATAATAGCGTTTTATCGACCAACCGCTTTCCCTATCTCACCTCTGCAGTCATACTACCCAGAATGCTTTCGCCTCTAAGCGCTCTTTGCGTTTTAGGAGCATCGTAAAGGGGGGAACAGAGCTAGAGTCGTTTAAAATTGGGCTCGTCTATTTCAAAACATAAAAATAACAACAAAAAGCAACAAAAATGCAAAACAACATTAAAAAAAAAACACAATTTGTCAGAGAGCTACTGCTCCTCCTCTGGGTTATTTGGACACATTGTAGACACACAGACCGTATTATAGCGCAACACTTCACATGGTCATCTGACAAAAGACACATAGAATGACAAGGTAAGCCATAGTTGCATCTCAACCAGCACCCTTTCCCTATATAGTGCATTACTTTTGACCAGGGTGCCATTTGGGAAGCACTCTGTCTCTCCCCTTCAGTATACCAACAATGAAGTTAAAGCCTTTTTTTAAGTCATAAAATGTCACCACTGTTTGACCCACTGTTTAACCCACTGTTTAGCCCACTGTTTAGCCCGCTGTTTAACCCACTGTTTAACCCACTGTTTAACCCACTGTTTAGCCCACTGTTTAACCCAATGTTTAGCCCACTGTTTAGCCCGCTGTTTAACCCACTGTTTAACCCACTGTTTAACCCACTGTTTAGCCTACTGTTTAACCCACTGTTTAACCCACTGTTTAACCCACTGTTTAACCCACTGTTTAACCCACTGTTTAGCCTACTGTTTAACCCGCTGTTTAACCCACTGTTTAACCCACTGTTTAGCCCGCTGTTTAACCCACTGTTTAACCCACTGTTTAACCCACTGTTTAACCCACTGTTTAACCCACTATTTAACCCACTGTTTAACCCACTGTTTAACCCACTGTTTAACCCACTGTTTAACCCACTGTTTAGCCTACTGTTTAACCCGCTGTTTAACCCACTGTTTAACCCACTGTTTAGCCCGCTGTTTAACCCACTGTTTAACCCACTGTTTAACCCACTGTTTAACCCACTGTTTAACCCACTATTTAACCCACTGTTTAACCCACAGTTTAACCCACTATTTAACCCACTGTTTAACCCACTATTTAACCCACTGTTTAACCCACTGTTTAACCCACTGTTTAGCCTACTGTATAACCCACTATTTAACCCACTGTTTAACCCACTGTTTAACCCACTGTTTAACCCACTGTTTAACCCATATAGATCATGATATAAGTTTATGAAGGAAGAACACTATTTTTTCTTGTTTTTCTATCTTTTTCTAGATTTTCTCAATCTAATAATAATAGATAATAGCACTATAATCCATTTGATATACTAATAAATACTATACTGTAACACTTACAATTCTATAATAACACACAAGTATTGTATGTAAATGATTCTAGGAAAAAAGAACATCTTGTAAAAATACGAAAACAAGGAAAAAGAGAGTAATTTCAGGAAGAATTGTGTAAAGTGCCAAGAGGAAGATATATAAGGAATGAAATATATAGTAATATTAATATTATTCATAATAAAAGTCAACATACGCAACACGAGAGGATTATTTACATAACAAAATAAGAGCTGCGGCAGAGTTGATATCCCACTGCCACAGAACAGCTGTTTTTACATTGTGAGGTCAAAGGTCTATTGAGAGTGATGTAGACCGATATATTTGAATATAAGAATATGTTGTATAATATAAATACTGATATACTTGTGGTGGATATGTAAGATTTTTTTTGGCTAGATATATTTGCCGCGTGAGCCGAGCTGGTCAAAGACGTTTTGTCATGAAAAACTGCCAGGTTACAGTGTAGAGAATAACTCTACCAATATGAACAGATCAACAGAATGAACCCCACGCAACAAGTCTTACCATTTTAAGCACCCTTGTTTTAAAAAAAAAGGTTGCGCGTTTGCCCTTTTGAATTATTTAAGAAGACCCAGATGTTGTACTAAGAATACAGATGCTATAGTAACAACAGGATAGCTCATATTCCTTACGGTACACTGTGAATCCATGGAGCAGGCATTTGGATGGGAACAGTCAATGCCATATATTTCTATATTTGTTTCTATATTTTTCTAAATATATGTCTCCGGTTACAAACATTGAGGATCGAGGATAAATTGGGTGACGGACACAAAAGCCAGTCAGACACATGTTTATGATTGAAGGAACAGAATAACACATAAGGGAACACTATTATCTCAATCTACGAGTGAGGAAACGGTGTACGAGCAGTGAATGAGGTTCCTAAGTGTGACATTTAGCAGAACCCCAAGGACATGGGAGGTTACGAGATTACACTTCCTGTCTTCCCTAAAAAGTAGAGGAAGGTGATGGAGAGAGAGGTGGGGGAGGAGAGAGTTTATCCAATCCATATTTCACAATGGCCTCCTCCTCATTGGGAACAGATAGGGAGAGTCTTCAGTAATTGACACAACAGCCATGGCAATGGACAAAAGAGATGTGTGTCCCTGTTTGTGTGTGTGTGTGTGTGTGTATGTATGTGTCCCTGTTTGTGTCTGTGTGTGCATTGTGTGTGTGTATGTGTCCCTGTGTGTGTGTGTGTGTGTGCCTCGTGTGTGTGTATGTGTCCCTGTTTGTGTGTGTGTGTGTGTGTGTGTGTGTGCGTGCGTGTGTGTCCCCCTGTTTGTGTGTGTTTGCGCTTGTGTGGGTGCGCTGCTGTGTGTCCCTGTGTGGGTGTGTGTTCATCTGCGCTGCGATTTAAGTGTGTGTGTGTGTCTGCCTACACTCCTGTGTCTGTGCCTGCGTGTGAGTGTCCCTGTGTGTCTGTGTGTATTTGTATGCGTATGATTGTGTATGTGTAGTCAGTCTGGTGTATCTTCAAATGAGATCAGTGCTTATTGACTGAGCTCTGTTATCTCTAATCTGTTTCTCTCCTCTACACAGTCTCCTTCCCTCGACGCCCGCCACCACTGACTCCCCTCTTTACGATCCCATTACACAGCACATGTGCGTGTGCGTGTGTGTGTGTGTGTGTGAGAGTCTGTGTGTGGATGAGAGTCTGTGTGTGGATGAAAGTCTGTGTGTGTGTGAGAGTCTGTGTGTGGATGAGAGTCTGTGTGTGGATGAGAGTCTGTGTGTGGATGAGAGTCTGTGTGTGGATGAGAGTCTGTGTGTGTGGATGAGAGTCTGTGTGTGGATGAGAGTCTGTGTGTGGATGAGAGTCTTTGTGTGGATGAGAGTCTGTGTGTGGAAGAGATCCTATTTCACAACAAGGTTATTGCTTCACCTCTCTCTCTCTCTCTCTCTCTCTCTCTCTCTCTCTCTCTCTCTCTCTCTCTCTCTCTCTCTCTCTCTCTCTCTCTCTCTCTCTCTCTCTCTCTCTCTCTTTCTCTCTCTCTCTCTCTCTCTCTCTCTCTCTCACACACACCACTTCTTTAAATGCTGCTGGGCCTGGGGGGGGGGGGGGGGGGGGGAAGAAAGTGTCTTGAGTAACCTGTCCCTTACAGACAGAGAGAGTCAATCTCAGAGAAATGAAAGAGAAGAACACAGTCTTAAAGTGATGGAAAGATGTATTTAAGACTCAGTAACACTGAACATCTTCTCCTGTGGGAGTCCTAACATCCTTCCTAATGTCAATCACAAATCTAAGAGCCCCCCCCCCCCCCCTTCCCTCTACCTTCCCACCTTTGCACCTGAGGGTTGTGTCCCAAATGGCAGCCTATTCTCCTTTATAGTGCACTACTTTTGACCAGATCCCAAAGGGTCAAAAGGCTCTGGTCAAGAGTGGTGCGCTACTACCATTTGGGACACACCCCAGGTGTCAGGTAATCAGACTATCTATATGGGACAGTGTCTGCCACCATGTAAGGTAACAACTCACTGGCCTAATCAATATGCACTTCTGTCTTCTCTATCTTACAGGCCTGTAGGGTGGCAGGTAGCCTAGCGGTTAAGGGCGTCGGGCCAGTAACCGAAAGGTCACTGGTTCAAATCCCCTAGCCAGCAAGGCAGTTAACCCCCAACAACAACTGCTCCTTGGGCACCATGGATGTCAATCAAAGCAGCCCCCCGCAACACTCTGATTCAGTTGGGTTAAATGCAGAGGACACATCTTAGTTGAATGCTTTCAGTTGTGCCACTGACTAGGTATCCCCTAGTGCCAGTAAAGAACACTAGCCTTTCTCTCCTCTTAAATCATATATCTACTATTTGAATAACAGCACAAGTAACCATCAACTTTTCCTTTCAACATCCTATTTGTTGAATAGTGTTACTTATTCAAAGATATAGTTCACTTTGGCATGGCAAAATACACATCACTGATGAACTGAAATGGTCCACCCACGCAGACAGTGTGGTGAAGAAGGCGCAACAGAGCCTCTACAACCTCAGGAGGCTGAAGAAATTTGGCTTGGCACCTAAAACCCTCACAAACCTTTACAGATGCACAATTGAGAGCATCCTGTAGGGCTGTATCACCGCCTGGTACGGCAACTGCACCGCCCACAACCGCAGGGCTCTCCAGAGGGTGGTGCGGTCTGCCGAACGCATTACCGGGGGCAAACTACCTGCCCTCCAGGACACCCAATGTCACAGGAAGGCCAAAAAGATCATCAAGGACATCAACCACCCGAGCCATTGCCTGTTCACCCCACTATCATCCAGAAGGCGAGGTCAGTACAGGTGCATCAAAGCTGGGACCGAGAGACTGAAAAACAGCTTCTATCTCAAGGCCATCAGACTGTTAAATAGCCATCATTAGCACATTAGTGGCTGCTGCTGCCTATAGAAATCACTGGCCACTTTAAGAAATGGAACACTAGTCACTTTAATAATGTTTTACATATTTTGCATTACTCATCTCATACAGTGAGGGAAAAAAGTATTTGATCCCCTGCTGATTTTGTACGTTTGCCCACTGACAAAGAAATTATCAGTCTATAATTTTAATGGTAGGTTTATTTGAACAGTGAGAGACAGAATAACAACAAAAAAATCCAGAAAAACGCATGTCAAAACTGTTATAAATTGATTTGCATTTTAATGAGGGAAATAAGTATTTGACCCCCTCTCAATCAGAAAGATATCTAGTTCCCAGGTGTCTTTTATACAGGTAACGAGCTGAGATTAGGAGCACACTCTTAAAGGGAGTGCTCCTAATCTCAGCATGTTACCTGTATAAAAGACACCTGTCCACAGAAGCAATCAATCAATCAGATTCCAAACTCTCCACCATGGCCAAGACCAAAGAGCTCTCCAAGGATGTCAGGGACAAGATTGTAGACCTACACAAGGCTGGAATGGGCTACAAGACCATCGCCAAGCAGCTTGGTGAGAAGGTGACAACAGTTGATGCGATTATTCGCAAATGGAAGAAACACAAAATAACTGTCAATCTCCCTCGGCCTGGGGCTCCATGCAAGATCTCACCTCGTGGAGTTGCAATGATCATGAGAACGGTGAGGAATCAGCCCAGAACTACATGGGAGGATCTTGTCAATGATCTCAAGGCAGCTGGGACCATAGTCACCAAGAGAACAATTGGTAACACACTACGCCGTGAAGGACTGAAATCCTGCAGCGCCCGCAAGGTCCCCCTGCTCAAGAAAGCACATATACAGGGCCGTCTGAAGTTTGCCAATGAACATCTGAATGATTCAGAGGAGAACTGGGTGAAAGTGTTGTGGTCAGATGAGACCAAAATCGAGCTCTTTGGCATCAACTCAATTCGCCGTGTTTGGAGGAGGAGGAATACTGCCTATGACCCCAAGAACGCCATCCCCACCGTCAAACATGGAGGTGGAAACATTATGCTTTGGGGGTGTTTTTCTGCTAAGGGGACAGGACAACTTCACCGCATCAAAAGGGACGATGGTCAGGGCCATGTACCGTCAAATCTTGGGTGAGAACCTCCTTCCCTCAGCCAGGGCATTGAAAATGGGTCGTGGATGGGTATTCCAGCATGACAATGACCCAAAACACACGGCCAAGGCAACAAAGGAGTGGCTCAAGAAGAAGCACATTAGGGACCTGGAGTGGCCTAGCCAGTCTCCAGACCTTAATCCCATAGAAAATATGTGGAGGGAGCTGAAGGTTCGAGTTGCCAAACGTCAGCCTCGAAACCTTAATGACTTATAGAAGGTCTGCAAAGAGGAGTGGAACAAAATACCTCCTGAGATGTGTGCAAACCTGGTAGCCAACTACAAGAAACGTCTGACCTCTGTGATTGCCAACAAGGGTTTTGCCACCAAGTACTAAGTCATGTTTTGCAGAGGGGTCAAATACTTATTTTCCTAATTAAAATGCAAATCAATTTAAAAAAAATTTGACATGGGTTTTTCTGGATTTTTTTGTTGTTATTCTGTCTCTCACAGTTCAAATAAACCTACCATTAAAATTATAGACTGATCATGTCTTTGTCAGTGGGCAAACGTACAAAATCAGCAGGGGATCAAATACTTTTTCCCCTCACTGTATGTATATACTGTATTCTATAATATTCTACTGTATCTTAGTCCATGCCGCTCTATCATTGCTCGTCCATATATGTATATATTCTTAAGTCCATTCCTTACTTAGATTGGTGTGTATTGGGTATATGTTGTGAAATTGTTAGATATTACTTGTGAGATATTACTGCACTGTCGGAGGTAGAAGCACAAGCATTTCGCTACACCAGCAATAACATCTGCTAAACACGTGTATGTGACAAATACAATTTGATTTGATTTGATATAATGAATATGAATTGAAGATACTGTATGTAATGACTCTCTTTCTAAAAAGAAAAACTGACCAATGAAATTGCTGTTGCAACGTTGTAGTATTATTGCTTATTTTGTAGAAAGCCATTCTGTGGAGATGGGATACCTTCTGCCTTTGGCTCAGTGCCACAATCAATGCTCTCTCTCTGACACACTGCTGCTGCTGCCCAGGCCATACAACAATGGCTGCCATAGCTCTCCTTCTCCCCCCTCTCTTCCTGCTACACATCATTCTAGGATACATCACTTCCTGTCAGCCATTTTGTGCAATTTTGTCACATTTCAACCTCCTTTAGCTGAATGCATTTATGTTTATCTCATTAGCCTACGAAGCCTACTCTTGGGCCCTATTCCCTAAATAGTGCACTACTTTTGACCAGATCCTTATGGGCCCTGGTCACTGGTCAAAACTAGTGCACTTAATATAGAATAGGGTGCCAAATGAAATGTCCTTTATCATTTACTAACTTAATAAAATCCAGTTTGAAATGTGTTGAGTAAACGGGAATTGCTGAACATTAGCGGGCTTAATGTATATTGGGGAAATGACTAATTGAAACATTAAGGGTAGAGACCCGTCCCACAGGAGCCCAGTTTGAGAGCACAAACTTACAGAGGGATATACAGTTGCAGCATTTATGTTTTTTCGTTGGTGAATTCCCTCGCCATGATTCCCATTATAAAGGCATTATACAGACAATGTCAACCTATTGTCAATTTATGCAATACTATTGTTAATGAGATTATAATTTGTAATCATTAAAGGTGTTACATTAATGACAATATTTTGGCTTTATTGGAAAGCACCACCTGCTTTCTCACATTCCAGAAACCATAAATCTCAACCCAGAGCAATACATTCAAATCAATACAGGAAATAAAAAAAGAGCATCATCATTTCCAAAATATGTACAGTACATCGATGACAGACATATAGTTAGATAAAACTCTTAAAAGGAGACATCAACTTGAGAATCTTGACAAGGGGGTCATGTGATTTGTTGACCTGGAGTTGTTTTGTTCTAGTTTTAGTTTTCCATTGAAGAGGAAGGAGGCGTTTAGTTTGATGTATTTTTTTTTTTTTTGCTGGGGGCGGAAGGAGGGAGGAGGGGGGCGTTTGTCCCTCTCTCTCGCTCTAGTACGGAGTGAAGCGACTGCAACCTCCTCTGTATAGGCTAGCCTGCAACATCAAAGATGAAAAAAGCTCCAATCAGTATTCAGTGTAGGAAGCTTGGTTTATATGCCGCGTTCACGTGGTAGTCGGAACTCTGAAATTTCTGACTTGCTAACTGGTTGAACGTGGCATGTGTATAACTACAACCTGTTAGTAAGTCGGAAATTTACGAGTTTCCTAGTTCCAACTAGCACGTAGACGCCACAATATAATATTATATTGGCTTCTTCTTTTTCCCCCACAAAACGTTCTTCCCTTTTTTATTTTGTTGCAATGGTTGGAGTGTTCTTGGAAATTTAGAGGAGATGTGTGCTAGAGACTTAGAAATGAATGTGTTTGTGTGCGTACAGTATGAATGTGTCATTATGTTTGTGAGAAAGGAATGGAAGGAGTTGAGAAGTGATTTGCCATAAGATTCAAACTAAGCAGTGACTCCAATCTTCAATTGGAACTACAAACTCTAAATAGGTCATTGAATCAGATATACAGTAGCTAATTCTCTTTCATGTCCAGATCACGATTTATACCCAGCACGCACCACTCTCTCTGCCCGCAACTCTCTGCCGCCCTACCCCTTTCTCTGCCCCACTACCCCTCTCTCTGCCCCCACCCCTCTGTCCCCCCCTACCCTGTCCCCCCCTACCCCCCTCTCTGCCCTCCCTACCCCTTTCTCTGCCCCACTACCCCTCTCTCTGCCCCCACCCCTCTCTCTGCCCCCTACCTCTCTGTCCCCCCCCACCCCTCTCTCTGCCCCTACCCCTCTGTCCCTCCCTACCCCTCTCTCTGCCCACTACCCCTCTGTCCCCCCCCACCCCTCTCTCTGCCCACTACCCCTCTGCCCTCCCTACCCCTCTCTCTGCCCACTACCCCTCTGTCCCCCCCTACCCCTCTGTCCCCCTCTACCCCTCTCTCTGTCCCCCCTACCCCTCTCTCTGCCCCCCCTACCCCTCTCTCTGTCCCCCCTACCCCTCTGTCTGTCCCCCCCTACCCCCCTCTCTGCCCTCCCTACCCCTCTGTCCCCCCCCACCCCTCTCTCTGCCCCCCTACCCCTATGTCTGTCCCCCTCTACCCCTCTCTCTGCCCCCCCTACCCCTCTCTCTGTCCCCCCTACCCCTCTCTCTGTCCCCCCTACCCCTCTCTCTGTCCCCCCTACCCCTCTCTCTGTCCCCCCTACCCCTCTGTCTGTCCCCCCCACCCCTCTCTCTGCCCCCCTACCCCTCTGTCTGTCCCCCCTACCCCTCTCTCTGTCCCCTCTCTCTGTCCCCCCTACCCCTCTCTCTGTCCCCCCCACCCCTCTCTCCGTCTCCCCTACCCCTCTGTCTGTCCCCCCCACCCATCTCTGCCCCCCCTACCCCTCTCTCTGTCCCCCCTACCCCTCTCTCTGTCCCCCCTACCCCTCTGTCTGTCCCCCCTACCCCTCTGTCTGTCTCCCCCACCAATCTCTGTCCCCCCTACCCCTCTCTCTGTCCCCCCTACCCCTCTGCCCCCCCCTACCCATCTCTGTCCCCCCTACCCCTCTCTCTGTCCCCCCTACCCCTCTCTCTGTCCCCCCTACCCCTCTCTCCGTCCCCCCTACCCCTCTCTCTGTCCCCCCTACCCCTCTCTCTGTCCCCCCTACCCCTCTCTCTGTCCCCCCTACCCCTCTCTCTGTCCCCCCTACCCCTCTCTCTGTCCCCCCTACCCCTCTCTCTGTCCCCCCTACCCCTCTGTCCCCCCCCCACCCATCTCTGTCCCCCCTACCCCTCTCTCTGTCCCCCCTACCCCTCTCTCTGTCCCCCCTACCCCTCTCTCTGCCCTCATTTAGCCATCTTGTGCATTTAGTCACTTCTTGTTCTGCCTTAGGGCTCGATTCAAGGGATTAAAGGCAATGTTCCCATGTTTGCGGAGACTGCATTTATGGTAAACACTGAACATCTCAGCTCAATAGAAAATTACCTTTACATTTTAATTGCTCTATAGCGCTGAATTTCAACGATCCGCAGTGAATTGAGCCCTTAGTGTTTGGCCCAGATTGATACTTTACCTCACCCACTTCTATTCCTATTCAGCCCCTCAATCTTTCTCCAAACATACTGTCGTTTTTACTGTAGTAGTGTATGGATAACATTTGTATTTTTTTGAGTTTGCCGTGTTTAGGAGTGATGGTGGTAGAAACCTGCAATGTACGTGTAGCTAAGAAAAAGGGAGGACAATTTCGAAGGAAAAAAAGGAGAGAATGAATAAGGGAATAAAAAACACAGTTTTAATTAAGTAAATGAAGAAGAAAGAATGGTTGTATAATTAATGAAGGCTTTTAGCTAGCAGCTGCACGGGGGGGGGGCATCGCTCGGTCAGGAGAAGGAAGGGGGGTGCGATTTCCGGCATCACGCGCGTGTCTGCACACAACACCCTGCACATCTGTCTAAGTCAAGACCTCTCTACGAATCAGCTTCTCCGACAGAGCTAAGGGGAGCTGGGTGCCATGTGTATCATTTGGCTGTCTCTATTTTTCGTCTTTATGTTTTTCTTTCATGTTTTTTGTTATTTCTTTAATATCTCACGGCACGCCACAGCGCGAGCTTGATGGTCGTTAATCTTTGGAAGAAGTCCCTACCCACACCTGCGAAAGAAAACTAGTTGTTCTTTCTTATTAAAATTTTTATTTTGGGTCTCTCGTTATTTTTATTTTTTTCATCTTTGATGTTAGCTGCAAAAGCTAGCTAAAAACAAACATTAACCAATCAACTATTTCCTCCTGTGGAAATTTAGGAGACCCCTCTGATAGTGGAGGGTGTACAGGTCTCATTTGGATTTCAAGCGAAGAGCTTCAGGCCAATGAAATTGAAAATGGGGTCAGAGAATAAGGCAACAACATCCCTGGTTCATTTACTGAAGTGGCAACAGCTGATAAATCTCACGTAGAACATCTCACATAGAAAATATCCCATAGAAAATCACACAGTGAGAGAGTCAGCTGCTTCTTTGAAATCAAAGCATTTCAACTCTCCTCCCAAGTGTCCATTCTACTTCCATTTATATGCATCCGTACATCATAAATATATCACATTTGTCATGCTTCGTATTTATCTCATGTATCTTCAACACTCTCTACAGTGCTTGGACTAGTAGTCTGCATCCTATTCTCTATATAGTGCACTACTTTTGACCAAGTCCCTATAGGGAATAGAGGGGGCCATGTGGGATGCAGTGTTAAGCGTGAACACGTTTTAGTAAGCAGTGGTCATTGTCGCCAGAAGAGGACAGAGGACTCACCATGGTGCCCACACCGTACGTGGCCGCTGGACCAATCGTGTGGTGATACGGGTCCGCTGTGGCGTAGACTCTCCCGTAACTGTATGGGAGAGAGACCACACCGTAGTCTCACAACACGTCTTAGGTTACATACGTCAAGTGTGTCCAGGATTCAGTTTAATCAATTACATCATGTTTATTGTGTTAGACAAAACTGGATATTCATTCACATTCAATATGCTAATTAATTAATTGTTTATTCTAATGGACCTAACCCCAAACAGGAAGCATCTGCACATGAGGTTTGATTAAATTGAGGCCCTTAAGAGTTTTGATGACAGATAAGTAGTGTTGAGCCGGTTCAAAAATGAGCATGACACTAACGCTCTGGGGTCCGGAGACTAGATTTCTCCGTCACGTTACAGACAGCCCTATGGGAGAGAAATGCAATCGATTTCTCGCTATAAATGTACATCGTAAAGGTGAGAGTGTGTGATTGCAATGATTTGTTTTTACCCGTTTCAATTCATGAGAAAATGTAGCGAGTGCTTTATCTTCTGGTATAGAGGGATGGAGGAATGGGAGGAGGACGGATAAATGTTAAACCAATCAGACAGACAGAGGGAGGAGAGAAGGAGAGAGGGATGAGAAAGAAAGAGGGATTCAGGAAGATGAAAAGGGTGGGAGGGAGAGAAATGAGACTGTAAGGTTCTGTATTTATTTTCTTTGTCAACCTTGTGTTCTTGAACGTAGCCCTGTTTCTTTGTGTTCTTGAACGTAGCCCTGTTTCTTTGTGTTCTTGAACGTAGCCCTGTTTCTTTGTGTTCTTGCTTGAACGTAGCCCTGTCTTTCATTTTTGTTCATTGATTTCACCTGTGTTAGTTACTCACCTGGTCTCATCAGCTCCTTATTTAGTTCAGTTCTTTCTGTTTGTGCCTTGTGAGGTATTGTTCGTTTTGACTCTACTAAGCCTTTTCCTAGCCCATTTGTGAGAACCAGTTATAGCCTTCAGTCCTAGTTTTTGATTCTCCTGCCTGTTTGCCTACCTGTGTATGACCATTGCCTGTCTGTGACCATGATTCCTGCCTTTTGCAAAGGTGAAATAAACACCTGCCACGCTCTGCTCGTGAATCTACACTTTCTCCCTGAGTATTCATTACAGAAAACGAACAATACCTCACAAGGCACAAACATAATGAACTGAACTAAATAAGGAGCTGATGAGACCAGGTGAGGTCTGTTCTAGGGGCATCCCTGCCCTCTTCCTGCTCTTTCTGTCCTCCTCTCTTCTCCTCTCTGGCTCCTCCCTTCATTCCTCCTGTATCTCTCTCTGTCCTCCTCTCCTCTCTGGCTCCTCCCTTAATTCCTCCTGTATCTCTCTCTGTCCTCCTCTCCTCTCTGGATCCTCCCTTCATTCCTCCTGTATCTCTCTCTGTCCTCCTCTCTTCTCCCCTCTGGCTCCTCCCTTCATTCCTCCTGTAACTCTCTCTGTCCTCCTCTCCTCCTCTCCTCTCTGGCTCCTCCCTTCATCCTCCTGTATCTCTCTCTGTCCTCCTCTCTTTTCCTCTCTGGCTCCTCCCTTCATTCCTCCTGTATCTCTCTCTGTCCTCCTCTCCTCTCTGGCTCCTCCCTTCATTCCTCCTGTATCTCTCTCTGTCCTCCTCTCTTCTCCTCTCTGGCTCCTCCCTTCATTCCTCCTGTATCTCTCTCTGCCCTACTCTCCTCTCTGGCTCCTCCCTTCATTCCTCCTGTATCTATCTCTGTCCTCCTCTCCTCTCTGTCTCCTCCCTTCATTCCTTCTGTATCTCTCTTTCTCTGTCTCTGAAGGCTTATTCCCTGTCTATTCACTAGCACTAGCTCGGAACTAATCCCACCATCCCTCCCTCCATCCGTCCTTTCATCCCCCTCTCTCTCTGAGACGGGACCAGGCGGGCCGCGTCGACCGCTTTATTTATTCCTCTCCTCCACATCCCTCTCTCTGCTTCCTCGTTTGTTTGCCATCTTCCAAAAGCAAAGGATGCCAGCGGAGGTCTGGAGGGCACAGATAAGGCCCTGTATGGGTTAGGGCTAGGGTTGGGCTATCAGAGAGCAGGGTAGGAAAATGAAATGTTGGAGCATGACATCATCGGAAAAAAGTGCAGAGAAGAGACGAAGGAAAGGAGGGATGGAGGAGAGGAAGAAAGAGAGGGAGGAGATGTGAATAGATGGATGGAAGAAGGAGGAGTGAAAATGTATGATGAGGAATCTACAGTACCAGTCAAAAGTGTGGACACACCTACTCATTCAAGGGTTTTTCTTTATTTAAAAAATAACTATTTTCTACCTTGTAGAATAATAGTGAAGACATCAAACTATGAAATAACACACATGGAATCATGTAGTAACCAAAAACGTGTTAAACAAATCAAAATATATTTTATATTTGAGATTCTTCAAATGCCACCCTTTGCCTTGATGACAGCTTTGCACACTCTTGGCATTTTCCCAACCAGCTTCATGAGGTAGTCAACTGGAATGCATTTCAATTAACAGGTGTGCCTTCTTAACAGTTAATTTGTGGAATGTCTTTCCTTTTTAATGTGTTTGAGCCAATCAGTTGTGTTGTGACAAGGTAGGGGGGTATACAGAAGATGGCCCTATTTGGTAAAAGACAAAGTCCATATTATGGCAAGAACAGCTCAAATAAGCAAAGGGAAACGACAGTCCATCATTACTTTAAGACATGAAGGTCAGTCAATACGGAACATTTCAAGAACTTTGAACGTTTCTTCAAGTGCAGTCGCAAAAACCATCAAGAGATATGATGAAACTGGCTCTCATGAGGACCACCACAGGAAAGGAAGAGCCAGAATACATCTGCTGCAGAGGATAAGTTCATTAGAGTTACCAGCCTCAGAAATTGCAGCCCAAATAAATCCAGACACATCTCAACATCAACTGTTCAGAGGAGACTGTGTGAATCAGACTTTCATGGTCGAATTGCTGCAAAGAAACCACTACTAAAGGACACCAATAATAATAAGAGAGTTGCTTGGGCCAAGAAACACGAGCAATGGACATTAGACCAGTGGAAATGTGTCCTTTGGTCTGGAGTCCAAATGGGAGATTTTTGGTAGTGTTGGTGAACAGATGATCTCCGCATGTGTAGCGATACGACATCCCATCTGGTTTGGGCTTAGTGGGACTATAATTTGTTTTTCAACAGGACAATGACCCAGAACACCTCCAGGCTGTGTAAGGGCTATTTTACCAAGAAGGAGAGTGATGGAGTGCTGCATCAGATGACCTGGCCTCCACAATCCCCCGACCACAACCCAATTGAGATGGTTTGGGATGAGTCGGACGGCAGAGTGAAGGAATAGCAGCCAACAAGTGCTCAGCATATGTGGGAACTCCTTCAAGACTGTTTGAAAAGCATTCCAGGTGAAGCTGGTTGAGAGAATGCCAAGCGTGTGCAAAGCTGTCATCAAGGCAAAGGTTGGCTATTTGAAGAATCTCAATTATAAAATATATTTATTTGTTTAATGGTTACTACATGATTCATGATGTGTTATTTCATAGTTTTGATGTCTTCACTATTATTATACAATGTAAAAAATAGTAAAAATAAAGAAAAACACTTGAATGAGTAGGTGTGTCCAAACATTTGAATGGTAGTGTACATCCTATTACCAGTAAATAGGTAATGTTACCACTATGCCAGCTGTCATGTTCTTCCTGTTGACATGCACCACTCAAGAACAATGCATCTGATTGTCTGTGGAGTGAGTAAGACTGAAGCAGATAGGACATGGTTGTGTGTCTGTGTGAAAGAGTTCCCCGGGGAAGCAGAGGCAGCAATTCTCACAGTTCCACACTGATCCACTACCTCTAAGCCCTCTTAGACAACAATAAATAACACTCCATCCCTCAGTGAACTGACTGACTCACTTTAAATCACATGAGCTTAAATAGACTGAGGGAGAAGGGAGTGAGACTGAGGGAGAAGGGAGTGAGACTGAGGGAGAAGGGAGTGAGACTGAGGGAGAAGGGAGTGAGACTGAGGGAGAAGGGAGTGAGACTGAGGGAGAAGGGAGTGAGACTGAGGTAGAAGGAAGTGAGACTGAGGGAGAAGAGAAAGAATAGAAAGATGACAGAAACGATACAGACAGCAAAAGAGAGAGAGAGAAAAAGAGAGAAAGAAATGATCGAGCGAGTGAAGGAGAAAAAAAGAGAAGGAGAATAGAATGATAGAATGAAATAACTCCAGCGGAGTGAGAGAGACACAGCCAGCCTTTCACCTGCTCTGCTCTGCTGTTCATAATTCCCCCGGCAGCGGAGCGTAAATCTAACATTATCTGTGGCCTACAGGCTCCCGACGCCACCGCCCCCTTATCAGACCTGACACGCTCAATCTTCCCCCCAGATTAGTTCTCCCAACGCTCTCACGCAACCCTCCCAACCCAGGGAGGAGAGCTCGGTGCCTGGGAACACTGAGGCCGGAGGCTGGGCCATCTGGGGGGGGGGGGGGGGGCAAGTGGCTGGAGATTTGGGGTTAGGGGAGCAATGTGTGTGTGTATGTTACCTGTCGCTGTATGCGGCTGCAGCCGTGGCTGCTGGCTGGGCGTATCTGTACGCTGCATAACCCCCCTGTGAAGATGACAGGAAGACTGTTACTGAGAATAGACAGACAAATGGCACACTGTTCCCGATAAAGTGTACTACTTTTGACCAGGACCCATATTTCACTATGTAGGGAACAGTGTGCCATTTGGGACGTATATAAAATAACAACCATTGACTGAATAAGGTGTAATCTTCTTCCATGAATGAACCCTCACAACAATCAGCGTAGCGCTCCGATGCTACAAACACATGACATCTATGAACGAGAGAGAGAGAGAGAAAAATGTCTGTGCAGCAATTATTGTGAATGAATGGAGAAGGATGGGCGGTGTTTGTGTGTTTGTGTCAGGTGAATGTGTGTGTGTGTGTGTGTGTGTGTGTGTATCACCATGGTGATTAACAAGGGTGTAATTAATGTGTGGGGCGGGTGAGAGGCTTATGGCACGGAGCCAGAGTGAGCTGTTTCAACATTAGAGAGTGGACAATGTGTGTGTGTGTGCGTGTGTGTGTGTGTGTTTGTGTGTGTTTGTGTATGTGTGTGCGCGTGTGTGGTGTGTGTGAGTATATTTGATGACTG
>NC_140012.1:40595175-40609369 GCF_964263955.1 Coregonus lavaretus
TAGACAGAGAGAGAGAACTAGACAGAGAGAGGGAACTAGACAGAGAGAGGGAACTAGACAGAGAGAGGGAACTAGACAGAGAGAGGGAACTAGACAGAGAGAGGGAACAAGACAGAGAGAGGGAACTAGACAGAGAGAGGGAACTAGACAGAGAGAGGGAACTAGACAGAGAGAGAGAACTAGACAGAGAGAGAGAACTAGACACAGAGAGAGAACTAGACAGAGAGAGGGAACTAGACAGAGAGAGGGAACTAGACAGAGAGAGAGAACTAGACAGAGAGAGAGAACTAGACACAGAGAGAGAACTAGACAGAGAGAGAGAACTAGACAGAGAGAGGGAAGTAGACAGAGAGAGGGAACTAGACAGAAAGAGAGAACTAGACACATAGAGAGAGAACTAGACAGAGAGAGGGAACTAGACAGAGAGAGAGAACTAGAAAGAGAGAGGGAACTAGACAGAGAGAGGGAACTAGACAGAGAGAGAGAACTAGACACAGAGAGAGAGAACTAGACAGAGAGAGGGAACTAGACAGAGAGAGAGAACTAGACACAGAGAGAGAGAGAACTAGACAGAGAGAGGGAACTAGACAGAGAGAGAGAACTAGACACAGAGAGAGAGAACTAGACAGAGAGAGGGAACTAGACAGAGAGAGAGAACTAGACACAGAGAGAGAACTAGACAGAGAGAGGGAACTAGACAGAGAGGGGAACTAGACAGAGAGAGAGAACTAGACAGAGAGAGGGAACTAGACAGAGAGAACTAGACAGAGAGAGGGAACTATACAGAGAGAGAAAACTAGACTGAGAGAGGGAACTAGACAGAGAGAGGGAACTAGACAGAGAGTGAGAACTAGACAGAGAGAGGGAAGTAGACAGAGAGAGGGAACTAGACAGAGAGAGAGAACTAGACAGAGAGAGGGAACTAGACAGAAAGAGAGAACTAGATAGAGAGAGGGAACTAGACAGAGAGAGAACTAGACAGAGAGAGAGAACTAGACAGAGAGAGGGAACTAGACAGAGAGAGGGAACTAGACAGAGAGAGAGAGAACTCGACAGAGAGAGGGAACTAGACAGAGAGAGAGAACTAGACAGAGAGAGGGAACTAGACAGAGAGAGGGAACTAGACAGAGAGAGGGAACTAGACAGAGAGAGAGAGAACTAGACAGAGAGAGAACTAGACAGAGAGAGAGAACTAGACAGAGAGAGGGAACTAGACAGAGAGAGAGAACTAGACAGTGAGATGGAACTAGACAGAGAGAGGGAACTAGACAGAGAGAGAGAGAACTCGACAGAGAGAGAGAACTAGACAGAGACAGGGAACTAGACAGAGAGAGAGAGAACTAGACAGAGAGAGAGAACTAGACAGAGAGAGGGAACTAGAAAGAGAGAGAGAACTAGACAGCGAGAGGGAACTAGACAGAGAGAGGGAACTAGACAGAGAGAGAGAGAACTCGACAGAGAGAGAGAACTAGACAGAGAGAGGGAGCTAGACAGAGAGAGAGAACTAGACAGAGAGAGGGAACTAGACAGAGAGAGGGAACTAGACAGAGAGAGGGAAGTAGACAGAGAGAGGGAACTAGACAGAGAGTGAGAACTAGACAGAGAGAGGGAAGTAGACAGAGAGAGGGAACTAGACAGAGAGAGAGAACTAGACAGAGAGAGGGAACTAGACAGAAAGAGAGAACTAGATAGAGAGAGGGAACTAGACAGAGAGAGAACTAGACAGAGAGAGAGAACTAGACAGAGAGAGGGAACTAGACAGAGAGAGGGAACTAGACAGAGAGAGAGAACTCGACAGAGAGAGGGAACTAGACAGAGAGAGAGAACTAGACAGAGAGAGGGAACTAGACAGAGAGAGGGAACTAGACAGAGAGAGGGAACTAGACAGAGAGAGAGAGAACTAGACAGAGAGAGAACTAGACAGAGAGAGAGAACTAGACAGAGAGAGGGAACTAGACAGAGAGAGAGAACTAGACAGTGAGATGGAACTAGACAGAGAGAGGGAACTAGACAGAGAGAGAGAGAACTCGACAGAGAGAGAGAACTAGACAGAGACAGGGAACTAGACAGAGAGAGAGAGAACTAGACAGAGAGAGAGAACTAGACAGAGAGAGGGAACTAGACAGAGAGAGAGAACTAGACAGCGAGAGGGAACTAGACAGAGAGAGGGAACTAGACAGAGAGAGAGAGAACTCGACAGAGAGAGAGAACTAGACAGAGAGAGGGAGCTAGACAGAGAGAGAGAACTAGACAGAGAGAGGGAACTAGACAGAGAGAGAGAACTAGACAGAGAGAGGGAACTAGACAGAGAGAGGGAACTAGACAGAGAGAGGGAACTAGACAGAGAGAGGGAACTAGACAGAGAGAGGGAACTAGACAGAGAGAGGGAACTAGACAGAGAGAGAGAACTAGACAGAGAGAGAGGACTAGACAGAGAGAGGAAACTAGACAGAGAGAGAGAACTAGACAGAGAGAGGGAACTAGACAGAGAGAGGGAACTAGACAGAGAGAGGGAACTAGACAGAGAGAGAGAACTAGACAGAGAGAGAGAACTAGACAGAGAGAGAGAACTAGACAGAGAGAGGGAACTAGACAGAGAGAGAGAACTAGACAGAGAGAGGGAACTAGACAGAGAGAGGGAACTAGACAGAGATAGGGAACTAGACAGAGAGAGAGAACTAGACAGAGAGAGAGAACTAGACAGAGAGAGGGAACTAGACAGAAAGAAGGAACTAGACAGAGAGAGAGAACTAGACAGAGAGAGGAAGAAAGAAAGAAAAAGGAGAAAGGGATATACTGGAGGGAAAGATAGAGAGATGGAGAACTGGGGATAGAGACTAGAGGGAAAGATAGAGAGATGGAGAACTGGGGATAGAGACTAGAGGGAAAGATAGAGAGATGGAGAACTGGGGATAGAGACTAGAGGGAAAGATAGAGAGATGGAGAACTGGGGATAGAGACTAGAGGGAAAGATAGAGAGATGGAGAACTGGGGATAGACAGACCGGAGGGAAAGATAGAGAGGTGGAGAACTGGGGATAGAGACTAGAGGGAAAGATAGAGAGATGGAGAACTGGGGATAGAGACTAGAGGGAAAGATAGAGAGGTGGAGAACTGGGGATAGAGACTAGAGGGAAAGATAGAGAGATGTAGAACTGGGGATAGAGACTAGAGGGAAAGATAGAGAGATGGAGAACTGGGGATAGAGACTAGAGGGATAGATAGAGAGATGTAGAACTGGGGATAGAGACTAGAGGGAAAGATAGAGAGATGGAGAACTGGGGATAGAGACTAGAGGGAAAGATAGAGAGATGGAGAACTGGGGATAGAGACTAGAGGGAAAGATAGAGAGATGGAGAACTGGGGATAGAGACTAGAGGGAAAGATAGAGAGATGTAGAACTGGGGATAGACAGACCGGAGGGAAAGATAGAGAGATGGATAACTGGGGATAGACAGACCGGAGGGAAAGATAGAGAGTGGTGGAGGTGACACAAAGTGTACTCTGTGCCTAGTTGAGAAAGAGAGAGTTGGAGAGACACCCAGTGTTCTGGCAGTGGGGACAGGAAGCAGATGGGGTGTATTATTTGGAGCAGCAGACACACACACTGGGAGGGGACAGCCCAGGGTCGGCAGGGGTGGCAGAGTCTGCCGAGGGGAGTGAGTGTTGGATGAGTTGCCAGTACACACACACACACTAGTGAGGACGGGAGTCTCAGCGTTTGCCAAGCCGAAGGTCCCTCTTTAACCTTCAATCAACGTGTGAGCACAGCCTTCACACACACAGGGCCAGCCCATAATTACACACACACACACACACACACACACACACACACACACACACACACACACACACACACACACACACACACACACACACACACACACACACACACACACACACACACACACACACACACACACATACACACACACACACACACAAGGCCAGTTCATAATGACCCACAATGGCCTGCATACAGATCAGCGGGCCCTCCTCTCTCGTCTTAGTCTGTGTCTTGAGCAGAGACAGACTACAAACAACTACAAACTACAAGTCAGAATGATAAACTATTGCAGCAAATTTGAGGAGTAACCCAAGGAGGGCTTGAACCGGTGGTGTTCTAAGGAGTAGGAATAGAACAACCAGAAAATGACTTTTCCTAAAGACAATGTGTGTGCTTGCTGCTCTTGAAGTATTTCTGGTTGTGAAATAAGTTGTAGTGGTGGTAAAAAAAATGCTCTGTGGTAGTGATGTCAGCAGCAATGGTGTTATCGTCAAGATGGTGTTCTTCCAAGGAGACTTATAATGGTGAGGATGAGAAAATAAATCACTAATATTTCTCCCTTTGCTGCTGTACAGTAGAACACGTCGACTGACATTTGAATCCTTTGGTCCTTTACAGTAGAACACCTTGACTTCCTCCTTCTAACTCTTGATATGACAGCGTTAAAATGCCGAGCATATACACTATATCGTTGCTATAGTGATATAGTGCAGGAAAAATATCAATTTCTCCCAAATCCACCTCCATATCTGATATTATACGCATATTTTATTTTATTTTTATTTTACCATCCTTCTTTGTCTGCATGTACAGTTGAAGTCTGAAGTTTACGTACACCTTAGCCAAATACATTTCAACTCAGTTTTTCACAATTCCTGACATTTAATCCTCGTAAAAATGTCCTGTCTAAGGTCAGTCAGGATCACCACTTTATTTTAAGAATGTGAAATGTCAGAATAGTAGAGAAAATTATTTATTTCAGCTTTTATTTCTTTCATCACATTTCCAGTGGGCCAGAAGTTTACATACACTCAATTAGTATTTGGTAGCATTGCCTTTAAATTGTTTAACTTGGGTCAAACGTTTCGGGTAGCCTTCCACAAAATTCCCACAATAAGTTGGGTGAATTTTGGCCCATTCCTCCTGACAGAGCTGGTGTAACTGAGTCAGGTTTGTTGGCCTCCTTGCTCCCACACACTTTTTCAGTTCTGCCCACACATTTTCTATAGGGTTGAGGTCAGGACTTTGTGATGGCCACTCCAATACCTTGACTTTGTTGTCCTTAAGTCATTTTGCCACAACTTTGGAAGTATGCTTGGGGTCATTGTCCATTTGGAAGACCCATTTGCCACCAAGCTTTAACTTCCTGACTGATGTCTCGAGACATTGCTTCAATATTTCCACATAATGTTCCTTCATCATGATGCCATCTATTTTGTGAAGTGCACCAGTCCCTCCTGCAGCAAAGCACCCCCACAGCATGATAATGCCACACCTGTTTTTCACGGTTGGGATGGTGTTCTTCGGCTTGCAAGCCTTCCCCTTTTTCCTCCAAACATAACGATGGTCATTATGGCCAAACAGTTCTATTTTTGTTTCATCAGACCAGAGGACATTTCTCCAAAAAGTATGATCTTTGTCCTCATGTGCAGTTGCAAACAGTAGTCTGGCTTTTTTATGGCGGTTTTGGAGCAGTGGCTTCTTCCTTGCTGAGCGGCCTTTCAGGTTATGTCGATATAGGACTCGTTTTACTGTGGATATTGATACTTTTGTACCTGTTTCCTCCAGCATCTTCACAAGGTCCTTTGCTGTTGTTCTGGGATTGATTTGCACTTTTTGCACCAAAGTACGTTCATCTCTAGGAGACAGAACACGTCTCCTTCCTGAGCGGTATGACGGCTGCATGGTCCCATGGTGTTTATACTTGCGTACTATTGTTTGTACAGATGAAAGTGGTACCTTCAGGCGTTTGGAAATTGCTCCCAAGGATGAACCAGACTTGTGGAGGTCTACCATTATTTTTTCTGGGGTCTTGGCTGATTTCTTTTGATTTTCCCATGATGTCAAGCAAAGAGGCACTGAGTTTGAAGGTAGGCCTTGAAATACATCCACAGGTACACCTCCAATTGACTGAAATTATGTCAATTAGCCTATCAGAAGCTTCTAATCATCATTTTCTGGAATTTTCCAAGCTGTTTAAAGGCACCGTCAACTTAGTGTATGTAAACTTCTGACCCACTGGAATTGTGATACAGTGAATTATAAGTGAAATAATCTGTCTGTAAACAAATGTTGGAAAAATTACTTGTGTCATGAGTTTCCCAGTCCCTGCCGCTGAAAATCAACCCTACAGTATGATGCTGCCACCACAATGCTTCACCGTAGGGATGGTGCCAGGTTTCCTCCAGACGTGATGCTTGGCATTCAGGCCAAAGAGTTGAAATACATTGTCACGCCCTGGCTCTAGGGACTCTTTTATGTTGAACCAGGGTGTGTAGGTTCTATGTTATCGTTTTCTAGGTTTCTGTTCTAGATCGTTGTATTTCTGTGTTGGCCAGGGTGGTTCCCAATCAGAGGCAGCTGATTCTCGTTGTCTCTGATTGGGCACCATACTTAGGCAGCCTGTTGGCACTTTTGTATTGTGGGATCTTGATCCGTAAGGTTTGTGTTATTTAACCTAGGACTTCACGTATCGTTTGTTGTTTTGTGAGTGTGTGTACTTAATAAAGTATGTACGCCTGTCACGCTGCGCCTTGGTCCGCTTCATCTCATAACGATCGTGACAGAAGATCCCACCAATACAGGACCAAGCAGCGTGTTCAGGAACAAACGCCGGGTAAGGAACAGGAGGTTACTCTAGTGGATGTCCTCCTCGGTTGGGGGAAGATCACCGAGGAGGAGGCCGTCCGCTACCGGAGGGCGATGAGGGAGGATGCCCAGGCAGGAGAGCCGAAGCGGCGCCAACCGGGTCGTCGTCGGACAGGCGAGAGGCAACCCCAATAAAACATTTTGGGGGGGCACACGGCATGGACGACGGGGATGCTGGAGGCAGCTACAGGACATATCGGCGGATTAGGAGAGGAGGCCACCAGGTTTGGGGGGCTGGAAGGGAGGTTGGCGGAGCCTAGAGGTAGAGCAGAGCCAACTCCCCGTACTCAGGCTAGGCAGCGTGAGACTGGGCAGGTTCCGAGGTATGCGGAGCTGCGTACTGTGCCGCGAGTGGTCCGGCACAGTCCTGTACGTCCTGTGCTAGCACCACGCACGTATCGTGCTAAGGTGGGCATGCAGCCAGGACGGAGTGTGCCGGCTCAACGCTCGTGGCCTCCAGTACCCCTCCTCAGGCCCGGATATCCTGCGCCAGTGCCACGTGCTGTAATGCCAGTACAAGTGCACAGCCCTGTACGTCCTGTGCTGATGCCTCACACAGAGTGTGTAGTAATAGGCATTCAGCCAGGACGGGTTGTGTCAGCTCTTCGCTCCAGACCTCCAGTCCGTCTCCACAGCCCGGTCCGGCCTGTTCCTGCTCCCTGCACCAAGCCAGTGGTGCGCGTCGTCAGCCCGGTCCAGCCTGTTCCTGCTCCCCACACCAAGCCAGTGGTGCACGTCGCCAGCCCGGCCCGGCTTGTTCCTGCTCCCCGCACAAAGCCTGTGGTGCGTGTCGCCAGCCCGATCCGGCCTGTTCCTGCTCCCCGCACCAAGGGGGGGGCAGGAACAGGCCAGCCCGGTCCGGCCTGTTCCTGCCCCTCGCACCAAGGCTGTGGTGCGCGTCGCCAGCCCGGCCCGGCCTGTTCCTGTCCCTCGCACCAAGCCTGTGGTGCGCGTCGCCAGCCCGGTCCGGCCTGTTCCTGTCCCTCGCACCAAGCCTGTGGTGCGCGTCGCCAGCCCGGTCCGGCCTGTTCCTGTCCCCCGCACCAAGCCTGTGGTGCGCGTCGCCAGCCCGGTCCGGCCTGTTCCTGTTCCCCGCACCAAGCCTGTGGTGCGCGTCGCCAGCCCGGTCCGGCCTGTTCCTGCGCCCCGCACCAAGCCAGTGGTGCGCGTCGCCAGCCTGGTCCGGCCTGTTCCTGCTCCCCGCACCAAGCCAGTGGTGCGCGTCGTCAGCCCGGTCCGGCCCGTTCCTGCTCCCCGCACCAAGCCAGTGGTGCGCGTCGTCAGCCCGGTCCGGCCCGTTCCTGCTACCTGCACCAAGCCAGGGGTGCATGTCGTCAGTCCGGCACGGCCCGTGCCTGTTCCACCGGTGCCTGGTCCGGCACCGGTCAGCTGCTCCACTCCGGAGCCAGAGCAATCCGCTCCACCGGTGTCCAGTCCAGCTCCGGCCAGCGGGGCCAGACCAGACCAGGGGTGCTACGGGGGGGGTAGAAAGAGAGTGGTGGTCACGCCCGGAGCCGGAATGCCCACCCGGCCCCTCCCCTGTTGGTTTTGGTTGGTGCGGTCGCAGTCCGCGCCTTTGGGGGGGGGGGGGGGCTGGCTCTGGGGACTCTTTTATGTTGAGCCAGGGTGTGTAGGTTCTATGTTATAGTTTTCTAGGTTTCTGTTCTAGATCGTTGTATTTCTGTGTTGGCCAGGGTGGTTCCCAATCAGAGGCAGCTGATTCTCGTTGTCTCTGATTGGGAAGCAGCCTGTTGGCACTTTTGTATTGTGGGATCTTGTTTCGTTTGGGTTGTGTTATTTAACCTAGGACTTCACATATCGTTTGTTGTTTTGTTCGTGAGTGTACTTAATAAAGTATGTACGCCCATCACGCTGCGCCTTGGTCCGCTTCATCGCATAACGATCGTGACATACATCCACAGGTACACCTCCAATTGACTGAAATTATGTCAATTATCCTATCAGAAGCTTCTAAAGCCATGACATCATTTTCTGGAATTTTCCAAGCTCTTTAAAGGCACCGTCAACTTAGTGTATGTAAACTTCTGACCCACTGGAATTGTGATACATTAAATTATAAGTGAAATAATCTGTCTGTAAAAAATTGTTGGAAAAATTACTTGTGTCATGCACAAAGTAGATGTCCTAACTGACTTGCCAAAACTATAGTTTGTTAACAAGAAATGTGTGGAGTGGTTTAAAAACGAGTTTTAATGTATGCATTATTAGAGGTAGAAGTATGTATGAATACATTTTATGTTTGTGTGTTTGGAAAGTAGGGTTGAGGTCAGGGCTTTGTGATGGCCACTCCAATACCTTGACTTTGTTGTCCTTAAGCCATTTTGCCACAACTTTGGAAGTATGCTTGGGGTCATTGTCCATTTGGAAGACCCATTTGCCACCAAGCTTTAACTTCCTGACTGATGTCTTGAGATGTTGCTTCAATATTTCCACATAATTTTCCTTCATCATGATGCCATCTATTTTGTGAAGTGCACCAGTCCCTCCTGCAGCAAAGCACCCCCACAGCATGATAATGCCACCCCTGTTTTTCACGGTTGGGATGGTGTTCTTCGGCTTGCAAGCCTTCCCCTTTTTCCTCCAAACATAACGATGGTCATTATGGCCAAACAGTTCTATTTTTGTTTCATCAGACCAGAGGACATTTCTCCAAAAAGTACGATCTTTGTCCTCATGTGCAGTTGCAAACCGTAGTCTGGCTTTTTTATGGTGGTTTTGGAGCAGTGGCTTCTTCCTTGCTGAGCGGCCTTTCAGGTTATGTCAATATAGGACTCGTTTTACTGTGGATATAGATACTTTTGTACCTGTTTCCTCCAGCATCTTCACAAGGTCCCTTGCTGTTGTTCTGGGATTGATTTGCACATTTTGCACCAAAGTACGTTCATCTCTAGGAGACAGAACGCGTCTCCTTCCTGAGCGGTATGACGGCTGCATGGTCCCATGGTGTTTATACTTGCGTACTATTGTTTGTACAGATGAAAGTGGTACCTTCAGGCGTTTGGAAATTGCTCCCAAGGATGAACCAGACTTGTGGAGGTCTACCATTTTTTTTCTGGGGTCTTGGCTGATTTCTTTTGATTTTCCCATGATGTCAAGCAAAGAGGCACTGAGTTTGAAGGTAGGCCTTGAAATACATCCACAGGTACACCTCCAATTGACTGAAATTATGTCAATTAGCCTATCAGAAGCTTCTAAAGCCATGACATCATTTTCTGGAATTTTCCAAGCTGTTTAAAGGCACCGTCAACTTAGTGTATGTAAACTTCTGACCCACTGGAATTGTGATACAGTGAATTATAAGTGAAATAATCTGTCTGTAAACAAATGTTGGAAAAATTACTTGTGTCATGAGTTTCCCAGTCCCTGCCGCTGAAAATCAACCCCACAGCAGGATGCTGCCACCACAATGCTTCACCGTAGGGATGGTGCCAGGTTTCCTCCAGACGTGATGCTTGGCATTCAGGCCAAAGAGTTCAATCTTGGTTTCATCAGACCAGAGAATCTTGTTTCTCATGGTCTGAGAGTCTTTAGGTGCCTTTTGGCAAACTCCAAGCCGGCTGTCATGTGCCTTTTACTGAGGAGTGGCTTCTGTCTGGCCACTCTACCATAAAGGCCTGATTGGTGGAGTGCTGCAGAGATGGTTGTCCTTTTGGAAGGTTCTCCCATCTCCACAGAGGAACTCTATAGCTCTGTCAGAGTGACCATCGGGTTCTTGGTCTCCTCCCTGAGCAAGGCCCTTCTCCCCCGATTGCTCAGTTTGGCCGGGCAGCCAGCTCTAGGGAGAGTCTTGGTGGTTACAAACTTCTTCCATTTAAGAATGATGGAGGCCACTCTGTTTTTGGGGACCTTCAATGCTGCAGAAATGTTTTGGTACCCTTCCCCAGATCTGTGCCTCGATACAATCCTGTCTCGGAGCTCTACGGACAATTCCTTCGACCTCATGGCTTGGTTTTTGCTCTGACATGCACTGCCAACTGTCTGACCTTATATCGACAGGTGTGTGCCTTTCCAAATCATGTCCACTCAATTGAATTTACCATATGTGTTCTCCAATCAAGTTGTAGAAACATCTCAAGGATGATCAATGGAAACAGGATGCACCTGAGCTCAATTTCCAGTCTAATAGCAAAGGATCTGAATACTTATGTAAGTAAGGTATTTCAGTTTATTATTTTGAATACGTTTGCAAACACAGTTTTTGCTTTGTCATTATGGGGTATTGTGTGCAGATTGCTGAAAAATAATAATATTTAATCAATTTTAGAATAAGGCCGTAACGTAACAAAATGTGGAAAAAGTCAAGGGGTCTGAATACTTTCTGAAGGCACTGTATGTGTGTGTTTGTGTATCGTTATGTGTGTGTTTGTGTATCGTTATGTGTGTGTTTGTGTATCGTTATGTGTGTGTTTGTGTATCGTTATGTGTGTGTTTGTGTATCGTTATGTGTGTGTTTGTGTATCGTTATGTGTGTGTTTGTGTATCGTTATGTGTGTGTTTGCACTATGTGTGGCATGACGTACACTCAGAGGCCAGTTTATTAGGTACACCATCCCGTTCACGAAAATGGTTCGCTCCTACAGACAGTGAGTCATGTGACCGTGGGTTGCTATACAAAGCAGGCAGACAGGCATCGAGGCATTCAGTTACTGTTCGGTTGAACGTTAGAATGGGCCAAACGAGTGACCTAAGCGACTTTGAGCGTGGTATGATCGGCAGGTAGCTTAGTGGGTAAGAGCGTTGTGCCAGTAACCGAAAGGTCGCTGGTTCTAATCCCCGAGCCGACTAGGTGAAAAATCTGTCGATGTGCCCTTAAGCAAGGCACTTAACCCTAATTGCTCATGTAAGTCGCTCTGGATAAGAGCGTCTGCTAAATGACTAAAATGTCAAATGTAATGATCGTCACTGATTCCAGTATCTCAGAAACGGCCGCCCTCCTGGGCTTTTCACGCACGACATTGTCTAGGGTTTACCGAGAATGGTGCGACAAACAAAAAACATTCAGTCAGTGGCAGTCCTGTGGGCGAAAACAGCTTGTTGATGAGAGGTCGAAGGAGAATGGCAAAAATCGTACAATGCTAAGAAGCGGACCACAACCAGGCAAATAACAGTGGTGTGCAGAACGGCATCTCGGAACGCACAACTCATCGTCCTGGTCATGGATGGGCTATTGCAGAAGACGACCACACCGGGTTCCACTCCTATCAGCTAAAAACAAGAAGAAGCGGCTCCAGTGGACAGGTGATCACCAACCCTGGACAATTGAGGAGTGGAAAGACATCGCCTGGTCTGACGAATCCCGGTTCCTGTTGCGTCATGCTGATGTCAGAGTCAGGATTTGGCATAAGCAGCATGAGTCCATCCTACCTGGTTTCAACGGTACAGGCTGGTGGCTGTGGTGTACCGCTGTCCAATTTGCAGCAACAGGATGATTCAGGCTGTTCTAGAGGGAAAGGGGGATCCGAAACGGTACCTAATAAACTGGCCAGTGAGTGTATATGAATGCAATCTGGTGATGAGCTATATGGGTCTCATATGCTACAGCCCATAATAACCCATAACTTACATGTTACAACCTATAATAACCCATAACTTATATGCTACAGTGGCCCCATAATAACCCATGAATCATACAGACTCATCTGGTAAGGTTGTTCCTGTCATAAGGACTTGTGTTGGGGAGATGAGTAACATGAGCTCAGGGTTAGTTAAAACACACACTGAGTTACATACTGAATGAGATTGGCTTAAGTGTGTTTGTGTGTGCGTGTGTGTGTGCGTGTGAACATTTCAAGAATTGATCAGGGCTTGTGGTTGAATATGATCGGTTGTGTGTGTGTGTGAACAATCAACATTGCGAGTTGTGAGTGTGTCGTATCTATGTAAGGTTTTTGTATGTGGATGTGTTTATGTGTGTATAGTTGACTAAGCACACATTAACTCCAGTCTCAGTCTTCAGACTGTGGCTACGTCCCCTTTGGGTCCCGGTCTAAAGTAGTGCACTTTAAAGGGAATAGGTTGCCATTTGGGATACAACCCCCTATCTTAATAAACATGGCCATGGCTTTCTGCGTTACACCACAATTTACCAGCAGACTGCTTCCTCATCTGTCTTAGTCGAACTGGAAGACTTTTTCTATACAGGTGCCTCAAGACACCCATATCTAGCCTGTCTACCCTGTGTGTGCGTTTGTGCGCGTGTGCGTGTGTGTTCTTGGGGACAGTGACAGAGCGTTAGCACCTGATCGTGCTTAATTAAGCCTTAAATCTATACTCAGACAATTTAAAAAGCCTTTTACACACATCACTTAGCAGACACTCTGATGAAGAGTGAATTACAGCAGTGAATGCATAAATTTGTTTACTTTTTCATTCTAGTCCACCGTGGGAATTGAACCCACAACCGTGGCATTGGAAGTGCCATGCTCTACCAACTGAGCCACACAGGACCACAGACATGCACACACACACTCCTGTGAGACTAATGGGTTCTTGTTCTTTAAACACCTTAAATTGATTAAGCAATAAAAGGCGGGGTCAGCAAATGACAGTGACCTCGTCCACGTTGGACCAATCAAACCATGGCAGAGTGAGACACTCCAGAGTCAAACTAATGTCACCCCTCCAACCTGCACATTTTGTCAGCATGTGTTAAAAAGCTCTGGCCCACTCCCCTTGTTATTGCCCTGCACTTTGCATGTTCATCTTATTTGTTGTGTTCTGGTGAGCTTCTGCCAAACTGTATGTATATACTCAGACTAGGACACACACCTACACACACACACACACACACACACACACACACACACACACACACACCACACACACACAGACACCAACACACACTGCGCAAACACACACTCACACACCCTCTCTGCATACACTCAGACACAGTCAATCAATCACTATTATATTTCCCTCATTGTCCTTCATACCCACACAGTCTACTCCACTCAGTCACACACACAGTCACACACACAGTCACACACACACACACACACACACACACACACACACACACACAGAGAAGTGCAAACACACACACACACACTCAAAAAGGCACTATGATAAATAATGAAGTGCCTCTCTATTCAACCCTACTCCAACAGTCTGGAAAAGGTTAAGAACCAAGTGGTCATTCTCACCTGTCATCCATGTGTGAGAATGCATGTGTCTATGCTTGTTTGTGTGTGTGTACGTGCCTGTGTGTGTGAGGTGACCAGCCGCTCTCTCTCTCTCTCTCTCTCTCTCTCTCTCTCTCTCTCTCTCTCTCTCTCTCTCTCTCTCTCTCTCTCTCTCTTCTCTCTCTCTCTCTCTCTCTCTCTCTCTCCTCTCTCTCTCTCCTCTCTCGCAATCTCTCTTTCTCTCCCAATCTCTCCCTTCTCTCTCTCTCTCTCACTCTCCCTCCCCTCTCTCTCCCTCTCTTTCTCTCTCTACCCTCTCCTCTCTCTCTCTCCTCTCATCCGTCATTCTTTCTGAAAGGGATTTGAACACAGTAAACCTGTAGCCGACCGCAGGAATG
>NC_140012.1:40609569-40672069 GCF_964263955.1 Coregonus lavaretus
TCTCTGTCTCTCTCTCTCTCTCTCTCTCTCTCGCTCTCCCTCTCTCTCTCTCTCTCTCTCTCCTCTCTCTCTCTCTCTCTCTCTCTGTCTCTCTCTCTCTCTCTCTCTCTCTCGATCTCTCTCTCTCTCTCTCTCTCTCTCTCTCTCTCTCTCTCTCTCTCTCTCTCTCTCTCTCTCTCTCTCTCTCTCTCTCTCTCTCTCTCTCTCTCTCTCTCTCTCTCTCTCTCTCTCGCTCTCTATCTCTCTCTCTCTCTCTCTCTCTCGCTCTCTATCTCTCTCTCTCTCTCTCTCTCTCTCTCTCTCTCTCTCTCTCTCTCTCTCTCTCTCTCTCTCTCTCTCTCTCTCTCTCTCTCTGTCTCTCTCTCGCTCGCTCTCTCTCAAATACACTGAGTGCACAAAACATTAGGAACACCTGCTCATTCCATGACACCTGACTAGGTGAAAGCTATGATCCCTTATTGATGTCACTCACCTGTTAAATCCACTTCAATCAGTGTAGATGAAAGGGAGGAGACAGGTTAAAGAAGGATTTTTAAGCCTTGAGACAAATGAGACATGGATTGTGTATGTGTGCCATTCAGAGGGTGAATGGGCAAGACAAAAGATTGAAGTGCCTTTGAACGGGGTATGGTAGAAGGTGCCAGGCACACCGGTTTGAGTGTGCCAAGAACTGCAATGCTGCTGGGTTTTTCACCATCAACAGTTTCCCGTGTGTATTAAGAATGGTCCACCACCCAATGGAAATCTAGACAACTTGACACAACTGTGGGAAGCATTGGAGTCCAGCATCGCTGTGGAACGCTTTCGACACCTTGTAGAGTCCATGCCCCGACGAATTGAGGTTGTTCTGAGGGCAAAAGGGGGTACAACTCAATATTAGTAAGGTGTTTCTAATGTTTTGTACACTCAGTGTGACAGGGATGGCCAAGGAGAAGTCAGGTTATCACCATGTACGACATACCCAGCTAGCATATTTGGTTCCTTGGAAGTTGTGGGAATGCACGTTTTTGGTTTCCCATTACTTCTGGAAACGAAGTCATACGTTTCCTGACCATTAAAACTGAACTTTTTTTTCACATTCTGAGAACGGAAGAACAATGTTGTTTCTTATTAATGTTCTCGGAACAGTGTGAGAACATGACTATGAATAGAACCATGAGGAAACCTGTAGGAAACGTTATGCTGAAGTACTGAAATTCCCACAGAAAAATGTTGTTTCTTGACATTCTCTGAACTATTTGAGAACATTCCCAATGTCAAACCAGTTGGAGAACATTAATAGAACATTACCAAAATTGAAATTAAATGTAACCATGTTTAAACTTTCAGGAAACGTTCTATTAAAGTAATTAAATACCAAGAAAATAACGTTATTCTGTCGTTCCTTAAATGTGCTGAGAACGTTCCAAAGCCAAGCAACTATCCTGCACCATTCCCAGAAAGTTGTGGGAAGGTTGTATGCAAAATAACTATAGGACAACCACGCTCTCACCAACTCTAAGAAAATATGGTTCTGAGAACGTTATGCGCTAGCTGGGTGGTGCTCTGAACCAACAAACCTGAGAATTCCATAATAAAACACTCAGAATTGGAACAGAGACAATTATAGAATAGAACTCTGAGTTCTGTTCTAATCATTGTCTACACACCCAGACAATGAGTGGAACGTCACACACACACACACCACCTCCTTTTTGGGATCCCTCGTACTCAAGTAAGATTTCCCTCTAGGTATCACAGGTCCGGGTTGTGGTGTGGGTCTGGCACACACACCCGCGCACGAGCACACACACACACACACACACACACACACACACACACACACACACACACACACACACACACACACACACACACACACACACACACACACACACACACACACACAAACACAAACACTTGTGCTGAGGAAAGGAGCTTTCTCTCAGGATTGTGATAATGCTGTTAACACCTCGTTCACATGTAAATCTCAGTGTACACTCAGCTGTCTTAACCTTCTCTCTCCTCCCTCTAAAGCCATTCAATAGAGCCTGTGAATACAGCTTCATCTCTCTCCTCTCAATACAGACAGACAGGCAGGTAACCATACTGTTTGTCCGCATCTTTAAATGGCACCCTATTCCCTATTTAATACACTACTTCCCTGTATCTTGACCTGCAAAAGCGGTGCACTATATAGGGGAATAGGGTGCCATTTGGGAAACACTATCATGTACAGCCACGCTCTGATAAAGCAACAATCTCCTTCTCAAATATCTCTCTCTCCCTCTCTCGCTCTCTCGCTCTCTTGCTCTCTCTCTTTCTCTGGGTAGATTATGGTGAAGGAGAACCGGAGCTTTCTACATATTCTTATAGATGAATAGAATACAACAGTCAAGACTAATGAATAAATAGAAGAACCCTGTCTACCTGAACTTTATGTAGTAAAGAGTAAAGCTGCATGTTGTTGGATGTTGCTTTGCTGATGCACAAAAACAAACATCATATTTTTGGAGATTCAAATTAAGATATAATACATAATGTAAAGTCTACAACAATAAGGGACTGTAGGGTTTAGTCAGCTGGAGAGTCCAGCTATCATTGTGGGAATATATATATATATATATATATATATATATATATATATATATATATATATATATATATATATATATATATATATACAGTACCAGTCAAAAGTTTGGACACACCTACTCATTCCAGGGTTTTTCTTTATTTTTGCTATTCTCTACATTGTAGAATAATAGTTAAGACATCAAAACTATGAAATAACACATATGGAATCATGTAGTAACCAAAAAAAGTGTTAAAGAAATCTAAATATATTTTATATTTGAGATTCTTCAAAGTAGCCACCCTTTGCCTTGATGACAGCGTTGCACACTATTGGCATTCTCTCAGCCAGCTTCATGAGGTAGTCATCTAGAATGCATTTCAATTAACAGGTGTGCCTTGTTAAAAGTTAATTTGTGGAATTTCTTTCCTTCTTAATGTGTTTGTGCTAATCAGTTGTGTTGTGACAAGGTAGGGGTGGTATACATTCTAGCAAAATGTATAGCTCATAGAATTAAAAAGGTATTGTCGGATATTATTCATTCTAATCAGACATGTTTTTTACATGGAAGATACATTGGAGATAATATAAGGCAAGTACTGGAAACAATAGAACACTATGAAAAATCTGGGAAACCAGGCCTACTATTCATAGCAGACTTTGAAAAGGCATTTGATAAAGTACGACTGGAGATTATATATGCATTATATATATGAATCTCTTACAAAATGGGTTAAAATCACGTATAGTAACCCTAGGTGTAAAATAGTAAATAATGGCTATTTCTCCAAAGGTTTTAAACTGTCAAGAGGAATAAAACAAGGTTGTCCACCATCGGCATATCTATTGATTATGGCCATTAGCTATTAAAATCAGATCCAACAATAATATCAAGGGATTAGGAATCCAGGGCTTAAAAACAAAGGTGTCATTGTACGCTTATGATTCATGTTTTCTTTTAGATCCACAACTTGAATCCCTCCACAGCCTCATAGAGGATCTAGATAACTTTTCTAACCTCTCTGGATTACAACCAAATTATGATAAATGTACTATATTACGTATTGTATCACAAAAAAATACAATCTTTACATTACAATGTAGTTTACCAATAAAATGGTCTGATGGTGATGTGGATATACTCGGAATACATATCCCAAAGAAAAAAATGATCTCACTCCAATACATTTTTATAGAAAGTTAGCAGAAATAGATAAGATATTGCTACCATGGAAATGTAAATACCTGTCTATTTGTGGAAAAATCACCCTGCTTAACTCTTTAGTATTATCCCTGTTAACCTATTTGCTTATTGGCCTAGCGAACAAACAACAAATATTCAATTTTATTTGGAATGGCAAGCCAAACTAAATTAAACGGGCCTATTTATAAACTGAATATGAATTCGGAGGACAGAAATGATTAAATATCAAAGCATTACACCTATCACTAAAAGCTTCAGTCATACAAAAGTTATACTTAAATCCAAACTGGTTCTCTAGCAAATTAGTAAGATTGTCTCATCCAATGTTCAAGAATGGCCTTTTCCCCTTTATTCAGATTACAAACTCTCACTTTCAGTTATTTGAAAAGGAAATAATATCCCAAATATCACTATTTCTAAAACAAGCAATAGAAAGTTGGTTGCAATTTCAATTTAATCCTCCAGAAATGACAGAACAAATAATGCAACCAATATTGTGGTTAAACTCAAATATAATAATTGATAAAAAAACATTATTTTTTGAAAATATGTTTATAAAAGGTACAATCTTAGTAAATGATATCATCGGTAGGACTGGTGGAGTTATGTCGGACATGCAGCTAACACAAACATATGGAAATGTCTGCTCTACCCAAAATGACAACTAAATAATTGCAGCCTTACCGCAAAAATGGAAGAGGAAAGTGGAAGGGGGAAAAAGTAAGGAACTTGTCTGTCGGCCCTGCATTAAAGAACAAAATTGGTTAAAGAAAATTGTGATAAATAAAAAAGTATACCAGTTTCATTTAAGGACCAAAGGATTGACAGCAGTCCCATATAGATTGCAAAATAGTTGGGAAGAGATTTTTGACGTATCGATTCCATGACATAGTGTTTATGAACTGATACGCAAAACGACCCCGGATTCAAAACTTTGAATTGTTTAATTTAAATGATTATACAACATTCTTGCTACCAATAGAATGTTATTTACAGTGCCCTCCACAATTATTGGCACCCCTGTTTAAGATGTGGTCGAGGACTTCCAAAAATTCTCCTTTTTTTTTAAACAACATTGAACCCAAATGCAAAAAAAGAGAAAAATCCAACCTTTTATTTAAATACATTACTTTGGTGTAAAAAAAAAAATCACACATTTAGAAAAAAATAAACTTGAAATCATGTGTCCCACAATTATTGGCACCCCTGATGTTAATACTTTGTACAACCCCCTATTGCCAACAATACAGCACTTAATCTCCTCCTATAACATTTCACAAAATTGGAGAACACAGAGAGAGGGATCTTTGACCATTCTTCTTTGCACAATCTTTCTAGATCATCCAGTGTCCTGGGTCCTCTCTTATGCACTCTCCTCTTTAGCTCGCCCCACAGGTTTTCGATTGGGTTGAGGTCTGGGGACTGAGATGGCCATGGGAGGACCTTGAGTTTGTACATTTTACATTTTAGTCATTTAGCAGACGCTCTTAACCAGAGCGACTTACAGGAGCAATTAGGGTTAAGTGCCTTGCTCAAGGGCACATTAACGTCATTTAGCAGACGCTCTTAGCCAGAGCGACTCACAAATTGGTGCGTTCACCCTATAGCCAGTGGGATAACCACTTTACAATTTGGGGGGGGGGGGGTGACTGAGTTTGTGACTGCTGAACCATTTTTGTGTAGATTTTGCCACATGTTTTGGATCATTATCCTGCTGAAAGACCCAATGACGACCCATCTTCAGCTTTCTGGCAGAGGCCATCAGGTTTTTATTTAAAATGTCCTGGTAGTTCAAAGCGTTCATAATGCCATGCACCCTAACAAGGTTCCCAGGGCCTTTGGAAGAGAAACAGGCCCACAGCATCACAGATCCTCCACCATACTTCACGGTGGGCATGAGGTGCTTTTCGGCATACTCATCTTTTGTTTTACGCCAGACCCACTTAGAATGTTTGTTGCCAAAAAGCTCAATCTTAGTCTCATCTGACCAAAGCACACGATCCCAGTTGAAGTCCCAGTGCCGCTTAGCAAACTCCAGACGTTTACATTTGTGAGTGTTAGTGAGAAAAGGCTTTTTCCTTGCATGCCTCCCAAACAGCTTGTTGGCATGTAGAGAGCGTCTGATGGTTATTTTGGAGACTTTGTGACCCCAAGATGCCACTCTTTGATGCAATTCTGTGACAGTGAGCTTAGGACTTTTTTTTACTTCTCTTACCATCCTCCTCACTGTGCGTTGTGGCAAGATAAACATGGGATCTCTTCCAGCCTTGTTTGTCACTGTTCCAGTTGTTTTAAACTTCTTAATGATTCCTCTGACTGTAGATACGGGCAAGTTAAGGCGAGTGGCTATTTTCTTGTAGCCATTGCCTGACTTATGAAGGTTGACACAAATCTGCCTTACTTGAATGGTGTGTTCTCTTGTCTTTGCCATGTGACAAATGGGTAAGAGAATTAGGCCTCTGTGTCACGTCATATTTATACCCCAGGGAAACAGGAAGTCATGAATTACTAATTAAATTAATTAGATACCCTGACCAACTTTAGCAACTACAGAAAAATATATTTTTTTAAAAATCAATTAAAATTTTCAGCGGAATTGTTAGGGGTGCCAATAATTGTGGGACACATGATTTCAAGTTTTTTTTTTCTAAATGTGTGATTTTTTTTTTTACCACCAAAGTAATGTACTTAAATAAAAGGTTGGATTTTTCTCTTTTTTTGCATTTGGGTTCTATGTTGTTTAAAAAAAAAAGAGAATTTTTGGAAGTCCTCGACCACATCTTAAACAGGGGTGCCAATAAAAGTGGAGGGCACTGTATATGGGGGATACAATCTTCCCAGCTCTGCAGATTTTGCTGCGAAGAGACAGAATCATTAGATCATTTGTTTTGGTACTGTCCATTTGTAGCTTGTTTTTGGTCACAGTTCCAGGAATGGCTGCAGGATTGCAATAGTAACCTGGAGCTAACCCTGCAGATAGCACTACTGGGTGATCTGAAAAGTCATAGTCAATCGATCAATAATACAATAATACTTTTAACAAAAAAAAATATTTTCAATTTACAATCTGTAGAAACAATGAGAATAGAAGGGTTCAGAACTTTGTGAAACATCACAGTACAGTTGAAAAATATATGGCAAATAAAAATCCAATATGGAAGGTGTTAGGAGATAGATGAGAGGTGTTGAATGGAGATGAAGGATGGGACTAATAACAACTAACAACAACTAATAACAAGAAGATAACTGATGTAAAGCATACTGTGTCCATAATAAGTACAGTTGAAGGCGGAAGTTTACATACACCTTAGCTAAATACATTTAAACTCAATTTTTCACAATTCCTGACATTTAATCCTAGTAAAAAATTCCCTGTCTTAGGTCAGTTAGGCTCACCACTTTATTTCAAAAATGTGAAATGTCAGAATAATAGTAGAGATAATTATTGATTTCAGCTTTTACTTATTTAATCACATTCCCAGTGGGTCAGAAGTTTACATACACCCAATTAGTATTTGGTAGCATTGCCTTTAAATTGTTTAACTTGGGTCAAACATTTCAGGTAGCCTTCCACAAGATTCCCACAATATGTTGGGTGAATTTTGGCCCATTCCTCCTGACAGAGCTGGTGTAACTGAGTCAGGTTCGTAGGCCTCCTTGCTCGCACACGCTTTTTCAGTTCTGCCCACATATTTTCTATAAGATTGAGGTCAGGGATTTGTTATGGCCACTCCAATACCTTGACTTTGTTGTCCTTAAGCCATTTTGCCACAACTTTGGAAGTATGCTTGGGGTCATTGTCCATTTGGAAGACCCATTTGCGACCAAGCTTTAACTGCCTGACTGATGTCTTGAGATGTTGCATCAATATATCCACATCATTTTCCTTCCTCATGATGCCATCTATTTTGTGAAGTGCACCAGTCCCTCCTGCAGCAAAGCACCCCCACAGCATGATGCTGGTACCCCTGTGCTTCACGGCTGGGATGGTGTTCTTCGGCTTGCAAGCGTCCCCCCTCTTCCTCCAAACATAACGATGGTCATTATGGCCAAACAGTTATATTTTTGTTTCATCAGACCAGAGGAAATTCCTCCAAAAAGTATGATCTTTGTCCCAATGTGCAGTTGCAAACCGTGGTCTGGCTTTTTTATGGCGGTTTTGGAGCAGTGGCTTCTTCCTTGCTGAGCGGCCTTTCAGGTTATGTCGATATAGGACTCATTTTCCTCCAGCATCTTCACAATGTCCTTTGCTGTTGTTCTGGGATTGATTTGCACTTTTCGCACCAAAGTACGTTCATCTCTAGGAGACAGAACGTGTCTCCTTTCTGAGCGGTATGACGGATGCATGGTCCCATGGTGTTTATACTTGCGTACTATTGTTTGTACAGATGAACGTGGTACCTTCAGGTGTTTAGAAATTTAGACTTGTGGGGGTCTGCAATTCTTTTTCTGAGGTCTTGGCTGATTTCTTTTGATTTTCCCATGATGTCAAGCAAAGAGGCACTGAGTTTAAAGGTAGGCCTTGAAATACATCCACAGGTACACCTCCAATTGACTCAAATTATGTCAATTAGCCTATCAGAAGCTTCTGAAGCCATGACATCATTTTGGAATTTCCAATCTATCTGCAGTATTAAAGCTGATCTACTATAAAATAATAAAGATAACAAAAATAAAGATACATAAAATAGTAAAAAACTAAACATAGGTAGGGGTGGTATACAGAAGATACCCTATTTGGTATAAGACCAAATCCATATTATGGCAAGAACAGCTCAATTAAGCAAAGAGAAACAACAGTCCATCATTACTTTAAGACATGAAGGTCAGTCAATCCGGAACATTTCAAGAACTTTGAAAGTTTCTTCAAGTGCAGTCTCAAAAACCATCAAGCGCTTTGATGAAACTGGTTCTCATGAGGACCGCCACAGGAAAGGAAGATCCAGAGTTACCTCTGCTACAGAGGATAAGTTCATTAGAGATACCAGCCTCAGAAATTGCAGCCCAAATAAATGCTTCACAGAGTTCAAGTAACAGACACATCTCAATTTCAACTGTTCAGAGGAATCTGCGTGAATCAGGCCTTCATGGTCGAATTGCTGCAAAGAAACCACTACTAAAGGACACCAAAAATAATAAGAAGAGACTTGCTTGGGCCAAGAAACACGAGCAATGGACATTAGACAGGTGGAAATCTGTCCTTTGGTCTGATGAGTCCAAATTGGAGATTTTTGTTTCCAACTGCCATGTCTTTGTGTGACGCAGAGTAGGTGAACGAATGATCTCCTCATGTGTGGTTCCCACCGTGAAGCATGGAAGAGGAGGTGTGATGGTGTGGGGGTGCTTTGCTGGTGACACTGTTGGTGATTTATTTAGAATTCAAGGCACACTTAACCAGCATGGCTACCACAGCATTCTGCAGTGACACGCCATCCCATCTGGTTTGCGCTTAGTGGGACTATCATTTGTTTTTCAACAGAACAATGACCCAACTCACCTCCAGTCTGTGTAAGGGCTATTTAACCAAGAAGGAGGGTGATGGAGTGCTGCATCAGATGACCTGGCCTCCACAATAACCCAACCTCAACCCAACTGAGATGGTTTGGGATGAGTTGGACCACAGAGTGAAGGAAAAGCAGCCAAGAAGGGCTCAGCATATGAGGGAACTCCTTCAAGACTGTTGGAAAAGCATTCCAGGTGAAGCTGGTTGAGAGAATGCCAAGAGTGTGCAAAGCTGTCATTAAGGCAAATGGTGGCTACTTTGAAGAATCTCAAAATATATATATATTTCTTTAACACTTTTTTGGTTACTACATGATTCCATATGTGTTATTTCATAGGTTTGATGTCTTCACTATTATTCTACAATGTAGAAAACAGTAAAAATAAAGAAAAACCCTTGAATGAGTAGGTGTGTCCACTGGGACTGTATATATACAGTATATATATATATATATATATATATATATATATATATATATATATATATACATATATATATATATATATACTGTTTTTTTATCCCCTTTTTCTCCCCAATTTCGTTGTATCCAATTGGTAGTTACAGTCTTGTCCCATCGCTGCAACTCCCGTACGGACACGGGAGAGGCGAAGGTCGAGAGTCGTGCGTCCTCCGAAACACAACCCAACCGAGCCGCACTGCTTTTTGACACAGTGCCCGCTTAACCCGGAAGCCAGCCGCACCAATGTGTCGGAGGAAACACCGTACACCTGGCGACAGAGTCAGCGTGCACTGCGCCCGGCCCGCCACAGGAGTCGCTAGTGCGCGATGGGACAAGAACATCCCTGCCGGCAAAACCCTCCCCTACCCTGGACGACGCTGGGTCAATTGTGTGCCGCCCCATGGGTCTCCCTGTCGCAAACCAGGATCTCTAGTGGCACAGCTAGCACTGCGATGCAGTGCCTTAGGCCACTGCGCCACTCGGGATCTATACTGTATAAGCAGCCCGTTTATAATCTGTCTAATCGGTTACTTAGATGGATTAAATGTTTAATTAAAAATATTCAATAAATAATTAATTATACGAAGTGTTTGATATGTGGGGGGATTTGGGGTTTATTTCAGAATGACGCAAATGGATGCAATTGCATGCAATAACGTCAGAGGCATTTTACGCAAACATTTTACGTAGTCTAATTCCATTCCTCTCTCTGCTTAGAACAATCTGTCTTTTCTCTAATTACAGGCTACGTAACATTCTACTGCAATGTTCTGTTAGATAGCATCCAACACACACACACACACACACACACTAAATCCCTAAAGCCTTTGTATAGCTTCCTGTCTAAAGTAAGGGCCTCCAGGGGATATGGCTCCTATTCTTACTGTCCTCACTGAGACAGGCAAACACTTTCTCATCCCCTCTCTCTCTCTCTCTCACACACACACACACACACACACACACACACACACACACACACACACACACACACACACACAAACTACCTGGAACAGATGAAAACTAAAAAGATATCTTCACAAGCTATCATTTCCAAACCTCAAACTCACATTACACAGTCTCTGTAGCTCCATATAGAAAATCCTTGTTATGTACGACTACAAAGAATACAGTAAAATGCTGAGAAATACAGCAAAAATCGGAGAAATAGGCCCACAGAGAAAATGCCTGCATAAGCTTCAGAGACCCTGTCTACCACGCTTCCCAGATACAGCGCCTTCAGAAAGTATTCACACCCCTTGACTTATTCCACATTTTGTTTTGTTACTGCCTGAATTCAAAATGGATTAAAAATAACAATAATTTCACCCATCTACACACAATGCAACCTATAATGACAAAGTGAAAACATGTTTGTAGAAATGTTTGCTAATTTATTGAAAATGAAATACTGAAATATCGAATTTACATAAGTAATCACACCCTTGAGTCAATACATGTTAGAATCACGTTTGGCAGCGATTACAGCCGTGAGTCTTTCTGGGTAAGTCACTGAGAGCTTTGCACTCCTGGATTGTACAATATTTGCACATTATTATTTTAGAAATTCTTCAAGCTCTGTCAAGTTGGTTGTTGATCATTGCTAGACAGCCATTTTCAAGTCTTGCCACAGATTTTCAAACCGATTTAAGTCAAAACTGTAACTAGGCTACTCAGGAACATTCATTGTCGTCTTGGTAAGCAACTCCATTGTATATTTGGCCTTGTGTTTTAGGTTACTGTCCTGCTGAAAAGTGAACTTGTCTCCCAGTGTCTGGTGGGAAAGCAAACTGACCCAGGTTTTCCTCTAGGATTTTGCCTGTGCTTAGCTCTAGTCCTTGCCGATGACAAGCATACCCATAACATGATGCAGCCACCACCAAACTTGAAAATATTGAAGAGTGGTACTCAGTGATGTGTTGGATTTGCCCCAAACATAACGCTTTCTATTCAGGAGATAAAGTTAATTTCTTTGGCATCCGCAGTTTTCTCCTATCACAGCCATTAAACACCATGGTGAAATCCCTGACCGGTTTCCTTAATCTTTGGCAACTGAGTTAAGTATATGTATCTTTGTAGCAGTGGCGGTTGGTGCTGTTTAAGATTTGGGAGGATTATTTATTTTGAGCATGGCCTTATTTCTTTTACATCATATTGGATGACTGTCATTCATATTTTATTCACCCAGCTCAATGTAACATTGATAGGTTTAGGCTGCTACACAACACTCACATTTTCATGAGGTTGCTACAACCTAGCCTACAAATGAAAGTTTATAATGTCGAGACAAATTGGAGTAATCAAGGTGACAGACAGTGTCACATTCAATACCGCCTTGCACACTCTTGCCTGCATCTAGCTGATCTATGGTGTAAGTATTAGTCAAAACAGTTGCAAATGAGAGTTTATATTGGAGAAATTCAGGTAGGGTTATCCCCGTTCCGTTTAAGAAATGTTTTTTTAACAGAATCCGCAGAATGAATACACCCCTGATCACACAGAGTTCACTTTCATAGCAGCCACATACAAACAGCATGATCACTTTTATCGTTGTTCCCCTAGAGTCTATTGATGCACCGGTGCATCAATCTAACCAACATAAAAAAAAAATCCCTGTCAAAACCCATCTGTTTAAGCTTTTATTTTTTTATGGGCTGCGTCTTAATCCACTGCATCTGCCCTTCCGAATCTGCAGTGGAAAGTGGCAGAGCTACATTCAGACCAGGAGACATCCCAAAAATCTGTAGCATCCAAACTGTGTGGAAAGGGGAGACTCTCCGTTTTGCTCTACGACCCACCACAAGTGTCACGGGACCCATACAAATGAATGGAAGCATGGAGGGAGTTTTGTGCCAACAAAAATAAGGGGTTAAATACGTGTAAAAAAAAAAATATATATAACTTAGATATATTTCCTGATCTTTCTTATATCTTATATAGGACAGACACTTCAAAACCGTATTACTAGAACCATGAGCCTACTAGGTTTTGTATGAGGGGCCAGTATGAAAAATCAAAATAAACATAATGTATGCACTCACTAACTGTAAGTCGCTCTGGATAAGAGCGTCTGCTAAATGAAATAAAATGTAAAATGTAAATGTATTGAACTCGATGTACCCAGAGGAGGACGGATAATAGCTGTCCTCCGGCTACACCATGGTTCTACCCCAGAGCTGATGCTACTGTAGACCTTCATTGCAAAACGGTGTGTTTTAATCAGTTATTTGGTGATATTTAGTATAGTTTTATCTAAAAAGAATAACTTATTTAATGTTTCACCATTTATATGTTTATGAAATTCACTGAATAGGATGGGTCCTCCCCTTCCTCCTCTGAGGAGCCTCCACTGCTTTGTAGTGACTGGGTGTATTGATACACCATCCAAAGTGTAATTATGCTCAAAGGGATATTCAATGTCTGCTTTTCTTTTTGTTTTGTTTTTTACCCATCTACCAATAGGTGCCCTTCTTTGCGAGGCATAGGAAAACCTCCCTGGTCTTTGTGGTTGAATCTGTGCTTGGAATTCACTGCTCGACTGAGGGACCTTACGGATAATTATATGTGTGGGGTACAGAGATGAGGTAGTCATTCAAAAATCATGTTAAACACTATTATTGGACACAGAGTGAGTCCATGCAACTTATTGTGACTTGTTAAGCAACATTTTACTACTGAACTTATTTAGGCTTGGCATGACAAAGGGGTTGAATACTTATTGACCCAAAATATTTCAGCTTTTTATTTGTAATACATTTGTAAAAACATAATTCCACTTTGACATTAGGGGGTATTGTGTGTAGATCAGTGACACAACATCAAAATGTATCAATTTTAAATTCAGGCTTTAACAACAAAATGTGGAAAAAGTCAAAGGGTTGTCAATACTTTCTGAAGGCGACGTAAGCCCAGAATCTACCCTCAACCTGCCCACACACACTCTCACCGCAAACAGCCGAACGCTCCCAAAGATACACACACTCCTGCAGACACACTCTCACCGCAAACAGCCGAACGCTCCCACAGATACACACACTCCTGCATACACACTCTCAAACAGCCGAACGCTCCCAAAGATACACACACTCCTGCAGACACACTCTCACCGCAAACAGCTGAACGCTCCCACAGATACACACACTCCTGCATACACACTCTCAAACAGCCGAACGCTCCCACAGATACACACACTCCGGCAGATACACACATACACACACGCCTTACAGATACACACACTCCTGCTCACAAACACACTCTCTTGATGACAAATACTTATGCCGACGTTCTGTACGCATACTCCCGGCCCGGCTGACAAGCTAAAGGCCCACGGACGTTTTCCTATGAGCTGTTGGTCTAGAAAGAGAGAATGTGACAAATGACTAAATGTATTTAGCTCTACAAAGAAACTCCATTCTGTTTTTATTTACTAGAATTGTTTTCACATGGACTGGATTGAACACAGAGAAAATATGTTCTATGCACACACTGTCACGCTAGATATGTTTACCACATACACACACAAAAGTGTTGAAAAAGTCCTCAGGAATGGTAATAATCGCCCCTCTCTCGCTGTCTCTCTCTCTCACTCTCGCTCTCTCGCTCTCTCGCTCTCTCTCTCTCTCTCCTCTCTCTCTCTCTCTCTCTCTCTCTCTCTCTCTGTCTCTCTCTCTCTATCTCTCTCTCTCTCTCTCTCTCTCTCTCTCTCTCTCTCTCTCTCTCTTCTCTCTCTCTCTCTCTCTCTCTCTCTCTCTCTCTCTCTCTCTCTCTCTCTCTCTCTCTCTCTCTCTCTCTCTCTCTCGCTCTCTCTCTCTCTCTCTCTCTGCTATCCTCAGCGTCAACACTGCACTCTACATCTTATCCCTCCCTCCTTCGCCACCATGCCTGTATCTTTTATAAAAGAGAAACGAAACGCTGAAATGAAGAAATCTCATTTTACAGTGATGTCAGTGTGCTACACTGGTGATTCCACAAATCAGATGATTCGCTTCATTACAGAGAAGGATACACACTGTAGGATAGGGTAGGATAGTTTAGGATAGGGTAGGGTAGCCGGTGGGAGATATCGATAGTTTCACATGTGCAAAAATAATACAACAGGCAGAACTAGTCAATATGCCTCTTCAGAAACTGTAAGACTGGAGAATCTAGTCCCGGAAACAAAGTCTCAAATATGCACTGGCTCACGTTCAGACACACGCACACGCACCTGCCCTCACATGTACACACAAACACACACATACACACACACTCTGTATATTCATTGAACATTCTGCTTTTGCATGGGGTTTCCTGTTGGTCCTAGACCCTGTACCTTGGTCTTGTCTTGTGTCTGTTTCTGACCTTGCGGTTGGACCACTTCACATTGGTTTACTGTGGTATATCACAGACATTACACATTCGTACACACACACACACACACACACACACACGTACGCACACACACACACACACACACACACACACACACACACACACACACACACACGTACGCACACACACACAGCCCGGTGATGTCTCAGTCAAAACGTATATACTTATGACCAAGCTAAAACTTCCATGAAAATACTTTTCCAACAAAAAAGCATGAAATCAACTCAAATAAATACTCTGTACATCATTCTGTAAAATGTAGATTACACAGTGCGTACGTAACGTAATGTTACAGTGTAGGCTGCAGAGTACATAAACGCATGTGGCCTGTGTTTCGCACAGTTTTGCCCTACGGTAATAGTGTGAAGAAATGCTGTGATAGAGACGTGTGTCTACATTTGTGTGTGACTGAGTTCGTACACTTCGTACATGTGTGGTATGCTATTTCTGTATCACTGTTAGTATTACTAGTGTGTTTGATTGTTCCTGCTTCTCTGTACAGTAAGCACTATCCTGCTCTACAGTGTGTGTGTGCAGTGTGTCATTCCTCCATAAGAAACACAGCAGTACAGTAGTAAATATTTATATATATATATATATATATATATATATATATACATATATATATATATATATATATATTATAAAGAGAGTGAGGGAAGAAAAGAAAAGGTATGTGAAAGAAGAGAAGAGTACTCACAGTTAGTCGTGGACTCTCAGTCGTCTCTCTTCTCTCTCTGTCCTGTTACTGATCGCTGGCTCTCACTCTGCTGCTATTCTCTCTCTCTCTCTCTCTCTCTCTCTCTCTCTCTCTCTCTCTCTCTCTCTCTCTCTCTCTCTCTCTCTCTCTCTCTCTCTCTCTCTCTCTCTCTCTCTCTCTCTCTCTCTCTCTCTCTCTATCCCTGCACTGGACACACACACACACACTTAAGTCACACACTCACACACTGCTCTGCTCTCCTCCGCTACCAAAGGAAGTGCTCAGATCAAGAGAACGAGAGAGAGCGAGTGATTGAGAAAGCGTGTAAGCGAGAGTGAGAGAAAAGTGGGCGAGCGAGAGAAAAAGATAGAGAGAGGAGGAGGAGGAGGAGGAGGAGGAGGAGGAGGGAGGAGAGGAGGAGGAGGAGGAGGAGGAGGAGGAGGAGGAGGGGAGGGGAGGAGGAGGAGGAGGAGGAGGAGGAGGAGGGAGGAGGGAGGAGGAGGAGGAGGAGGAGAGGGTGGGCTGTGTGTGTCTTAAGTGATCTGTTAGCCAGTGTATGATTGTGGACGAGATTATTCAGACGTTCTACTGTTGCTAGTGTGTCTCTGCAGCGTGGGTCTAGTGTGTCTCTGCAGCGTGGGTCTAGTGTGTCTCTGCAGCGTGGGTCTAGTGTGTCTCTGCAGCGTGGTCTAGTGTGTCTTTGCAGCGTGGGTCTAGTGTGTCTCTGCAGCGTGGGTCTAGTGTGTCTCTGCAGCGTGGGTCTAGTGTGTCTCTGCAGCGTGGGTCTAGTGTGTCTCTGCAGCGTGGGTCTAGTGTGTCTCTGCAGCGTGGGTCTAGTGTGTCTCTGCAGCGTGGGTCTAGTGTGTCTTTGCAGCGTGGGTCTAGTGTGTCTCTGCAGCGTGGGTCTAGTGTGTCTCTGCAGCGTGGGTCTAGTGTGTCTCTGCAGCGTGGGTCTAGTGTGTCTCTGCAGCGTGGGTCTAGTGTGTCTCTGCAGCGTGGGTCTAGTGTGTCTCTGCAGCGTGGGTCTAGTGTGTCTCTGCAGCGTGGGTCTAGTGTGTCTCTGCAGCGTGGGTCTAGTGTGTCTCTGCAGCGTGGGTCTAGTGTGTCTCTGCAGCGTGGGTCTAGTGTGCTGTGCGTGTGTGAGCGCTCATACATCGCTTTGAGCCAGCACGGTTTGCAGTGTAAATATCTCACTTTCACATATGGAATTACAAGTTCCCATGTGAAAAGCAATCCTATGTGAAAATGTGCTGTTTAAAATATAAGAAACATTAACATCTGAAAATCACACGTGGAACTGCAAGTGCACATCTGGTGGTGAAAAAGTGTTATTCTCCTCACATGTGAAAAGGTGGTAACGTGTTGCAGTAGCAATGTTTCCACATGTGGAATTGCAAATTCCGTAATGCCAGTCTGTAAAAAGGTAACTTAGCCTACCTGAGAATTATAATTAATGTGTGTTCAAAATGATTATTTCCTATTTCTGACGCATCCACTCGGATTGTTACTGCTGCAGGCGCTCCCTTCTTTACACGTTGGTCAAAGAGCGTTGGAAGAAGCCCAGTGAAAAGAACAGAGAAGCTAGCGCTCCATGTCTCCTTATTTATCATGTTAAATATAGCGCTGTCAGAGTTAATCAGTTAACTGAACTTAACTTTTTGTTATTTTAGTGAACCATTTATTTTTTGGGCATTTTCTAAAAGCATTGAAAATACACTGAAAACATCCAAAATCCATCATCTAAACAGCTAGAAACAACAATGTGATGTCAAAACAAGTTGATTTTAAGGTTAAAGAAAGTGTGTTTATCAATTTACCTGATTTTGCAAACCGTTACTTTGGACAAAATCAAAACAGCAATATTCTTGTAATGCTTTCTGTATAAAAATAAATTACGGCTCAATTTTTGAAAATTATGAATTTACGATCAATCGCGGTTAATCACAGCAAATCATGCGATAAATGTGATAAACTCAATACCAATGTGAAAATGCAAATGTGAAAGTGTATAGGACATGAGTCAGTCATGGTCACGTGATGAGGCAGCCCCCGGCCGCAAATTCAAAATGAGTTTTAGCCCTCTTGGTCGAATGGCATCTCCTGTGGGAGACCAGGGTTTTAATCCCACCAGTTACAAAAGCACACATGAAATGTATAATATCACATGTGAAATGTTGGGAAAATCCACCTGAAACTTCACACGTGTGTCACGAACGTTGACTGATGACTCGTGGAACCAAGGCGAAGCGTGATAAGCGTACATTTTATTTTCCGTACACAACACACGAACAAAACAACAAAACGATACGTGAAGTCCTGAGGTTACACAACACAAACCTTTACGGAACAAGATCCCACAAACTAACTGGTGCCAACAGGCTGCCTAAGTATGGTCCCCAATCAGAGACAACGAGCTACAGCTGCCTCTGATTGGGAACCACCCTGGCCAACATTTAAGAGTCCCCAGAGCCAGGGCGTGACAGTACCCCCCCCAAAGGCGCGGACTGCGACCGCGCCACACAAACACAAGAGGGTAGGGGCCGGGTGGGCATTCCGCCTCGGAGGCGGATCCGGCTCCGGGCGTGACCACCACCTTTTCTCCACCTCCCCGTTGCGCTCCTGGTCTGGTCCCGCTGACTGGAGCTGGACCCGACGACGGTGGACCAAACCTTACCGGCTCCGGACTGGAGCCGCTGGCCGGAGCTGGACTGGACACCGGTGGAGCGGATTGCTCTGGCTCCGGAGTGGATCCGCTGACTGGAGTTGGACCGGACCCCGGTGGAGCGGATTGCTCTGACTCCGGAGTGGAGCAGCTGACCGGTGGAACAGGCACGGGCCGTGCCGGACTGGACACACGCACCACTGGCTTGGTGCGGGGAGCAGGAACAGGCCGGACCGGGCTGACGACGCGCACCACTGGCTTGGTGCGAGGAGCAGGAACAGGCCGGACCGGGCTGGTGACGCGCACTACTGGCTTGGTGCGAGGGGCAGGAACAGGCCGGACCGGGCTGATGACGTGCACCACTGGCTTGGTGCGGGGAGCAGGAACAGGCCGGACCGGGCTGGCGACGCGCACCACTGGCTTGGTGCGGGGAGCAGGAACAGGCCGGACCGGGCTGGTGACGCGCACTACTGGCTTGGTGCGAGGGGCAGGAACAGGCCGGACCGGGCTGATGACGTGCACCACTGGCTTGGTGCGGGGAGCAGGAACAGGCCGGACCGGGCTGGCGACGCGCACCACTGGCTTGGTGCGGGGAGCAGGAACAGGCCGGACCGGGCTGGCGACGCGCACCAATGGCTTGGTGCGACGAGCAGGAACAGGCCGGACCGGGCTGGCGACGCGCACCACTGGCTTGGTGCGAGGGTCAGGAACAGGCCGGACCGGGCTGGCGACGCGCACCACAGGCTTAGTGTGGGGAGCAGGAACGGGCCGGACCGGGCTGGCGACGCGCACCACTGGCTTGGTGCGAGGGACAGGAACAGGCCGGGCTGGACTGGGAACATGCACCATTGGCTTGGTGCGGGGAGCAGGAACAGGCCGGGCTGGACTGGGGACACGCACCACTGGCTTGGTGCGGGAAGCCGGAATGGGCCGGGCCGGGATGTGGAGGCGGACTGGAGTTCTGGAGCGGAGAGCTGACACAACCCGTCCTGGCTGAATGCCTATTTCCACACAATATTTGTGAGGCATCAGCACAGGACGTACAGGGCTGTACACTCGTACTGGCGCTACAGCACGTGGCACTGGAGCAGGATATACGGGACCGAGGAGGCATACTGGAGGCCACGAGCGTTGAGCCGGCACACCCCGTCCTAGCTGCATGCCCATCTTAGCACGACACGTGCGTGGTGCTAGCACCGGACGTACAGGACTGTGCCGGAACACTCGCGGCACAGTACGTGGCTCCGCATTACACGGAGCCTGCCTAGTCTCACGCTTCCTAGCCTGAGTACGGGGAGTTGGCTCTGCTCTAACTCTAGGCTCCGCCAACCACCCTTTTAGCCCCCCCCCCAAAAAAAAATATTGGGGCTGTCTATCGGGCTTCCTCCTCGGCCGGTACCCTCTGCGTTGCCGCTGCTCCTCTCTGTAGCGTGCCTCCACAGTCTCCTCCCAAGGACGGCGATCCATTCCGGCCTGAATCTCTTCCCAAGTCCAGGATCCCTTCCCGTCCAGGATCTCCTCCCAAGTCCAGGCTGTCTGTTCCTGGACACGCTGCTTGGTCCTCTTTATGTGGGATCTTCTGTCACGAACGTTGACTGATGACTCGTGGAACCAAGGCGCAGCGTGATAAGCGTACATTTTTATTGATACACAACACACAAACAAAACAACAAAACGATACGTGAAGTCCTGAGGTTACACAACAAAAACCTTTACGGAACAAGATCCCACAAACGAACTGGTGCCAACAGGCTGCCTAAGTATGGTCCCTAATCAGAGACAACGAGCTACAGCTGCCTCTGATTGGGAACCACCCTGGCCAACATAGAACTAAACGATCTAGAACAAAAAACATAGAAAACTAAATATAGAAAATCCACACCCTGGCTCAACATTTAAGAGTCCCCAGAGCCAGGGCGTGACAACGTGTCTGTTTTCCCCACGTGACATTAGTCACGTGATCTGTTCAAGTGAAAAAAAATGCATGTAAAGTGTCCCGAAAACCACACGTCTGACTCGTGAACATTTCTTGTGAAATTAACATGTGAAATTTAAATAGTTACACATTTAAAAAGTTCAGAGTTTCTCGACATTGTCTTTCTGCTTCGTCATCACGTCCATGGAGTTTAATGTCATCTTGAGTTTGGAGAAGACTGAGGCAGGTTGGATGGCCCTGACGCTGCACTGCCCAGCCCACTCCCCTCTCCCCTCTCTCTCCTTGATACGAGACACTGCACTCCACCAGATTCAATTAAAAGTGAGATTAGCAATTACCCAGCGCTTATGACCTAACACTGATCCCATGTAGCTCTGCTCAGACTGACTCCTTCCCTCAGGGATCACTTTGTCATGAGGTGTCTTACTTACTCCGAAGGTTTGGTTTGCTTTTAACACCAGTGTGTGTGTGTGTGTGTTGGGGGAGGGGGGTGGGAGGGGTGGGAGGGGTGGCGTTATGTGTGAGTCACGGCTGGCTGGTGGCACATTAATTGCGGAGGACGGGCTCATTGTAATTGCTGGAACGGAATTAATGGAATGGTTTCAAACACTTGGTTTCCATGAGTTTGATACCATTCCATTCACTCTATCCCAGCCATTACTATGAGCCATCCTCCCCTCACCAGGGCTCCTGTGTGTGTGTGTGTGTGTGTGTGTGTGTGTGTGTGTGTGTCTGTGTGTGTGTGTGTGTGTGTGTGTGTGTGTGTGTCTGTGTGTGTGTGTGTGTGTGTGTGTGTGTGTGTGTGTGTGTGTGTGTGTGTGTGTGTGTGTGTGTGTGTGTGGGTGTGGGTGTGTGTGTGTGTGTGTGTGTGTGTGTGTGTGTGTGTGTGTGTGTGTGTGTGTGTGTGTGTGTGTGTGTGTGTGTGTATGTGGGAGACAGTGGACCAAATAGCAGCCACAGCAGCAGAAGCGATCTGCACACACACACAAACACACACAAACACCTCCAGGAGTCATTTATCGCCTTTGCTAAGAGGACATCCCCAGTGGAGTCCCATCACATCCAGTTAACACCTCCACCCTCCACCCTCCATCCAGAGATGCTGACGTGAGACACATCCAAGCCCACCTGAGTGCTCCCTCCCCAGGCTACAATCTCACCTCACACCCCTGGTCCCCTGAACGTTCTATACAGTAACTTCTACTCAACACCTCCATACTGCTTCATGCCTGGAGGCAGAGATGGGCAAAATATATCTTGTTACAAACAAATACAAAGTATTCTAAAGACCAATGTATCAAAATAAATGACAACATACTTTTGTAAACAATTGTGTTTCAATAAAAGACATTGAGGTATTTTATCATTTCAAAATACAAAATACATTTGCAAGTACATGCCTTCACTACAATAACATTCTCGGTTACAGAAACGTTTTACTTGCTATGACTGTGATATGTTGTTGTTTATCTTCCTTAGTCGAATTCACTGACTGTAAGTCACTCTGGATAAGAGTGTCTGCTACAGTGGGGAGAACAAGTATTTGATACACTGCCGATTTTGCAGGTTTTCCTACTTACAAAGCATGTAGAGGTCTGTAATTTTTTATCAAAGGTACACTTCAACTGTGAGAGACGGAATCTAAAACAAAAATCCAGAAAATCACATTGTATGATTTTTAAGTAATTAATTTGCATTTTATTGCATGACATAAGTATTTGATACATCAGAAAAGCAAAACTTAATATTTGGTACAGAAACCTTTGTTTGCAATTACAGCGATCATACGTTTCCTGTAGGTCTTGACCAGGTTTGCACACACTGCAGCAGGGATTTTGGCCCACTCCTCCATACAGACCTTCTCCAGATCCTTCAGGTTTCGGGGCTGTCGCTGGGCAATACGGACTTTCAGCTCCCTCCAAAGATTTTCTATTGGGTTCAGGTCTGGAGACTCGCTAGACCACTCCAGGACCTTGAGATGCTTCTTACGGAGCCACTCCTTAGTTGCCCTGGCTGTGTGTTTTGGGTCGTTGTCATGCTGGAAGACCCAGCCACGACCCATCTTCAATGCTCTTACTGAGGGAAGGAGGTTGTTGGCCAAGATCTTGCGATACATGGCCCCATCCATCCTCCCCTCAATACGGTGCAGTCGTCCTGTCCCCTTTGCAGAAAAGCATCCCCAAAGAATGATGTTTCCACCTCCATGCTTCACGGTTGGGATGGTGTTCTTGGGGTTGTACTCATCGTTCTTCTTCCTCCAAACACGGCGAGTGGAGTTTAGACAAAAAAGCTCTATTTCTGTCTCATCAGACCATATGACCTTCTCCCATTCCTCCTCTGGATCATCCAGATGGTCATTGGCAAACTTCAGACGGGCCTGGACATGCGCTGGCTTGAGCAGGGGGACCTTGCGTGCGCTGCAGGATTTTAATCCATGACGGCGTAGTGTGTTACTAATGTTTTTTTTGAGACTGTGGTCCCAGCTCTCTTCAGGTCATTGACCAGGTCCTGCCGTGTAGTTCTGGGCTGATCCCTCACCTTCCTCATGATCATTGATGCCCCACGAGGTGAGATCTTGCATGGAACCCCAGACCGAGGGTGATTGACCGTCATCTTGAACTTCTTCCATTTTCTAATAATTGCGCAAACAGTTGTTGCCTTCTCACCAAGCTGCTTGCCTATTGTCCTGTAGCCCATCCCAGCCTTGTGCAGGTCTACAATTTTATCACTGATGTCCTTACACAGCTCTCTGGTCTTGTCCATTGTAGAGAGGTTGGAGTCTGTTTGATTGAGTGTGTGGACAGGTGTCTTTTATACAGGTAACGAGTTCAAACAGGTGCAGTTAATACAGGTAATGAGTGGAGAACAGGAGGGCTTCTTAAAGAAAAACTAACAGGTCTGTGAGAGCCGGAATTCTTACTGGTTGGTAGGTGATCAAATACTTATGTGTCATGCAATAAAATGCAAATTAATTACTTAAAAATCATACAATGTGACTTTCTGGATTTTTGTTTTAGATTCCGTCTCTCACAGTTGAAGTGTACCTATGATAAAAATTACAGACCTCTACATGCTTTGTAAGTAGGAAAACCTGCAAAATCGGCAGTGTATCAAATACTTGTTCTCCCCACTGTATATGACCAACATTTTTATGTGAATGTGAACATGAACAATTGCAAAGCACACTGGGTATTATTATTGGCCTTGTTTCAGGGGCGGCGCTTATTAGAATAATACTCAAATCAAATCAAATTTTATTTGCCACATGTGCCGAATACAACAGGTGTAGATTTACAGTGAAATGCTTACTTAACCAACAATGCAGTTTTTAAGACAAAAATTAAAATAGCAAATAACTAAAGAGAAGCAGTAAAATAAAATAACAGTAGGGAGGCTATATACAGGGGGTACCGGTACTGAGTCAATGTGCGGGGGCACTGGTTAGTCGAGGTAATTGAGGTAATGTGTACATGTGGGTAGAGTTAAAGTGAATATGCATAAATAATAAACAGAGTAGCAGCATGCTTTTCAAGTGTTAATTTTTACATTTACATTTATATTTAAATTTATATTTTGGTCATTTAGCAGACACTTATAGTGCCATCAGACTTCTAAATGCAGGGTGAAAGGGGGCCAATAAATTGTGAACCACCATAAAAAATGTTTTTAATTTATTTTTGAAGATATAAATGACAGGTCTCGAAAGTATCTTATTACCAAATACATTGGATGTAGTTCAGGTCGGTGAAATAGAAAATCTCAAAATACATATTTCAAATAAATGTAACATAAATACTGCCCATGTCTGCCTGGAGGGACAGTGTGTGTGCCAAATGGAACCCTATAAAGGGCTTGGTTGTTAAGCAACAAAACCGAGGTGTGCGCAACTATGGGGCAAAACAGACGGGGTTGGCTTAGATTGTTGACAACATCTGCTTCCTCCTGTATGCATTGCAGCCTGCCTCAGCCTCACCACTGAGCACCACATCACTGTCTATGTTTTTCTTCTGCTGAGGTAGGCTCCATTTAACGGTAGCTTCTTACTTCATCCTTCTAGCTGGCTAAATAATACTAGCCAGAGCCCTTCAACGTTACTGCAATAGAAGTCTCTGCCGGCAGCTAGCCACCTGACTGACTGACATCTATAAGCGACTATTTACCAGTTGTGCACTCATTCTCCGACAGTTGGTTTTAGTTTGTTTGGGGGATGTCTGTAGACATGGCAGGAGTCACGGGATGGTTTTAAAATTGCCTTTTGTCCGGCACTTCGCAAACACTGTCAGCAGCGTCTCTAGTTGCCTGCTTGAGCCGACTCCGAGCTGGGGTAGTTTGTTTCACGTCTCAGGCCCTCGGCCTGTTCCGCGAGAGGGTGGAGTAAGCAATGTGAAAAAGTGTTGAATGTGCTGTTAAAAGGCCAATCAGGGGGAGGCAGGAGAACATAACAACACACCACTGGTCAGGATTCCACTCATTCAAAAGAGGCAGGCGCGATTAAAACTCAGTCAGATCAAGAATATAAGTGTGCTGAGCTTTGATCAACGCTGGGAGCAATATTTAGATATTGACCCGTAATTGATTTCCTTTATTGTGTACAAAATATATATTTTTATTATGCATTTCTTTAAATTACAGAACATTACAGACCTCTGTGTCCTCATCTGTAGATACAGCCCTGCAAGTGATGTATAGTCCCAAGTAATCAGCTTTCAGCAGCATACTGTCCTTTTACAGCAGGGATGGGCAACTCCAGTCGTCGGGGGCCAGAGTGATGTCACACTTTCCCCCCATCCCTAGCAAACACAGCTGATTAAACTAATTGCATTCTAAACTGAAGATCATGATTAGTTGATTATTGGAGTGAGGTCTCTTAGATGGGGCTTGGTCAAATGTGTGACACCAATCAGGCCCCTGAGGACTGGAGTTGCCCATCCCGTTATCGACCCAGAACCTATCAAATTTATTAGCCGGAATCACTGAATCACTGGACCTTTAACACTGGATAATCGCAACTAGCTAGCTGCAACCAAATGAACATTGTTGTTGGCTAATCAGCCTTGAGCTAGCCTTGAGTCAGGCACATCTCCCGGCTATCTACCTCTCTGTCAACCGGACGGGACCTCCTAGAGTCGACAAGGAGCCCCGCCGATCCATCACGACTGGTCTGCCGGCATAATCGTCTGTGGTTTCAACAGGCTTCCCGTTGCAATGACCACGAAGATCCATCCGCTAGCCCCGACCCGCTAGCACACACAAACGACAGCCGTGCTTCCTGATCGCTGTGCTGTAGTACCAATTCGAACTGCTCTCGGACTCACATATTGCTGTTCACTGGACCTTATGATCACTCAGCTGCACAGCTGATGCCTGCTGGACTGTTCCTTTACACGGTACCCTGTCCTGTTTATCTGTTTAGCCTCAGCCCAAACTTTATCGCCATTACCAGTTGTTGTCTTAGCTCTCTCTAATAACACCTGTGATTGCTTTATGCCTCTCTCCCATGTCAATATGCCTTGCCTATTGCTGTTCCAGTTAGTTCTTATTATACAATTTCACTGTAGAACCCCAAGTCCCTCTCAAACTGCCTTAAATAGTTCCTTTGTTCCACCCCCCATACACGCTGAGACCGGCTCAATCGGTGCCTCCAGTGATGCTATCTCTTTCATTGTTACCCAACGCTTAGGTTTACCTCCACTGTACTCATATCCTTCCATATCCTTGTCTGTACATAATGCCCTGAATTCTCTGTACCCAACGCACTAGAAGACCAGTTCTTAAAGCCTTTAGCTGTATCCTTATTGTAGTCCTCCTCTGTTCCTCTGGTGATGAAGAGGCTAACCCAGGCCCTGCAGCCCCCAGTATCACTCCTACTCCACAGGAGCTATCATTTGTTGACTTCTGTAACCGTAAAAGCCTTGGTTTTCTGCACGTTAACATCAGAAGCCTCTTTCCTCATTTTGAGTTATTCACTGCGTTAGCACACTCCGCCAACCCTGATGTTCTAGCAGTGTCTGAATCCTGGCTTAGGAAGGCCACCAAAAATTCTGAAATGTCCATCCCCAATTACAACATTTTCCGTCTAGATAGAACTGCCAAAGGGGGTGGAGTTGCAATCTACTGTAGAGATAGCCTGCAGAGCTCTATCATACTATCCAGGTCTGTGCCCAAACAGTTTGAGCTTCTACTTCTAAAAATCCACCTTTCCAGAAATAAGTCTCTCACTGTTGCCGCTTGCTACAGACCCCCCTCAGCCCCCAGCTGTGCCCTGGACACTATATGTGAATTGATTTCCCCCCATTTATCCTCAGAGTTCGTACTGCTTGGTGACCTAAATTGGGATATGATTAACACCCCGGCCATCCTACAATCCAAACTAGATGCCCTCAATCTCACACAAATTATTAACGAACCTACCAGGTACAACCCTAAATCCGTAAACATGGGCACCCTCATAGATATCATCCTGACTAACTTACCCTCTAAATACACCTCCGCTGTCTTCAACCAGGATCTCAGCGATCACTGCCTTATTGCCTGCATCCGTAACGGGTCCGCGGTCAAACGACCACCCCTCATCACTGTCAAACGCTCCCTAAAACACTTTAGCGAGCAGGCCTTCCTAATTGACCTGGCCCAGGTATCCTGGATGGATATCCATCTCATTCCGTTTGTAGAGGATGCCTGGTTGTTCTTTAAAAGTAATTTCCTCTCATTCTTAAATAAACATGCCCCATTCAAAAAATACAGAACTAAGAACAGATATAGCCCCTGGTTTTCCTCAGACTTGACTGCCCTTGACCAGCACAAAAACATCCTGTGGCGTACTACATTAGCATCGAATAGCCCCCGCGATATGCAACTTTTCAGGGAAGTTGGGAACCAATATACACAAATTTTTCAAACAGAAATGTGCATCCTGTAGCACCAACTCCAAAAAGTTTTGGGACACTGTAAAGTCCATGGAGAATAAGAGCACCTCCTCCCAGCTGCCCACTGCACTGAGGCTAGGAAACACTATCACCACCGATAAATCTACAATAATCGAGAATTTCAACAAGCATTTTGCTACGGCTGGCCATGCTTTCCACCTAGCTACCACTACCCCGGCCACCAGCTCTGCACCCTCCGCTGCAACTTGCCCATGCCCCCCCCCCCCCCCCCCCCCCCCCCCCCGCTTCTCCATCACACAAATTCAGACAGCTGATCTTCTGAAAGAGCTGCAAAATCTGGACCCTACAAATCATCTGGGCTAGACAATCTGGACCCTTTCTTTCTAAAACTAGCTGCCGAAATTGTCGCAACCCCTATTACTAGCCTGTTCAACCTCTCTTTCGTATCGTCTGCGATCCCCAGAGATTGGAATGCTGCCGCGGTCATTTCCCTCTTCAAAGGTGGTGACACTCCAAACTGTAATACATCCTGCCCTGACTTTCGAAAGTTTTTGAAAGCCAAGTTAACAAACAGATCACCAACCATTTCGAATCCCACCGTACCTTCGCCGCTATGCAATCCGGTTTCCGAGCTGGTCATGGGTGCACCTCAGCCACGCTCAAGGTGCTAAATGATATTATTTGTGTATTACATGTGCAGCCGTCTTCATCGACCTGTCCAAGGCTTTCGACTGTCAACCACCTCATTCTTATTGGCAGACTAAACAGCCTTGGTTTCTCAAATGACTGCCTCGCCTGGTTCACCAGCCACTTCTCAGATAGAGTTCAATGTGTCAAATCGGAGGGCCTGTTGTCTGGACCTATGGCAGTCTCTATGGGGGTGCCACAGGGTTCAATTCTTGGGCCGACTCTTTTCTCTGTGTATATCAATGATGTCGCTCTTGCTGCTGGTGACTCTCAGATCCACCTCTACGCAGACGACACCATTTTGTATACATCTGGCCCTTCATTGGACACTGTGTTAACATACCTCCAAACGAGCTTCAATGCCATACAACACTCCTTCAGTAGCCTCCAACTGCTCTTAAACACTAGTAAAACTAAATGCATGCTCTTCAATCGAACACTGCTGGCACCCGCCCACCCGACTAGAATCACTACATTTACATTTACATTTACGTCATTTAGCAGACGCTCTTTAGCGACTTACAAATTGGTGCATTCACCTTATAGCCAGTGGGATAACCACTTTACAATATGTATTTTTTTTTGGGGGGGGGGGGGGGTAAGGGGGGGTAGAAGGATTACTTTATCCTATCCCAGGTATTCCTTAAAGAGGTGGGGTTTCACCTCTTTAAGGAAAAAGAGGCGCCAGGTAGCTTAGTGGTTAAGAGCGTTGTGCCAGTAACCGAAAGGTCACTGGTTCTAATCCCCAAGCCGACTTGGTGAAAAATCTGTCAATGTGCCCTTGAGCAAGGCACTTAACCCTAATTGCTCCTGTAAGTCGCTCTGGATAAGAGCGTCTGCTAAATGACAAAAAAAAAAAAAAAAAAAAAAAGTGTCTCCGGAAGGTGGTGAGTGACTCCGCTGTCGTGAGGGAGCTTGTTCCACCATTGGGGTGCCAGAGCAGCGAACAGTTTTGACTGGGCTGATCGGGAACTGTGTTTCTGCAGAGGCAGGGGGGCCAGCAGGCCAGAGGTGGATGAACGCAATGCCCTCGTTTGGGTGTAGGGACTGATCAGAGCCTGAAGGTACGGAGGTGTCGTTCCCCTCACAGCTCCGTAGGCAAGTACCATGGTCTTGTAGCAGATGCGAGCTTCAACTGGAAGCCAGTGGAGTGTGCGGAGGAGCGGGGTGACGTCAGAGAACTTGGGAAGGTTGAACACCAGACGGGCTGCGGCATTCTGGATGAGTTGTAGGGGTTTAATGGCACAGGCAGGGAGCCCAGCCAACAGCGAGTTGCAGTAATCCAGACGGGAGATGACAAGTGCCTGGATTAGGACCTGTGCCGCTTCCTGTGTAAGGCAGGGTAGTACTCTCCGAATGTTGTAGAGCATGAACCTACAGGATCGAGTCACCGCCTTGATGTTAGCGGAGAACGACAGGGTGTTGTCCAGGGTCACACCAAGGCTCTTCACTCTCTGGGAGGAGGACACAACGGAGTTGTCAACCGTGATGGAGAGATCATGGAACGGGCGGTCCTTCCCCGGGAGGAAGAGCAGCTCCGTCTTGCCGAGGTTCAGTTTGAGGTGGTGATCCGTCATCCACACTGATATGTCTGCCAGACATGCAGAGATGCGATTTGCCACCTGGTTATCAGAATGGGGAAAGGAGAAGATAAGTTGTGTGTCGTCTGCGTAGCAATGATAGGAGATGCCATGTGAGGATATGACAGAGCCAAGTGACTTGGTGTATAGCGAGAATAGGAGAGGGCCTAGAACTGAGCCCTGGGGGACAACAGTGGTGAGAGCACGTGGTGCTGAGACAGATTCTCGCCACACCACTTGGTAGGTGTGACCGGTCAGGTAGGACGCAATCCAAGAGTGAGCCGCACTGGAGATGCCCAGCTCGGAGAGGGTGGAGAGGAGGATCTGATGGTTCACAGTATCAAAGGCAGCAGACAGGTCTAGAAGGACAAGAGAAGAGGAGAGAGAGTTAGCTTTAGCAGTGCGGAGAGCCTCCGTGACACAGAGAAGAGCAGTCTAAGTTGAATGACCTGTCTTGAAACCTGACTGGTTTGGATCAAGAAGGTCATTCTGAGAAAGATAGCAAGAGAGTTGGCTAAAGACGGCACGCTCAAGAGTTTTGGAGAGAAAATAAAGAAGGGATACTGGTCTGTAGTTGTTGACATCAGAGGGATCGAGTGTTGGTTTTTTGAGAAGGGGTGCAACTCTCGCTCTCTTGAAGACGGAAGGGACATAGCCAGCGGTCAAGGATGAGTTGATGAGCGAGGTGAGGTAAGGGAGAAGGTCACTGGAGATGGTCTGGAGAAGAGAGGAGGGGATAGGGTCAAGCGGGCAGGTTGTTGGGCGGCCGGCCGTCACAAGTCGCAAGATTTTATCTGGAGAGAGAGGGGAGAAAGAAGTCAAAGCATAGGGTAGGGCAGTGTGAGCAGGACCAGCAGTGTCATTTGACTTAACAAACGAGGATCGGATGTCGTCAACCATTTTGAAAAGAAGGTCATCCACAGAGAGGGGGGGTGGATTCAGCAGGGAGGAGAAGGTGGCAAAGAGCTTCCTAGGGTTAGAGGCAGATGCTTGGAATTTAGAGTGGTAGAAAGTGGCTTTAGCAGCAGAGACAGATGAAGAAAATGTAGAGAGGAGGGAGTGAAAAGATGCCAGGTCCGCAGGGAGTCTAGTTTTCCTCCATTTCCGCTCGGCTGCCCGGAACCCTGTTCTGTGAGCTCGCAATGAGTCATCAAGCCACGGAGCAGGAGGGGAGGACCGAGCTGGCCGGGAGGATAGGGGACATAGAGAGTCAAGTGATGCAGAAAGGGAGGAGAGGAGGGTTGAGGAGGCAGAATAAGGAGATTGGAGGGAGAAGGATTGAGCAGAGGGAAGAGATGATAGGATGGAAGAGGAGAGAGTAGCGGGAGAGAGAGAGCTTAGGTTGCGACGGCGCATTACCATCTGAGTAGGGGCAGAGTGAGTAGTGTTGGAGGAGAGCGAGAGAGAAAAGGATACAAAGTAGTGGTCGGAGACATGGAGGGGAATTGCAGTGAGATTAGTAGAAGAACAGCATCTAGTAAAGATGAGGTCAAGCGTATTGCCTGCCTTGTGAGTAGAGGGGGACGGTGAGAGGGTGAGGTCAAAAGAGGAGAGGAGTGGAAAGAAGGAGGCAGAGAGAAATGAGTCAAAGGTAGACGTAGGGAAGTTGAAGTCACCCAGAACTGTGAGGGGTGAGCCATCCTCAGGAAAGGAACTTATCAAGGCGTCAAGCTCATTGACGAACTCTCCAAGGGAACCTGGAGGGCGATAAATGACAAGGATGTTTAGCTTGAATGGGCTAGTGACTGTGACAGCATGGAATTCAAATGAGGAGATAGACAGATGGGTCAGGGGAAAAAGAGAGAATGTCCACTTGGGAGAGATGAGGATTCCTGTGCCACCACCCCGCTGACCAGATGCTCTCGGGGTATGCGAGAACACATGGTCAGACGAGGAGAGAGCAGTAGGAGTTGCAGTGTTTTCAGTGGTAATCCATGTTTCTGTCAGCGCCAAGAAGTCGAGGGACTGGAGGGTAGCATAGGCTGAGATGAACTCTGCCTTGTTGGCAGCAGAACGGCAGTTCCAGAGGCTGCCTGAGACCTGGAACTCCACGTGGGTGGTGCGTGTAGGGACCACCAGGTTAGAGAGGCAGCAGCCACACGGTGTGAGGCGTTTGTATAGCCTGTGCGGAGAGGAGAGAACAGGGATAGACAGAGGCATAGTTGACAGGCTACAGAAAATGGCTACAATATGCAAAGGAGATCGGAATGAAATGAACTAAACATCTGGGAAAGGAGATTGTAGGGCCTCCCTCACTTACGTTTCACTGAAACACCCAAATATAACTCTCCCAACTTCCACCTCAGAAACTATAATTGTTGTAAACTACAGCGGTTCAATGTTTTATAGGAATAGACTAACATAGTTTATTCAGCTAGCTAACTTGGTACAGCATTCTTCCGTGAAAATCGTCCAGGGCACCTAGTCATATGACGCCACAGCCAACTAGCATGCCGGACTCCAACAAAACGGTTTAGCACCAATACTCGGCCACAACAAACCACCAGTGTGTCAACACGGCAAGCAGATCATTTGTGTCCATGTCTAACGTTGTGGGTTAGTCCCAACAGCTTGAGCGAGTCCGTCGTCAACTCATTCAACCAGTTAGTTAGCTAGAATAGTTAGCATACTAGCTAGCCATTGCTCTCAGACAAAGAAGAAACCCCTCCTCCCACAGCACGAACACACAGAGAGAGCCAAGCTAACGTTAACTAGTCACCCATGTCCCAAATTCCCTTGAACGACTCTGGCTCTCGACGGGTCTGACCTAGAGTATGTGGACAACTACAAATACCTAGGTGTCTGGTTAGACTGGAAACTCTCCTTCCAGACTCACATTAAGCATCTCCAATCCAAAGTTAAATCTAGAATTGGCTTCCTATTTCACAACAAAGCGTCCTTCACTCTTGCTGCTAAACATGCCCTCGTAAAACTGACTATCCTACCGATCCTTGACTTCGGCGATGTCATTTACAAAATAGCTTCCAACACTCTACTCAGCAAATTGGATGTAGTCTATCACAGTGCCATCCGTTTTGTCACCAAAGCCCCATATACTACCCACCATTGTGACCTGTACGCTCTTGTTGGCTGGTCCTCACTACATATTCGTCGCCAAACCCACTGGCTCCAGGCCATCTATAAATCACTGCTAGGCAAATCCCTGCCTTATCTTAGCTCATTGGTCACCATAGCAACACCCACCCGTAGTATGCGCTCCAGCAGGTATATCTCACTGGTCATCCCCAAAGCCAACACCTCCTTTGGCCGCCATTCCTTCCAGTTCTCTGCTGCTAATGACTGGAACGAATTGCAAAAATCATTGAAGCTGGAGACTCTTATCTCCCTCACTATTTTTAAGCATCAGTTGTCAGAGCACCTTACCGATCACTGCACCTGTACACAGCCCATCTGAAATTAGCCCACCCAACTACCTCGTCCCCATATTGTTATTTATTTTGCTCATTTGCACCCCAGTATCTCTATTTGCACATCATCTCTTGCACATCTATCATTCCAGTGTTAATACTAATTGTAATTATTTTGCACTATGGCCAATTTATTGCCTTACCTCCATAACTTGCTACATTTGAACACACTGTATATATATTTTTTCTGTTGTATTTTTTACTTTATGTTTTGTTTTACCCCATATGTAACTCTGTGTTGTTGTTTTTATTGCACTGCTTTGCTTTATCTTGGCCAGGTCGCAGTTGTAAATGAGAACTTGTTCTCAACTGGCTTACCTGGTTAAATAATGGTTAAATAAATTTTTTTAAATACATTTAAAAAATCCCTTTTTTAAAACTATAACACCTTAATTCAGCTTTAAAAATACAGTAACTTGTTGTTGTTTACCATACGTTCACTGCAACCAGTAGCCGGTAGTGTACCGTAAAAATTAAAGGAACTTTTTAACATTTTTTATTTTCATGGCATAAAAGTTAAACATGGTGGAAAGGGAAGAATAGAATGGTTCTTCAATATGGTGGAGAGGTAGAGGTCAGGATGGTTCTTCATCATGGTGGTTTTGAATTACGTAAAATTAGTGTAGAAGAGGTGAAAAAAGTATTGTTGTCTATCAATAATGACAAGCCATCGGGGTCTGACAACTTGGATGGAAAATGACTGAGGATAATAGCGGACGATATTGTCACTGCTATTTGCGATATTTTCAATTTCAGCCAACTAGAATGTGTGTGCCCCCAGGCTTGGAGGGAAGCAAAAGTCATTCCGCTACCTAAGAATAGTAAAGCCCCCTTTCCTTGCTCAAATCAAATCCCAAATCAAATCAAATGTTATTTGTCACATACACGTGTTTAGCAGATGTTATAGCGGGTGTAGCGAAATGCTTGTAAAACACACACCTCCGCCCTTCTGCTTCCCGCAGAGATATTTATTCCTGTCTGCGCGATGAACTGAGAACCCATCTGGCTGGACCGATTTTGACAGAATATCCCGAGAGAGCCATGTTTCCGTGAAACAGAGTATGTTACAGGCCTTGATATCTCTCTGGAAAGAAATCCTTGCCTGTAGTTCGTCGACTTTGTTAACCAAAGATTGAAGATTAGCGAGTAGAATACTTGGAAGCAGTGGGTGGTGTGCGCTCCGAGTGACTCTCCTCTGCCCGTGAAGTTTTGGGTCAGCCGCTGGAATGAGTTCAGTTGCCCTGGGGAGAGCAAACAAAGGATCTGCTTCGGGAAAGTCGTATTCCTGGTCGTAATGCTGGTGAATTACCGTCGCTCCGATATCCAATAGTTTTTCCCGGCTGTATGTAATGATGCAAAACAATTTCTGAGCTAATAATGTATAAAATAATACATACAAAAATATATATATATACTGCAAAGTTTCCTAAGAGCTAGTCGGCGCCAGGTACAGATATAGCCAACCAATTAGCCTGTTACCAACCCTTAGCAAACTATTGGAAGAATTGTGTTTGACCAGATACAATGCTATTTTATAATAATATGCCACTTAATAATAAGCCATTTAGCAGACGCTTTTATCCAAAGCGACTTACAGTCATGCGTGCATACATTTTTGCGTATGGGTGGTCCCGGGGATCGAACCCACTACCTTGGCGTTACAAGCGCCGTGCTCTACCAGCTGAGCTACAGAGGACCACATTTTACAGTAAACAAATTGACAACAAACTTTCAGCATGCTTATAGAGAAGGACATTCAACAAGCACAGCACTTACACAAATGACTGAGGATTGGCTGAGAGAAATTGATGATACAAAGATTGTGGGGGCTGTTTTGTTACACTTCAGTGTGGCTTTTGACGTTATAGATCATAGTCTGCTGCTGGAAAAACGTATGTGTAATGGCTTTACTCCACCTGCTATATTGTGGATACAGAGTTACCTGTCTAACAGAACACTGAGGGTGTTCTTTAATGGAAGCCTCTCCAACATAATCCAGGTAGAATCTGGAATTTCCCAGGGCAGCTGTCTAGGCCCAATACTTTTTTCAATCTTTACTAATGACATGCCACTGGCTTTGAGTAAAGCCAGCGTGTCTATGTATGCGGATCACACAACACTATACATGTCAGCTACTACAGCAACTGAAATGACTGCAACACTTAACAAAGAGTTGCAGTTAGTTTCAGAATTGGTGGCAAGGAATAAGTTAGTCCTAAATATTTCTAAAACTAAAAGCATTGTATTTGGGATAAATCATTCACTAAACCCTAAACCTCAACTAAATCGTGTAATAAATAATGTGGATATTGAGCAAGTTGAGGTGACTAAACTGTTTGGAGTAACCCTGGATTGTAAACTGTCATGGTCAAAACATATTGATACAACAGTAGCTAAGATGGGGAGAAGTATGTCTATAATAAAGCGCTGCTCTACCTTCTTAACAGCACTATCAACAAGGCAGGTCCTACAGGCCCTAGTTTTGTCGCCCCTGGACTACTGTTCAGTCGTGTGGTCAGGTGCCACAAAAAAGGACTTAGGAAAATTGCAATTGGCTCAGAACAGGGCAGCACGGCTGGCCCTTGGATGTACACAGAGAGCTAATATTAATAATATGCATGAATATCTCCTGGCTCAAAGTGGAGGAGAGATTCACTTCATCACTTATTGTATTTATGAGAGGTATTGACATGTTGAATGCACCAAGTTGTCTGTTTGAACTACTGGCGCACAGCTCGAACACCCATGCATACCCCACAAGACATGCCACCAGGTAGAGGTTAGGATGGTTCTTCAACATAGTGGAGAGGTAGTGGTCAGGATGGTTCTTCAACATGGTGAAGAGGTAGAGGTCAGGATGGTTCTTCATCATGGTGGAGAGGTAAGGTCAGGATGGTTCTTCATCATGGTGGAGAGGTAGAGGTCAGGATGGTTCTTCATCATGGTGGAGAGGTAGAGGTCAGGATGGTTCTTCATCATGGTGGAGAGGTAGAGGTCAGGATAATATAATATAATAATAATATGCCATTTAGCAGACGCTTTTATCCAAAGCGACTTACAGTCATGCGTGCATACATTTTTGTGTATGGGTGGTCCCGGGGATCGAACCCACTACCTTGGCGTTACAAGCGCCGTGCTCTACCAGTTGAGCTACAGAGGACCACAGGATGGTTCTTCATTATGGTGGAGAGCAGTGGCAGTCAGTGCAGTGTAAGATGACGGAGGATGATTAGTTTTTTTATGAGCGTGGCCTTATTTCTATTACAGCATATTGGATGACTGTCATTCATATTCCATTCACCCACCTCAATGTAACATCGATAGGTTTCGGCTACTACATGATATTCAACTTTTCCCTATACCCGTCATGAGGTTGCTACAACATAGCCTATGAATGAACGTTTACAATGTAGGTGCACAGGTCGAGAGATATTTGAGTAATCAAAGTGACAGACAGTAACACATTCAATACCGCCTTGCACACTCTTGCCTGCATCTAGTTGATATAGGGTGTAATCATTAGTCCAACAGTTGCAAATGAGAGTCACTATTGGACAAATTCAGGTATGTTTATCCCCGTTTTGTTCCATTTGCTACCGTTTAAGAAACGTTTTTTCAACAGAATCGGCGGAATGAATGCACCCCTGATCACACGCAAAGCAGCCACATAAAAACAGCATGAGCACTTTGCTCTTGTATAAATAATTCCTTCTCGCAACTATCTATGCTTTCTCCTCCTCTCACCTTTTCCCTTCGCTTGTGGACTTCAGTGCCCAACACATCAGCTGTCTGTGACCAGGCGATAAAACCTTTCCAAGCCAAACCTTCATATCATGACCACTAACCGCTACACACAGCCTACATCGTTGTCACGTCAGAGTCAACATAGCTAATAGAAGTAACGTGTTAGTAAACCCGCTACAATAGTGCAGTACAGTGTACAGTCAGAAAGCAGTTTAGCAGTTCCACCGGCGGGCCCCGGTGGCAATAAATTAATAAAACCAAAATCTTACCTTGACTTGGAAGAGTTCCAGTGTTCGATAGCCATAGCCAGCTAGCTAACATAGCATCCCTCTCTGTTTGAGCCGGGTGTTTGAGTAGGCTAAACTAGGTAGCTGCATTAGCTAAAATGAAAGTGAAAGTAAAAATAAATAAAATACAACCAAATATAGCTAGCTCTCTCTCCCTTATGCTCTCTCTCTTCCTTCTCCTTCATTTTGGAAGAACTGTTCAACTATTGTCTTTCTCTTTGAGTCAACTACTCACCACATTTTATGCACTGCAGTGCTAGCTGGCTGTAGATTATGCTTTCAGTACAAGGTTTATTTTCTTATCCTTTGATTGGTAGGACAACTTGTCAGTTCATGCTACGAGAGCTCTGATAGGTTGGAGGACGTCCTGCAGATGTTGTCATAATTACTGTGTAAGTCTAAGGAAAAGTGTGAGAACCATGAGCATCCTAGGTTTTGTACTGAAGTCAATGTATCTAGAGGAGGACATAAGCTAGCTGTCCTCCGGCTACACCATGGCGCTACCCTACAGAGCGCTGCTGAGGCTACTGTAGGCCTTCATTACAAAACAGTGTGTTTTAATAATCAATTATTTGGTGACGTGAATATATTTAGTATAGTTTTATCTAAATAGGATAACTTTTTTAATGTTTACTATTTTGATTTCTATGTAATCCGCTGAGGAGGATGGTCCTCCCCTTCCTCCTCTGAGGAGCCTCCACTGGTGGAGAGGTAAAGGTCAGGATGGTTCTTCACAACCATCATAGCAGTAAAGAACCCTTCCTGGTACGCAAAGAGCAATTTGGTGAAAATAGTTACACATACCACCCTCACCCCCGACAAAGAATATAGTGCACTACTTTTGACCAGGGCCCATACTTTAACCAGGGCCCATACTTTAACCAGGGCCCATACTTTGACCAGGGCCCCATACTTTAACCAGGGCCCATACTTTAACCAGGGCCCATAATTTGACCAGGCCCCATACTTTGATCAGGCCCCATACTTTGACCAGGGCCCCATACTTTGACCAGGGCCCCATACTTTGACCAGGGCCCCATACTTTGACCAGTGCCCCATACTTTGACCAGGGCCCATATTTTGACCAGGGCCCATATTTTGACCAGGGCTCCAATGCTATCTGTGATCATAATGGGATGATAAGGTAACTGGCGCTGCATAAGTGGTTAGGGGCATGTTGGCCAGCCAATCGTTTCACTATAGGTAATATAGAATGATAAGGAATATTCTACAGTCTCTCTCAGTTCAATTTTCAATTCAAATGGGCTTTATTGGCATGGGAAACACATTGCCAAAGCAACTGAAATAACAATGAACTCTCTCCCTCTCTCGCTCCTCTCTCCTCTCAGCCCCCACACTGAGGGTCATGGGATTTTGTGGGTGGCATCTGTAAATAGATAATCATCTCCTGTGGCATTCAGAAACACACAGACACACACAAATACTTCAAACACACGTGCACACACACACAGACATAGGCTACCCAACATAAACAAAAACACCCAAACACACTTCAAATGTTTCCTTCTCTCCTGGATGAGTAAATAATCATAATAGAATAACAGAAACAACAGCGGTAAGTAGCTTGACAGCCAATGCTGAGCTGTGAGTTGATGTGCTGTGTGGTACTGTATGGAGCAGTATGGAGCGATACAGCTGGCAGTGCTGATTCTGAACCTCAGACAGTTTTAGCTAAATAATGAAGCTGAATGTATTATTACTGTGTACGGAAGAGCCCTGAAAGCTGCTTGAAGTACTCCAGCTTCCCTTCATCTGTCTCACACACACACACACACACACACACACATACACACACACACACGCTGGCACACACACACACACTGCCTCTTTCTGTCTTTCTGTCTGGTTCTCTCGACCTGTGCCTGCTGTCAAGACACACTAACGACAAAGAAAGAGAAGGAGAGGAAGTGACAGGGAGAGAGAGAGAACAAGGGAGAAAGCGGGAGAGAGAGAGAACGTGGGAGAGAGGGGAGAACGAAAGGACAGAGGACAGAGCAAGAGGAGTGGGAGGTTGAAAAGGTGCCGACCCTCTGCGTTTAGGAAGGGTAAGATGGTATGTGTGAGCAGAGGAGGAGGGCCTGTAGAGTATGGTGTCTAGCTGAAGTATCAGATGATGGGGAGAAATAGCTAAAGTAATGATTTGTTGTCATTCTCCCTCCTCTCCTCTCCTCTCCTCTCCTCTCCTCTCCTCTCCTCTCCTCTCCTCTCCTCTCCTCTCCTCTCCTCTCCTCTCCTCTCCTCTCCTCTCCTCTCCTCTCCTCTCCTCTCCTCTCCTCCTCCTCCCTCTACTCTCCTCTCCACCCCCGCAGTGTCAGGGGATCTAACCCTCAAAGTGAGCCTAGCTGCCACACTCAATCTCTCCTCCTGTCCCCCCCTGTAGCTACTGCTAGTCCACAACAACCACATCTCACTGCTGCCATGTAAACAGCTAGTCCACAACAACCACATCTCACTGCTGCCACGGCAACAGCTAGTACACAACAACCACCGCACACTGCTGCCACGGCAACAGCTAGTACATAACAACCATATCTTACTGCTGCCATGGCAACAGCTAGTACACAACAACCACCGCTCACTGCTGCCACGGCAACAGCTAGTACATAACAACCATATCTTACTGCTGCCACGGCAACAGCTAGTACACAACCACCGCTCACTGCTGCTACGGCAACAGCTAGTACACAACAACCACCGCTCACTGTTGCCACGGCTAACGGCTAGAACACAACAACCACCACTCACTGCTACCACGGCAATGGCTAGTCCACAAAAACAACAACTCACTGCTGCCACGGCTACAGCTAGTCCACAACAACCACAGCTCACTGCTGCCACGGCTACAGATAGTCCACAACAACCACCGCTCACTGCTGCCACGGCTACAGTTAGTCCACAACAACCACCGCTCACTGCTGCCACAGCTACAGCTAGCCTACAACAACCATCGCTCACTGCTGCCACGGCAACGCAAACAACCACTACCATAGTGATGCAGAGACGGGACAGCTACAACACACTTAGTTATCCTACATTCCTACATAGCCTATGGTGTGTGTGTGTGTGCTTGTATGAATGCATTGTGCGGATCAACACACTCACACCTCCATCCGGTCCTCCTCCTCCACTCCGGACAGCAGCGGAGAGGAGCAGGGAACCCTGGGTAGGCACGAAGTGCGTGGTGCAAGGCGAGCACCTTGTACATCCCAAATGGCACCCTATTCCCTATATAGTGCAATACTCTATGGGGCCTGGACAAAAATAGTGCACTATATAGGGAATAGGGTGGCATTTGGGATGCATCCTATTCTGGCCATGTCTCAGGAGTAGGAGGCATTAGGATTCATATTTTATTTGCATAATGCCTTAAGGTCTCTCATAGACATTAATTACACTGATCTAAGTTTGTTGCTCTCCTCTCTCTCTCTCGCTCTCTCTCTCTCTCTCTCTATCTCTCTCTCTCTCTCCCCACAGCTAAAACATTTCCCTGTCATTCTCAAAAGGTCATTCTTTATCCCCCAGTGCAATAAAAGGGACATATTTCTTATAACCAAGTATTTTTATTCACCGGTTCCAATTAACTAGCTGGGGTTGGGTGGAAATACTCTGGTTTGGCACAGCCATGAGGAGGACGAGAGTGTGATTCTCACACACATGCACACACAGGTGCGCAACACACACACACACATATGTAATAATAATAATAATATGCCATTTAGCAGACGCTTTTATCCAAAGCGACTTACAGTCATGCGTGCATACATTTTTTTTGTGTATGGGTGGTCCCGGGGATCGAACCCACTACCTTGGCGTTACAAGCGCCGTGCTCTACCAGCTGAGCTACAGAGGACCACGTAACACAGTGCAATAAAAGGGAAATACGTAACACACATACACTGTACCTGCTCGTACGCAACACACAGCAGCCCTCGATTTACTCCACAGCAAGAGATAGAAGAAGATATACAAATACCTCATTGGGTCCAAGCTGCCTCTGTGTCGGTGTGTTGGTGTGTCTGTGCTTATGGCTAGTCACAAGCACTCATCTGTTCTGCTGGAGAACAAACAGACAATAGGGCAAGATATATTCAATCAACCTGTAACAACCAAGTTGGAAAATAATATTGTTATTGTGCTATAAGAAGGCATGCTTGTAGGCCTATTCATGTGACAAAATAAATTATACTGTGAAGGTGTGCCTGTCAGCCATCGTCCCGTCTGGTAATTTCCCTCCATTTCTCCCCACACAAACAGACTGCATGGTTGTTTGTTACATTGATTGCTAAATGAACTATGCTATCACCAGTACCATCAAACATTGTCCTTCATAGAGTATATTGAATGAACACAAACGCCAGTCTGGTTATCATTATCATGTATTTAGAAATGTTGGTTTTGCATTGCCCGGGGTTGGTGGAGATTTCACTTAAGGACCAGTGGACTGGTCTTAGAAAGTTTCACGCCTCTCGTTAATTTGGGGTGTTTTGAAAGTTTATTGTAAACGTTATGCAAATTGTGTATTTGTTTTCAGTAATGTGTGAAGTATTGGCCATTATTATGTAAAATGAGTGCAATAGTAGTGTATTATCACTGTGTTGAGAATTTACCTGTTTAAATTGTGAATGGTTCATGCCATGTTAGAGCAGGGGTGTAATTCATTAGTCGGGTTACGTTTTGCAACAGAAACCATTTCTTCGAAATGAAAACGTTTTGTGACGAAAAGTAGAGTTTCTATTGGACACATTCAAGTAGGTCCCTCCCCGTTTTGTTCCGTTTGCTCTAGGAACCAAAACAGAAGCAATCGGAACAAAACGGGGAGGGACCTACTTGAATAACGTTTTGCGTCAGACAAAATGTTTTGCAACTGAATCCGACTAATGAATAATGAAAACTCTATCCCTATCCCAGTCTGCTGTCCCCACATGCTTCAAGATGTCCACCATTGTTGCAGTACCCAAGAAAGCAAAGGTAACTGAACTAAATGATTATCGCCCCGTAGCACTCACCTCTGTCATCATGACGTGCTTTGAGAGACTAGTAAAGGATCATATCACCTCTACCTTACCTGTCACCCTAGACCCACTTCAACTTGCTTACCGCCCCAATAGATCCACAGACGATGCAATCGCCATCACACTGCACACTGTCCTATCCCATTTGGACAAGAGGAATACCTATGTAAGAACGTTGTTCATTGACTACAGCTCAGCCTTCAATACCATAGTACCCTCCAAACTCATCATTAAGCTCGGGGCCCTGGGTCTGAACCCCGCCCTGTGCAACTGGGTCCTGGACTTCCTGACGGGCCGCACACAGGTGGTGAAGGTAGGAAACAACATCTCCACTTAGCTGATCCTCAACACTGGGGCCCCACAAGGGTGCGTGCTCAGCCCCCTCCTGTACTCCCTGTTCACCCATGACTGCGTGGCCAAGCACGCCTCCAACTCAATCATCAAGTTTGCACCCAACACAACAGTAGTAGGCTTCATTACCAACAATGATGAGACAGCCTACAGGGAGGAGGTGAGGGCTCTGGGAGTGTGGTGCCAGGAAAATAACAAAGGAGATGGTTGTGGACTTCAGAAGACAGCAGAGGGTGCACCCCCAATCCACATTGACGGGACCGCAGTGGAGAAGGTGGAAAGCTTCAAGTTCCTTGGCGTACACATCACTGACAAACTGAAATGGTCCACCCACGCAGACAGTTTGGTGAAGAAGGTGCACCAGAGCCTCTTCAACCTCAGGAGGCTGAAGAAATTTGGAATAGCCCCTAAAACCCTCACAAACTTTTACAGATGCACAATTGAGAGCATCCTGTCGGGCTGTATCACCGCCTGGTACAGCAACTGCACCGCCCGCAACCGCAGGGCTCTCCAGAGGGTGGTGCGGTCTGCCAAACGCATTACCGGGGGCAAACTACCCACCCTCCAGGACACCTACAGCACCTGATGTCACAGGAATGCCAAAAGGATCATCAAGGACATCAACCACCCGAGCCACTGCCTATTCACCCCGCTATCATCCAGAACGCGAGGTCAGTACAGGTGCATCAAAGCTGGGACCGAGAGAATGAAAAACAGCTTCTATCTCAAGGCCATCAGACTGTTAAATAGCCATCACTAGCACAATAGAGGCTGCTGCTGTCTATTGAAATCACTGGCCACTTTAAGAAATGGAATAACAGAATAACAACAACAAAAATCCAGAAAAACGCATGTCAAAAATGTTATAAATTGATTTGCATTTTAATGAGGGAAATAAGTATTTGACCCCTCTGCAAAACATGACTTAGTACTTGGTGGCAAAACCCTTGTTGGCAATCACAGAGGTCAGACGTTTCTTGTAGTTGGCCACCAGGTTTGCACACATCTCAGGAGGGATTTTGTCCCACTCCTCTTTGCTGATCTTCTCCAAGTCATTAAGGTTTCGAGGCTGACGTTTGGCAACTCGAACCTTCAGCTCCCTCCACAGATTTTCTATGGGATTAAGGTCTGGAGACTGGCTAGGCCACTCCAGGACCTTAATGTGTTTTTTCTTGAGCCACACCTTTGTTGCCTTGGCCGTGTGTTTTGGGTCATTGTCATGCTGGAATACCCATCCACGACCCATTTTCAATGCCCTGGCTGAGGGAAGGAGGTTCTCACCCAAGATTTGATGGTACATGGCCCCGTCCATCATCCCTTTGATGCGGTGAAGTTGTCCTGTCCCCTTAGCAGAAAAACACCCCCAAAGCATAATGTTTCCACCTCCATGTTTGACGGTGGGGATGGTGTTCTTGGGGTCATAGGCAGCATTCCTCCTCCTCCAAACACGGCGAGTTGAGTTGATGCCAAAGAGCTCCATTTTGGTCTCATCTTACCACAACACTTTCACCCAGTTCTCCTCTGAATCATTCAGATGTTCATTGGCAAACTTCAGACGGGCATGTATATGTGCTTTCTTGAGCAGGGGGACCTTGCAGGCACTGCAGGATTTCAGTCCTTCACGGCGTAGTGTGTTACTAATTGTTTTCTTGGTGACTATGGTCCCAGCTGCCTTGAGATCATTGACAAGATCCTCCCTTGTAGTTCTGGGCTGATTCCTCACTGTTCTCATGACCATTGCAACTCTACGAGGTGAGATCTTGCATGGAGCACCAGGCCGAGGGAGATTGACAGTTATTTTGTGTTTCTTCCATTTGTGAATAATCGCACCAACTGTTGTCACCTTCTCACCAAGCTGCTTGGCGATGGTCTTGTAGCCCATTCCAGCCCTCTGTAGGTCTACAATCTTGTCCCTGACATCCTTGGAGAGCTCTTTGGTCTTGGCCATGGTGGAGAGTTTGGAATCTGATTGATTGATTGCTTCTGTGGACAGGTGTCTTTTATAAAGGTAACAAACTAATACAGTGGGGAAAAAAAGTATTTACTCAGCCACCAATTGTGCAAGTTCTCCCACTTAAAAAGATGAGAGAGGCCTGTAATTTTCATCATAGGTACACGTCAACTATGACAGACAAATTGAGAATTTTTTTCTCCAGAAAATCACATTGTAGGATTTTTAATGAATTTATTTGCAAATTATGGTGGAAAATAAGTATTTGGTCACCTACAAACAAGCAAGATTTCTGGCTCTCACAGACCTGTAACTTCTTCTTTAAGAGGCTCCTCTGTCCTCCACTCGTTACCTGTATTAATGGCACCTGTTTGAACTTGTTATCAGTATAAAAGACACCTGTCCACAACCTCAAACAGTCACACTCCAAACTCCACTATGGCCAAGACCAAAGAGCTGTCAAAGGACACCAGAAACAAAATTGTAGACCTGCACCAGGCTGGGAAGACTGAATCTGCAATAGGTAAGCAGCTTGGTTTGAAGAAATCAACTGTGGGAGCAATAATTAGGAAATGGAAGACATACAAGACCACTGATAATCTCCCTCGATCTGGGGCTCCACGCAAGATCTCACCCCGTTGGGTCAAAATTATCACAAGAACGGTGAGCAAAAATCCCAGAACCACACAGGGGGACCTAGTGAATGACCTGCAGAGAGCTGGGACCAAAGTAACAAAGCCTACCATCAGTAACACACTACGCCGCCAGGGACTCAAATCCTGCAGTGCCAGACGTGTCCCCCTGCTTAAGCCAGTACATGTCCAGGCCCGTCTGAAGTTTGCTAGAGTGCATTTGGATGATCCAGAAGAGGATTGGGAGAATGTCATATGGTCAGATGAAACCAAAATATTACTTTTTGGTAAAAACTCAACTCGTCGTGTTTGGAGGACAAAGAATGCTGAGTTGCATCCAAAGAACACCATACCTACTGTGAAGCATGGGGGTGGAAACATCATGCTTTGGGGCTGTTTTTCTGCAAAGGGACCAGGACGACTGATCCGTGTAAAGGAAAGAATGAATGGGGCCATGTATCGTGAGATTTTGAGTGAAAACCTCCTTCCATCAGCAAGGGCATTGAAGATGAAACTTGGCTGGTTCTTTCAGCATGACAATGATCCCAAACACACCGCCCGGGCAACGAAGGAGTGGCTTCGTAAGAAGCATTTCAAGGTCCTGGAGTTTCCTAGCCAGTCTCCAGATCTCAACCCCATAGAAAATCTTTGGAGGGAGTTGAAAGTCTGTGTTGCCCAGCGACAGCCCCAAAACATCACTGCTCTAGAGGAGATCTGCATGGAGGAATGTGCCAAAATACCAGCAACAGTGTGTGAAAAGCTTGTGAAGACTTACAGAAAACGTTTGACCTGTGTCATTGCCAACAAAGGGTACATAACAAAGTATTGAGAAACTTTTGTTATTGACCAAATACTTATTTTCCACCATAATTTGCAAATAAATTCATTAAAAATCCTACAATGTGATTTTCTGGATTTTTTTTTCTCATTTTGTCTGTCATAGTTGACGTGTACCTATGATGAAAATTACAGGCCTCTCTCATCTTTTTAAGTGGGAGAACTTGCACAATTGGTGGCTGACTAAATACTTTTTTTCCCCACTGTATTGGGAGCACTCCCTTTAAGAGTGTGCTCCTAATCTCAGCTCGTTACCTGTATAAAAGACACCTGGGAGCCAGAAATCTTTCTGATTGAGAGGGGGTCAAATACTTTTTCCCTCATTAAAATGCAAATCAATTTATAACATTTTTGACATGCGTTTTTCTGGATTCTTTGGTTGTCATTCTGTCTCTCACTGTTCAAATAAACCTACCATTAAAAATTATAGACTGATCATTTCTTTGTCAGTGGGAAAATGTACAAAATCAGCAGGGGATCAAATACTTTTTTCCCTCACGTATGTATATATTCTTAAATTCCATTCCTTACTTAGATTTGTGTGTATTGGGTATATGTTGTGAAATTGTTAGATATTACTTGTTAGATATTACTGCACTGTCGGAGCTAGAAGCACAAGCATTTCGCTACACCTGCAATAACATCTGCTAAACACGTGTATGTGACAAATAACATTTGATTTGATTTGATTTGAATACCCCCCAGGCCCTTTGGATCAGGTTCTTTTCATTCTACAAAGCAAGATCAATGACTTAGTCAACTGTGTGAGTTTATTATTAACAATCTGTCAATTGTGTAGGCATTTTGGCTTTTGTACCCAAGTTGGGTTATTGGACAAGTTTCAAGTTTCAAGTATTTTTCTGAAGTCATTTTTCATCATGTGTATATTTTTGTAAATGCAATCTCTGGATCCAGTCTTCCTCACATTCACTGTATATACTTTTACATTTACATTTACATTTAAGTCCTTTAGCAGACGCTCTTATCCAGAGCGACTTACAAATTGGTGCATTCAACTTAGGATAGCCAGTGGGACAACCACCACTGGGGGAGGGGGGGTGTAGAAGGATTACTGTTAGACTATTCCAGGTATTCCTTAAAGAGGTAGGGTTTCAAGTGTCTCCGGAAGGTGGTCAGTGACTCCGCTGTCCTGGCGTCGTGGGGGAGCTTGTTCTACCATTGGGTTGCCAGAGCAGCGAATAGCTTTGACTGGGCTGAGCGGGAACTGTGCTTCCGTAGAGGTAGGGGAGCTAGCAGGCCAGAGGTGGATGAACGTAGTGCCCTCGTTTGGGTGTAGGGTCTGATCAGAGCCTGAAGGTAAGGAGGAGCCAGCTATTGTTGCACCCAAACCTCCGACTCAGTCTCAACTGTTGCTGTTACACACCAACTAAATTAGTGTATTTTTTAATCCGAGAGTGGAAGATTTATACTCTTGTCTCTAACATGTAGGCTAAACATTTCTAAACAGTTCCATAAGTCAGAATATTGAATAAACTTCTTTTGGACTTACTTTACCGGTTGTCCGCTGATTTTGTCATTATGTCGGAGGTAATAGGAGACAAAATATTCCCAGGGAAGTGTTATTACCCCGACATTCAGTACGTTGCTCTGTATAATTCGCACACGAAGTAAACACTTGTACAATATGTAAACAATGGCCGAGCGTAACCAAACCACAGACCGAACATTGACAACTTTTAATTTGCAGTAAGACGCAAGCACTTCCAGCTGACTGCGAGGGGATGTGCTTTGGTCGACAACGTTCGGTTACGTTCGGCTATTGTTTACATTTTGTGCATCACGTGCAATGGTCAGGAGATTTGAAAATACAAACCGTAAAAATACAAGCTGACAGAGACATATACAGACCGGCGACTGTAAAAAGTTGGGTCAATAATACTTTCCTGTGGACATTTTATCTCCACTTCCTAGCGTCAAAAGGACCAATAACACGGACAACAGGTAAAATAAGTGTAAATGTAATTGTATTCAACATTCTGGCTTGTAGAGACTCTTGCATATTTTTTTAGGGTGACTTCTTTCAGACTGAATATCCATGGGGTAACCATGGTAACAGCCTGAGGTATTAGGCAACAACTAAATAGGCTGCCGGGTTCTCTATCTTAGCAATAACGTAAATGCATGGTGGATGCCGGTTGAAGTCAAATAGAGTCCTGAGTCACCAAGTATAATCCAAAGGTTTGAGTGTTTGCTTTAAAAAAAAACAGCCACTGCCCATCTACCACCTTCCTTCCACCTGTTTTAGCTAATGTATACTGAGTCTTCTAGCACAAAATGGCTGCCTTCCTTCCACCTGTTCTAGCTAATTTATACTGAGACTTCAAGCACAAAATGGCTGCCGTGCATATAACTAATATCAGGTGATTTGAGACCTAAATGATTAACAATACTATATGAAAGCAATTCATCAACATCGGTCTCATCAAAGCAACTAAGAAGTGAATAAAACACCACCTACTTAAGGAGTTATACCTTTTATTTAATTAATTTACTCTTTCCCCAAAGATACAGTATGGCTTTTGCGACTCTCCTTCAGTCTCAATAACACCCCCATTCCACCCCTGTTTAATACTCCTAGTCCCCTTCAGTCTCCATAACACCCCCATTCCACCCCTGTTTAATACTCCTAGTCCCCTTCAGTCTCAATAACACCCCCATTCCACCCCTGTTTAATACTCCTAGTCCCCTTCAGTCTCAATAACACCCCCCATTCCACCCCTATTTAATACTCCTAGTCCCCTTCAGTCTCAATAACACCCCCATTCCACCCCTGTTTAATACTCCTAGTCCCCTTCAGTCTCAATAACACCCCCCATTCCACCCCTGTTTAATACTCCTAGTCCCCTTCAGTCTCAATAACACCCCCATTCCACCCCTGTTTAATACTCCTAGTCCCCTTCAGTCTCAATAACACCCCCCATTCCACCCCTGTTTAATACTCCTAGTCCCCTTCAGTCTCAATAACACCCCCATTCCACCCCTGTTTAATACTCCTAGTCCCCTTCAGTCTCAATAACACCCCCCATTCCACCCCTGTTTAATACTCCTAGTCCCCTTCAGTCTCAATAACACCCCCATTTTACCCCTGTTTAATACTCCTAGTCCCCTTCAGTCTCAATAACACCCCCCATTCCACCCCTGTTTAATACTCCTAGTCCCCTTCAGTCTCAATAACACCCCCCATTCCACCCCTGTTTAATACTCCTAGTCCCATTCAGTCTCCATAACACCCCGTTTAATACTCCTACTTCCCTTCAGTCTCCATAACACCCCTGTTTAATACTCCTACTTCCCTTCAGTCTCCATAACACCCCGTTTAATACTCCTACTTCCCTTCAGTCTCCATAACACCCCTGTTTAATACTCCTACTCCACTTCAGTCCCCTTCAGTCTCCATAACACCCCGTTTAATACTCCTACTTCCCTTCAGTCTCCATAACACCCCGTTTAATACTCCTACTTCCCTTCAGTCTCCATAACACCGCTGTTTAATACTCCTACTCCACTTCAGTCCCCTTCAGTCTCCATAACACCCTGTTTAATACTCCTAGTCCCCTTCAGTCTCCATAACACCCCCATAACACCCTATTCAATACTCCTGATGCCCTTCAGTCCCCATAACACCCCATTTAATACTCCTGATCCCGTTCAGTCTCCATAACACCCCTGTCTAATACTCCTAGTCCCCTTCAGTCTCCATAACACCCCCATGTAATACTCCTACCCCCCTTCAGTCCCCATAACACCCCCATAACACCCTATTTAACACTCCTACCCCCCTTCAGTCCCCATAACACCCTATTTAATACTCCTACCCCCCTTCAGTCAACATAACACCCTATTTAATACTCCTGATCCCCTTCAGTCTCCATAACACCCCTGTTTAATACTCCTAGTCCCCTTCAGTCTCCATAACACCCTGTTTAATATTCCTAGTCCCCTTCAGTCTCCATAACACCCTGTTTAATACTCCTAGTCCCCTTCAGTCTCCATAACACCCTGTTTAATACTCATAGTCCCCTTCAGTCTCCATAACACCCTGTTTAACACTCCTAGTCCCCTTCAGTCTCCATATTTTTTATTTTATTTTATTTAACCTTTTTTTAACCAGGTAAGCCAGTTGAGTTCTCATTTACAACTGCGACCTGGCCAAGATAAAGCAAATCAGTGCGGAAAAAAACAAGAACAACACAGAGTTACATATGGAATAAACAAAACGTACAGTCAATAACACAATAGAAAATATATATACAGCGTGTGCAAATGTAGTAAGTTGTGGAGGTAAGGCAATAAATAGGCCATAGTGCAAAATAATTACAATTATAATTTAGTATTAACACTGGAGTGATAGATGTGCAGAAGATGATGTGCAAATAGAGATACTGGGGTGCAAATGAGCAAAATAAATAACAATGTAAATAACAATATGGCGATGAGGTAGTTGGGTGGGCTAATTACAGATGGGCTGTGTACAGGAGCAGTGATCGGTAAGCTGCTCTGACAACTGATGCTTAAAGATAGTGAGGGAGATAAGAGTCTCCAGCTTCAGAGATTTTTGCAGTTCGTTCCAGTCATTTGCAGCAGAGAACTGGAAGGAATGGCGACCAAAGGAGGTGTTGGCTTTGGGGATGACCAGTGAGATATACCTGCTGGAACGCATACTACGGGTGGGTGTTGCTATGGTGACCAATGAGATAAGATAAGGCGGGGATTTGCCTAGAAGGGATTTATAGATGACCTGGAGCCAGTGGGTTTGGCCACAAATATGTAGTGAGGGCCAGCCAACGAGAGCGTACAGGTCACAATGGTGGGTAGTATATGGGGCTTTGGTGACAAAACGGATGGCACTGTGAAAGACTACATCCAATTTGCTGAGTAGAGTGTTGGAAGCTATTTTGTAAATGACATCGCCAAAGTCAAGGATCGGTAGGATAGTCAGTTTTACGAGGGCATGTTTAGCAGCATGAGTGAAGGAGGCTTTGTTGCGAAATAGGAAGCCAATTCTATATTTAACTTTGGATTGGAGATGCTTAATGTGAGTCTGGAAGGAGAGTTTACAGTCTAACCAGACACCTAGGTATTTGTAGTTGTCCACATATTCTAAGTCAGAGCCGCCGAGAGTGGTGATTCTAGTCGGGCAGGCGGGTGCAAGCAGCGTTCGATTGAAGAGCATGCATTTAGTTTTACTAGCGTTTAAGAGCAGTTGGAGGCCATGGAAGGAGTGTTGTATGGCATTGAAGCTTGTTTGGAGGTTTGTTAACACAGTGTCCAATGAAGGGCCAGATGTATACAAAATGGTGTCGTCTGCGTATAGGTGGATCTGAGAGTCACCAGCAGCAAGAGCGACATCATTGATATACACAGAGAATAGAGTCGGCCCGAGAATTGAACCCTGTGGCACCCCCATAGAGACTGCCAGAGGTCCAGACAACAGGCCCTCCGATTTGACACATTGAACTCTATCTTAGAAGTAGTTGGTGAACCAGGCGAGGCAGTCATTTCAGAAACCAAGGCTATTTAGTATGCCAATAAGAATGCGGTGATTGACAGAGTCAAAAGCCTTGGCCAGGTCAATGAAGATGGCTGCACAGTACTGTCTTTTATCGATCGCGGTTATTATATCGTTTAGGACCTTGAGCGTGGCTGAGGTACACCCATGACCAGCTCGGAAACCAGATTGCATAGCGGAGAAGGTACGGTGGGATTCTAAATGGTCGGTGATCTGTTTGTTAACTTGGCTTTCAAATACTTTCGAAAGGCAGGGCAGGATGGATATAGGTCTGTAACAGTTTGGATCTAGAGTGTCACCCCCTTTAACACCCTGTTTAATATTCCTAGTCCCCTTCAGTCTTCATAACACCCTATTTAATACTCCTAGTCCCCTTCAGTCTCCATAACACCCCGTTTAATACTCCTAGTCCCCTTCAGTCTCCATAACACCCTGTTTAATACTCCTGATCCCCTTCAGTCTCCATAACACCCCTGTTTAATACTCCTAGTCCCCTTCAGTCTCCATAACACCCTGTTTAATACTCCAAGTCCCCTTCAGTCTCCATAACACCCTGTTTAATACTCCTAGTCCCCTTCAGTCTCCATAACACCCCGTTTAATACTCCTGATCCCCTTCAGTCTCCATAACACCATGTTTAATACTCCTAGTCCCCTTCAGTCTCCATAACACCCCGTTTATTACTCCTGATCCCCTTCAGTCTCCATAACACCCTGTTTAATACTCCTAGTCCCCTTCAGTCTCCATAACACCCCTGTTTAATACTCCTAGTCCCCTTCAGTCTCCATAACACCCCTGTTTAATACTCCTAGTCCCCTTCAGTCTCCAAAACACCCTGTTTAATACTCCTAGTCCCCTTCAGTCTCCATAACACCCCGTTTAATACTCCTGATCCCCTTCAGTCTCCATAACATCCTGTTTAATACTCCTAGTCCCCTTCAGTCTCCATAACACCCTGTTTAATACTCCTAGTCCCCTTCAGTCTCCATAACACCCTGTTTAATACTCCTAGTCCCCTTCAGTCTCCAAAACACCCTGTTTAATACTCCTAGTCCCCTTCAGTCTCCATAACAGCCTGTTTAATACTCCTAGTCCCCTTCAGTCTCCATTACACCCTGTTTAATACTCCTAGTTCCCTTCAGTCTCCATAATAAGTAGCCTTGCACGAGCGAGCCGGATAGGCTCATAGGGCAGCTTGATGTTCAAGTACACCCCCTGGACAGGACGCTAGTCTATTGCAGGTCCTTACCCCCAATCTATGTCCTTAATGCTGAGCGCCAAGCAGAGACGCATCAGGTCCCATTTTCACAGTCTTTGGTATGACTCAGCCAGGGATTGAACTCACAACCTTCCAAAACTCAGGGCGGACACTCTAAGCACAAGGCCACTGAGTTGGTTCAGTCTCCCTGTTTAATACTCCAAGTATCCTTTAGTCTCCATATAACACCCGTTTATTACCGTATTCTGGGATGTCGCCAAGAACCAAAAAAATGAAAGTGCGTCCCAAACCTCCAAAACAGCGGCACCAGTCACTTTAATTAGCAACCGAGTTTTAATTAAACATTGATTACCTGCTAATTAGTGTGATGATAGCTCCCAGATGTGTGTGGAACAGGTAGGAGGAGTGACAGGCGCGGGGAGAATGAGGGATCTGTGGCACAGCCAAATTGTGTTGAACACTTCCCTCAGAGACCAATGTTTTCCGATTATTTTTTTGATTATAAATGAGGCCTTCGCTGCGCATTTTCTCTAATTGATGTTGCTCTGATGGCTCCCGGATGACGGGCGGGTGTATAGGTTATGCACAGCACAGAAGATACAGTGTGTGCTCATTTTCATCAGATTTAGGCAATTTTCTGCCACTGCAAAGCAATGAATACATTTTTTAAAGTCGGGGAGTCGCTGTGGTGGGGAATTAATCTCTGTGGTAATAATACGAGAGCTTGTTTATTGGGAGGAGAAAGAGAGAAAGAGAGAGAGAGAGAGAGAGAGAGAGAGAGAGAGAGAGAGAGAGAGAGAGAGAGAGAGAGAGAGAGAGAGAGAGAGAGAGAGAGAGAGAGAGAGAGAGAGAGAGAGAGAGAGAGAGAGAGAGAGAGAAAGAGAGAGAGAGAAAGAGAGAGAGAGAGAGAGAGAGAGAGAGAGAGAGAGAGAGAGAGAGAGAGAGAGAGAGAGAGAGAGAGAGAGAGAGAGAGAGTTACTGTGTGTCTGCCTGTCTCTGTCTGCCTGTCTGTCTGTTGTACTGGTACCCCCTGTATATAGCCTCATTATTGTTATTTTATTGTGTTACTTTTTTTATAATTTTTTTTACTATAGTTTATTTTCGTAAATATTTTCTGAACTATATTTTCTTAAAACTACATTGTTGGTTAAGGGCTTGTAAGTAAGCATTTCACAGTAAGGTCTACACCTGGTGTATTCGGCGCATGTGACAAATAAAATGTGAATGATTTGAGAGAGAGAGAGAGAAAGAGAACAGAGAGAGAGAGAGCAGAGAGAGCGAGAGAGAGTGCGCGTGAGAGAGAGAGAGAGAGAGAGAGAGAGAGAGACAGAGAGAGAGAGATAGAGAGAAAGATAGAGAGAGAGAGAGAGAGAAAGAGAGAGAGAGAGAGAGAGAGAGAGAGATATGAAGAGAAAGAGAGAGAAGAGAGAGAGAGAGAGAGAGAGAGAGAAAGAGAACAGAGAGAGAGAGAGCAGAGAGAGAGAGAGAGTGCGCGCGAGAGAGAGAAAACCACATCCATGGCTAGTTGTGAGTGGGAATGCATCTGTGTGTATTGATGTTGGCAGTTGTGCTGCAGGGTCACGGCCATTTGATGAGACACACACACACACACACACACACAGGCTGAATCAAAGAGGTATGGCTATTTGTGATGTGTTGCATTTATTTATGTATTAACTGGTTTCATTTGATCCTCTGTCAAACATACATCCATACACATCCGTGTTGGAATGAATGGAACGGAGTCGAACGCGGTTTCCATATCTTTGATGTATATGATACCGTTCCATTGATTCCATTCCAGCCATTACAATGAGCCCATCCTCCTACAGCTCCTCCCACCAGCCTCCACTGATACACACATCACACTGTGGAATCAACACAGCTGTGCACACGCTCTCTACACACGTTTCTGCCCACTGGGTACAAACTGGTTGAATCAATGCCATTTGTCAACATATTGTGAAGTGGAATCTACGTGGAAAATACATTGGATTTGAAAAAAGTGGGTGACATTTCAATCACAGGATTACTAAGGATTCCAGCTTAGTTTATTGGTTAAGATGGAGATGTGAATCCAACATATAAATGATTAATTTGTAGACAAACTGGAATTAAAGACACTACGTCAGTGGCACAGATGGAAATATCCAAGCAGAAGATAAATCTTCTTCTAATGTTGATATTTGGTTGCATTGACAACCAAACACAATTCAAACTCTCTTTTGAAATACAATTAAAAGCCTATCAACTTGTCAAGTTAAATTATTTTGAGGTTACTGTAACAATACATTTCTTCTTATTATAAAGTGTGCATGTTCAAGATAGCATGCATAGGTCGTCACAGGACTGTGATAATCTGGACAGGATCTCGAACGGCATTGATAATAATAACAATATGCCATTTAGCAGACGCTTTTATCCAAAGCGACTTACAGTCATGCGTGCATACATTTTTGTGTATGGGTGGTCCCGGGGATCGAACCCACTACCTTGGCGTTACAAGCGCCGTGCTCTACCAGCTGAGCTACAGAGGACCACAATGTAGACCACCTGCACCATGTAGTTTTAATGTAATCTCAACCGCAATCCAGGTAATTTGGTTCTGCTATCAGATGAAGCACAGCTATAACACAATCTGTTCTATAAATTAACCAAATATGTGTATCTAACCAAATATTAGATACACATATTTCCCTCAGATTACACAGACCCACAAATAATTCGAAAACAAATCAAAATTTTGATGAACTCCCATAACTACTGGGTGAAATACCACAGTGTGCCATCCCAGCAGCAAGATGTGTGACCTATTGCCACAAGAAATGAGCAACCAGTGAAGAACAAACACTATTGTAAATGCAACCCATATTTTTTTCCTATTTTTTTCTTTTGTACTTTAATTATTTGCACATTGTTACAACACTGTACATAGCCATAATATTTAAATTTAAATTTGTGATTATTTATTTACCTTTTGTTGATATCTATTTCACTTGATTTGGCAATGTAAACATGTTTCCTATGCTAATAAAGCCCTTTGAATTTAAATTGAGATGGAGAGAGAGAGAGAGAGAGAGAGAGAGAGAGAGAGAGAGAGAGAGAGAGAGAGAGAGAGAGAGAGAGAGAGAGAGAGAGAGAGAGAGAGAGAGAGAGAGAGAGAGAGATGGATGGAGGGAGGGAGGGAGATGGAGGGAGATGGAGGGAGAGAGAGAAAGAAAGAAAGATGGAGGGAGAGAGCGAGAGAGAAGCACTCACATCACAAACTTGTATTGATCTGTACCGTTACATACTAACAGATTGTTGGGAAAGGAGACAGAGTGTTTCAAAGAGTGAAACACTGTGTGTGTGTGTGTGTGTGTGTGTGTGTGTGTGTGTGTGTGTGTGTGTGTGTGTGTAAATGTGTGCGTGTGTGTGCGCGTGTGTGCATGTGTGTGTGATTTGTGAGGGAGATGGCATTTTGTGAGGAACTGTGTTTGTGTGTGTTTTAAGGGGTGGGTATATTTCCGGGTTAAGAGAAAATGTAGAACACTCCTCACTAGTCTTGCCCTTACCTACACACCCACACACCCCACTGGTCTCTCTCGCTTAATTCCTCTCTGGGATCAGTGGTGATTACGGGTTTGGCGGAGTGAGGCGCAGCAGCACAGAGATGGACGACGGAAAGATCGATTTCTGTTTTTACCCGCTTAATTCAATACCGCCTATTTAAACGGGCAGGGCCTATCTCAGGCAGGAATCAGATTGTATTTGCTGGTTATGGATTCTTCCCCCTTCTGAAAGCAGCCGGAGAAAAGAGGTGTATGGTTTACAAAGCCCCGACTCCGTTTATTCGCCCTGCACACGTACTGGGACAATCACAGAGAATTACCCCAGATTGATTATTCAATATTTTCCCAGATCATTTTATTTTCAACTCAACTAAAAGTCCTAACAGGTTGTTGATACTCAGTAAAGTGGAGGGGAGAGAGAGAGAGAGAGAGAGAGAGAGAGAGAGAGAGAGAGAGAGAGAGAGAGAGAGAGAGAGAGAGAGAGAGAGAGAGAGAGAGAGAGAGAAGGAGAGCTAGAGGGAGAGAGAGAGAAAGAGAGAAGGAGAGCTAGAGAGAGAGAGAGAGAGAGAGAGAGAGAGAGAGAGAGAGAGAGAGAGAGAGAGAGAGAGAGAGAGAGAGAGAGAGAGAGAGAGAAAATGAGAGCTAGAGAGAGAGGGAGAGAGAGAGAGAGAGAGAGAGAGAGAGAGAGAGAGAGAGAGAGAGAGATAGACAGAGAGAGAGAGAGAGAGGCTGGGTGTGTAGACTAGCGTGTAGCGTGACTCTGTGTGTCATGTTTTTTTTTTGCCCAGTGGCATGTAACAAGAAGAGGAAATGTATGGAGTCTATGTGTCTGTTGAGGATGAGATTACTGTTCAGTCAGGCAAAGGGGAGAGTAGTGTGTGTGTTTGTGTGTGTGTGTGTGTGTGTGTGTGTGTGTGTGTGTGTGTGTGTGTGTGTGTGTGTGTGTGTGTGTGTGTGTGTGTGTGTGTGTGTGTGTTTGCATCCATCATTCCAAGTGCCTGTATGAGAAAGACCGGTGCTATAAGCAGTGGGAAATTTAATGTAGAAATGATAGCAGAGGGTAATTGCACTGGACTGTAAATCACAGCCTACTGAACAAGTCTTTACGCGTCTGACTGTCTCTAGTTGGGTCAGATAAGAAATAAAAAATACATAAGCATTATTACAGTTCATGGCACCTCATAAGCCCTTTATGACAGCTTCGTAGCTTCATAAACCCTTTATAAAGCCTTTATAGGTTGTATCTATACGACCAGCCAGGCAGAGGTTACGTGAATTTCAGAGTGACTTTCAAAGTAATCATTAAATACATATTGTCATGTGAATATTAACATTAGTCATGTTAGTATGTGGATGTATCAATGTTCAATTTGTGTACATGTTCAGTTTGTATGTTCAGGCTGTTAACAAAGTCATGTGATTTACGGTCCCAGTCAATGGTTTGGACACACCTACTCATTCCAGGGTTTTTCTTTATTTTTTACTATTTTTTTTACATTGTAGAATAATAGTGAAGACATCACAACTATGAAATAACACATATGTAATCATGTAGTAACCAAAAAAGTGTTAAACAAATCAAAATATATTTTGGGCTTAGTGGGACTATCATTTGTTTTTCAACAGGACAATGATCCAACACACCTCCAGGCAGTGTAAAGGCTATTTAACCAAGAAGGAGAGTGACGGAATGCTGCATCAGATGACCTGACCTCCACAATCACCCAACCTCAACCCAATTAAGACGGTTTGGGATGATTTGGACCGCAGAGTGAAGGAAAAGCAGCCAAGAAGTGCTCAGCATATGTGGGAACTCCTTCAAGACTGTTGGAAAAGCATTCTAGGTGAACCTGGTTGAGAGAATGCCAAGAGTGTGCAAAGCTGTCATCAAGGCAAAGGGTGGCTATTTGAAGAATCTCAAATATAATATATTTTGATTTGTTTAACACTTTTTTGGTTACTACATGATTCCATATGTGTTATTTCATAGTTTTGATTTCTTCACTATTATTCTACAATGTACAAAATAGTAAAAATAAAGAAAAACCCTTGAATGAGTAGGAGTGTCCATATTTTTGACTGGTTGTTTATAACGGTTCTTAATATGACAAATGTTCAACAGGACCATTAAATGAAGACGCATGCATATGAACGCAAACACACACACACGCACACACTTGACCCAGAAGGTCACACACACTCAAAAAAATGTTGGGATAAAAACAACCAAATTCTGGTAAATATTGGACAGAACACACATTGGCATATTTTGACCCAGCCAGTTGGGTCACAAACAACTAGTGATGTGAAGCCAAGGCTTTCTGAAGGCTTTGAAGCTTTCACCAAATTGTGCCGAAAAACGGTTCTTTACTCTGAGCTTCATTATCTGTTCACAACGCATATTTGGGACATCTGCTGGTCAGCAATATATAGCAGCGTGTGAATATCAGATATACTTTTTACTATTTAAAAAAAACGGAATCTATGGCATTATTTAGGATGCTTAAGACAGAAGCTTATTCTATACTAAATAAAATAAAGTATTTAAACAACAGTGCAGAAAGTGTGATTTTTGACGTCATTGATGACGTACTTCTGATAAAGTGATATACGCATCGGCACACTGCTTCGAAGTTAGCTGCTTAGCGATTTCTATGCATGCCTGGGAGCTCCGGTATCAAACCTAACATCACTACAAACAATACATTGTTTTCTTTAAGTTGGGTTGTTGATGCTGGGTTATTGAGCTATGATCCACCAGGTCAGATCAGAAGACTGGAGGCATGGCTTGTATTTGTATTTGTATATATTATGGATCCCCATTAGTCAGCAGCTACTCTTCCTGGGGTCCAAACACATTAAGGCGCTTACATCACACATAAAACAAAAGATAAAACAGTACATCATATAACATTACACCACCACATATCTACAATACAAAATGTATTATACCACCATACAACAATATTACAGTGTATGTGTCATGAACCCTGCGTCCTGAGTCGGTTCCTGCCTGTGTTGCCGTTTTTCTGCTCTGAATCTCCTGTTTCCTGAAGGTTCTTGAACGCTCCCTGCCTGGTTGCCGGGCGACGTTGCTAGGCGGGAGATCTCCCGATTACATCAGCGATCTGCACACCTGGTCCTGATCATCACCCTTCATAAGCTCTGACCTGACATCCATTCCCTGCCGGATCGTTAGCCATGAACAGTATGTTTGTCAGCGTATCAGCCTCTGAGTTCCTAGCGTTCGTTTTGTTGTTTTGCACCTTGTTGGCTTGCCGTGTACTTACCTCCGTTTGTTTCTATCTACAGTCATTCTCCCGGAACCTTCACCCAACCCCTGCCTGGTTGTCGGCGGCTGCCGAGCCATCATTGGATCTGCCACTTCACCTCCACCAACTCATCTCCGCCACCCGTTCTGTCCCCTGGATTATTCTGCATCGTTTTTTTGAATCTGTTAATAAATACTCACCTTCGTTCAACTCACCTTGTCCTGGTCTGCTTCTGGGTTCTGGCTTAGAAAACCGTGACAGTATGTGTGTGTAGATTGCTTGTGCTTAGTAGGGGCATGGCTTTCAGATAGCTTTCCTTGGCTACCCGTGAGAGTAAATGTAATTCCGGTTAATCTCTGTTGTATTGTCAACACATACAGTGTGGAGAACAAGTATTTGATACACTGCCGATTTTGCAGGTTTTCCTACTTACAAAGCATGTAGAGGTCTGTAATTTATATCATAGGTACACTTCAACTGTGAGAGACGGAATCTAAAACAAAAATCCAGAAAATCACATTGTATGATTTTTAAGTAATTAATTTGCATTTTATTGCATGACATAAGTATTTGATACATCAGAAAAGCAGAACTTAATATTTGGTACAGAAACCTTTGTTTGCAATTACAGAGATCATACGTTTCCTGTAGGTCTTGACCAAGTTTGCACACACTGCAGCAGGGATTTTGGCCCACTCCTCCATACAGACCTTCTCCTTCAGGTTTCGGGACTGTCGCTGGGCAATACGGACTTTCAGCTCCCTCCAAAGATTTTCTATTGGGTTCAGGTCTGGAGACTGGCTAGGCCACTCAAGGACCTTGAGATGCTTCTTACGGCGCCACTCCTTAGTTGCCCTGGCTGTGTGTTTCAGGTCGTTGTCATGCTGGAAGACCCAGCCACGACCCATCTTCAATGCTCTTACTGAGGGAAGGAGGTTGTTGGCCAAGATCTCGCGATACATCTCCCCATCCATCCTCTCCTCAATACGGTGCAGTCGTCCTGTCCCCTTTGCAGAAAAGCATCCCCAAAGAATGATGTTTCCACCTCCATGCTTCACGGTTGGGATGGTGTTCTTGGGGTTGTACTCATCCTTCTTCTTCCTCCAAACACGGCGAGTGGATTTTAGACCAAAACGCTCTATTTTTGTCTCATCAGACCACATGACCTTCTCCCATTCCTCCTCTGGATCATCCAGATGGTCATTGGCAAACTTCAGACGGGCCTGGACATGTGCTGGCTTGAGCAGGGGGACCTTACGTGCGCTGCAGGATTTTAATCCATGACGGTGTAGTGTGTTACTAATGGTTTTCTTTGAGACTGTGGTCCCAGCTCTCTTCAGGTCATTGACCAGGTCCTGCCGTGTAGTTCTGGGCTGATCCCTCACCTTCCTCATGATCATTGATGCCCCACAAGGTGAGATCTTGCATGGAGCCCCAGACCGAGTCGATTGACCGTCATCTTGAACTTCTTCCATTTTCTAATAATTGCGCCCAACAGTTGTTGCATTCTCACCAAGCTGCTTGCCTATTGTCCTGTAGCCCATCCCAGCCTTGTGCAGGTCTACAATTTTATCACTGATGTCCTTACACAGCTCTCTGGTCTTGGCCAGTGTGGAGAGGTTGGAGTCTGTTTGATTGAGTGTGTGGACAGGTGTCTTTTATACAGGTAACAAGTTCAAACAGGTGCAGTTAATACAGGTAATGAGTGGAGAACAGGAGGGCTTCTTAAAGAAAAACTAACAGGTCTGTGAGAGCTGGAATTCTTACTGGTTGGTAGGTGATCAAATACTTATGTCATGCAATAAAATGCAAATTAATTACTTAAAAATCATACAATGTGATTTTCTGGATTTTTGTTTTAGATTCCATCTCTCACTGTTGAAGTGTACCTATGATAAAAATGACAGACCTCTACATGTTTTGTAAGTAGGAAAACCTGCAAAATCGTCAGTGTATCAAATACTTGTTCTCCCCACTGTATTAAGGTTGAGAACTGATGCTTTTGTAGCTTTAAAATGTCTTACACAAGAGTATGAGTTTCTTAAGTATATATGCACATCCCAATGTTGGGATAGTTATCACTTTGTTATAAAATTTAAATAATAATGTTATTCATTTTATATTAAAATATGTGATGTGCAAAAATATTGAAAGAAAATTGAAATGTACAAACTTAACATGATGAACGCTAATAACATTTACTCTCACAGGTGGCCAAAAATAACAATCTGAAATCCACTCCCCCAATAGGCCACGCCTTTGGATTACCCAAATATGGGTTAATTTAACCATCAGTTGAGTTTTTATTCACTTTCATGCTGGGTTGACTCAGCAGATGGGTCTTTTTTTATGTGATCCATAAATTATTTTCAGGAGGCATGGTCTATTTAGGTCATGGCTTTCAGATATATATTTTTTTGGCCACCTGTGATAGCAAATGTAATTCCTGTTCATCATGTTATGTTTGTACACTGCAAATTGAAATATATTTTTGTAAATTACATATTTTATAATCTTAGTTACTCAGAAGTAAAATGATCTCTTAAATTAGTCACTTCCTGTTTAATCTGTCCATGAGAAATTACGTATTTTAATATACAATTAATAACATTATTATTTAAATAGCATAACAATGTGGTAACTATCACAATATTGGGATATACATAGGCAATTGAGGAACTCAACTTGTGTAAACCTCATTAAGCTACAAAAGTGTCAGTGCTCAACCTTAACATGTGTTAACAATACAACAGAACAGATGAACCGGAATGACATTTGCTCTCACATGTGGCCAAAAATAACTATCTGAAAGCCACACCTCTACTAAGTCACGCCTCCAGTCTTCTGATCTGACTTAGTGGATCATAGCTCAATAACCCAACTAAGTGACCCACCTAGCTGGGTCAAAAATAACCCTACGTGTGGTCTGTCCACTATTTATCCAGTGTCGGTCAGCTTTCCCATCAACCATCTCTTCTTCCTGATTACAAACCATCACAGAGCGCTAACGTTAGCCTTGGTCCTAGCTAGCGCTTAGTAGTCTCTCATTCATTCTTATTCATGGTAGGTAGATTAGATGAGTGTGTCCCAAAGCCTTGGGACAGCGGGTAAGACAGACAGGACAC
>NC_140012.1:40674569-40679569 GCF_964263955.1 Coregonus lavaretus
TTACAGACATTACGTCCTTGGATAAAACAGTGAAAATCAATAAGAACAGTAGTCCGGCTACACCCAGAAATCAAACATGCCTGGGATACCAGAGGAGAAGTTAGCTACAGAATGAAGACTATATTTCCATTTCTCAAACTACCGTCATGAAAAGGATATTGTTTGGGGAAAATAACTGAAGGATCTTGAAAACATCGGCATGCAGATACACTCTCTATTTCTCTCCCTCTCTTTCACTCTTTCACTCTCTCTCTATTTCTCTATTTCTCTATTTCTCTCTCTCTCTCTCTCTCTCTCTCTCTCTCTCTCTCTCTCTCTCTCTCTCTCTCTCTCTCTCTCTCTCTCTCTCTCTCTCTCTCTTTCTCTCTCTCTCTGTCTCTCACACACACAGACACTCACTTCAGTTTTCAACTGACGTTGTCTTATTTCGGTCTGAGTAAAATAACCCAAAACAGCAACACAGAGAGAAACCCCATTTATAAATCTACCAAACTGCCGCCTCCATATTTATTCACCAGAAAAACAAGCAGCAGCGTGACAAACAACAACTACTTCAATATGCTGCTCAGAGGAACACACATACACCCATTAACAAGCTGTAATAAACCCACCAAGATGACCAATTAGTCCCCATAATAAATTAGTATATATTGCTCTAGATTTGAATTATTATGATGTGGAAATCAAAGTATAATGAAGGCGACAGTATGGGCTGTAAATCTGAGTGTGTGGTAATTAGTGGAGTCTTAGTGACAATACATACATCTCAATGATCTGATGTACAAAACATGATGGATCGCTACACAACCTCTGGATATGGGCTAGATAAATCACACAACACTTTGGTCGATCAAGACCACTCCATGTGTGAAAGAAACACAACACATTGCCAACCAAGACCACTCCCTGTGTGGTCCTCTGTAGCTCAGCTGGTAGAGCACGGCGCTTGAAACGCCAAGGTAGTGGGTTCGATCCCCGGGACCACCCATACACAAAAATGTATGCACGCATGACTGTAAGTCGCTTTGGATAAAAGCGTCTGCTAAATGGCATATTATATTATTATTATATTATATTATTAAAAGAAACACAACACTTTGGCCAACCAAGACCACTCCCTGTGTGAAAGAAACACAACATATTGGCCAACCAAGACCACTCCCTGTGTGAAAGAAACACAACATGTTGGCCAACCAAGACCACTCCCTTTGTGAAGAAACAAAACACGTTGGCCAACCAAGACCACTCCCTGTGTGAAAGAAACACAACACGTTGGCCAACCAAGACCACTCCCTGTGTGAATGGAACACATCACGTTGGCCAACCAAGACCACTCCCTGTAGAAAAAGACACACAACACGTTGGCCAACCAAGACCACTCCCTGTGTGAAAGAAACACATTGGCCATACAATAGTGTTCCATGTGTAGTTTATTTTGGGCTAAACAGCATATAGCTAAACGTGGTGGGGAGGACACATCATCAGTGATGTAACCTGAGGTCATTGTGTGTTTCGGGTCTTTCAACATCATACACCCTTGCCCAGGCGACTCAGCCGAGGTTGATCAAATCAAATCAAATCAAATTGTATTGGCCACATGCGCCGAATACAACAGGTGCAGACATTACAGTGAAATGCTTACTTACACCCCTTAACCAACAGTGCATTTATTTTTAATAAAAAAAGTAGAATAAAACAAAAAAGTGTTGAGAAAAAAAGAGCAGAAGTAAAATAAAATAACAGTAGGGAGGCTATATATACAGGGGGGTACCGGTGCAGAGTCAATGTGCGGGAACACCGGCTAGTTGAGGTAGTTTAAGTAATATGTACATGTGGGTAGAGTTAAAGTGACTATGCATAAATAATTAACAGAGTAGCAGCAGCGTAAAATGATGGGGTGGGGCAGTGCAAATAGCCCAGGTAGCCATGATTAGCTGTTTAGGAGTCTTATGGCTTGGGGGTAGAAGCTGTTGAGAAGTCTTTTGGACCTAGACTTGGCACTCCGGTACCGCTTGCCGTGCGGTAGCAGAGAGAACAGTCTATGACTAGGGTGGCTGGAGTCTTTGACAATTTTGAGGGCCTTCCTCTGACACCGCCTGGTATAGAGGTCCTGGATGGCAGGAAGATTGGCCCCAGTGATGTACTGGGCTGTACGCACTACCCTCTGTAGTGCCTTACGGTCAGATTCCAAGCAGTTGCCATACCAGGCGGTGATGCAACCAGTCAGGATGCTCTCGATGGTGCAGCTGTAGAATCTTTTGAGGATCTGAGGACCCATGCCAAATCTTTTCATTCTCCTGAGGGGGAATAGGCTTTGTCGTGCCCTCTTCACAACTGTCTTGGTGTGTTTGGACCATGATAGTTTGTTGGTGATGTGGACACCAAGGAACTTGAAGCTCTCAACCTGTTCCACTACAGCCCCGTCGATGAGAATGGGGGCATGCTCAGTCCTCATTTTTTTCCTGTAGTCCACAATCATCTCCTTTGTCTTGGTCAAGTTGAGGGAGAGGTTGTTATCCTGGCACCACATGGCCAGGACTCTGACCTCCTCCCTATAGGCTGTCTCATCGTTGACGGTGATCAAATCAAATCAAATTGTATTGGCCACATGCGCCGAATACAACAGGTGCAGACATTACAGTGAAATGCTTACTTACAGCCCTTAACCAACAGTGCATTTTTTTTTTTTTTTTTATAAAACAACAACAAAAAAAGTGTTGAGAAAAAAAGAGCAGAAGTAAAATAAAATAACAGTAGGGAGGCTATATATACAGGATGTATCAGGCCTACCACTGTTGTGTAGGGAGTAGGGAGGCTATATAGGGAGTAGGGAGGCTATATAGGGAGTAGGGAGGCTATATATATCAGGCCTACCACTGTTGTGTCGTCTGCAAACTTAATGATGGTGTTGGAGTCGTGCCTGGCCATGCAGTCATGGGTGAACAGGGAGTACAGGAGGGGACTGAGCACGCACCCCTGAGGGGCCCCCGTGTTGAGGATCAGTGTGGCAGATGTGTTGTTACCTACCCTTACCACCTGGGGGCGGCCCGTCAGGAAGTCCAGGATCCAGTTGCAGAGGGAGGTGTTTAGTCCCAGGATCCTTAGCTTAGTGATGAGCTTTGAGGGCACTATGGTGTTGAATGCTGAGCTGTAGTCAATGAAGAGCATTCTCACGTAGGTGTTCCTCTTGTCCAGGTGGGAAAGGGCAGTGTGGAGTCCAATAGAGATTGCATCATCTGTGGATCTGTTGGGGCGGTATGCAAATTGGAGTGGGTCTAGGGTTTCTGGGATAATGGTGTTGATGTGAGCCATGACCAGCCTTTCAAAGCACTTCATGGCTACGTCACCCACTGATCATTCCTCTTGATCCTCAGCCACCTAGATGCTCTTTCAGCTGCCTCTGTGGCGGTGTTGATGGCCTTCCTCCTGTTGGCCCTTATGATGCCCAGTAGGCTATAGGCCATGTAGAGGGATTGACCAGCGAACCCTCTGCTGCCCACTACGTCAGGCTCACACCTTGCTCTCCACCCCTGCCTGCAGCACTGCTCCACCAGGTCCTCGTACTTCGCCCTCTTTATTTCGTTGGGCTCCTCAATGCGGTCCTCCCAAGGGATGGTGAGCTCCAATAAGATTACCTGCTTGGAGGTTTCAGGAAACCGTACAATGTCTGGCCTCAGTGTCATCGCTGTGATGGTGTCTGGGATCTTAAACTGCTTTCCTGGGTCGACTTTCAGATCCCAGTCTTGAGCTGTTGCGAGAAGGCCTGTGGAGGTTCTGGTAGCTGATGTTGGCTTTCCCCGGCTCTGACGAATGCGATGGCCTGCTTTGCTAGCTGGAGGTGCTTGCAGTGGCTGATTCCATTGCAGATGGTATCCGCTATGGCTTTGAGCACCTGGTCGTGGCGCCAGCCTTTGAGCAGCAGCTGAGGATGTGCTCAAGGGTTCCTCTCTTCAGGCACAGAAGGCATGATGGTGAATCAACCTTGTCCCAGCAGAACAGGTAAGATAGGCTTGGTGGGACTTTGAAACTGCCTGGATCATGAACTTGATTAGATGGGGCTTGGCCTTCCAAAGCTCAGACCATGTGACCTTACACTCCACCGCTTGCTCCCATCTTGTCCAGGCTCCTTGTTGCCACATTCCGACCATCCTGTTGGCTCGTTCCTCCTTGACTGCTGCTCACACTTCTTCCTGCACCAGTTTCCGCCTGTCTTTCCATTGGGCCTTGACGTAGCGTGGTGTTGTAAGGCTACTAAGACCAGCTCTTCCGGGAGTCACCTTGCCCACCTGCAAGCTGTGCCATAGCCGTGACCCAGCCTGCTATACTGCATCCTGAGCCCTCCACTTCCTCCATGTCCTCACCTCTATACTGGCCTGGGAGACTTCCGGAAGGCTTGACTCTCTGTATTGCAGCACCTCCCATGAATTCCTCATTCAGGCTACAATTTACCCCCACAAAAGTGGACGCACCTATGCAAGTAGAGACCTACAGGATCCGTTCTGTTCTGAATTGTTGCATGGTCTAATCCAAAAAAGATTGCATAGAAAGTGCAGATGTGTGTCTAGAGTAGTTGGCTTGAACTTGAGTGGGGGTGAGGTACGTGTTTTTAAACACACTGGAGTTACAGACATAGAGAAATCAATCAGGAGAGAGACAGAGATAAACAGAGAGAGAGAGAGGGGATAGAGAGAGAGAGACAAAGAGAGAGCGAGAGGGGGGAGAGATAACAGAGAAACAGACAGAGTAACAGAGAGAGAAAGATAGAGAGAGAGGGGGAGAGATAACAGAGAAACAGACAGAGTAACAGAGAGAGAAAGAGAGCGACAGGGATTTAGAAAAGGACAAACATTAAAAGCTCTTAGATTAATCTAACTTTTCCCCCCAAAACATCCCCGACCTCCCAAGGTCGTCCTCCAATCAGATCGCAGACAGCCCAAGGACTCCCATTGGACAAACCAAAACGCTCTTTTCCAAATTGGCAAGTGTCGTCTGTGCGACAC
>NC_140012.1:40689569-40697069 GCF_964263955.1 Coregonus lavaretus
TACAATATAACATAATGGGAAACAGGTGAAAACAATCAGGACAAACTAGACAAACACCGAAACATAGATCGGTGGCAGCTAGTACTCCGGGGACCACGAACGCCGAAGCCTGCCCGAGCAAGGAGGAGGGGCAGCCTCGGCTGATTCCGTGACATAACCGTTCTACTACAGCGAAAATGTTATTTTGGGGAAGCCTATTTGATTCTGAGTTCGGACATTTAAAGTTTGTATGTGAAAACTATTTCTAAGCTGCATACTGTTGTGGAAATTAATCACTATACTTTGTTAAAAATCAAAGTTCTTACGGAGTTTTTGTTGTTTACTTTATTGAATTTCAATAAAAGGAAGCTGGTCTGCAGAGTAGCCCCTCCTCTTCCTCTCTCTCTCCATCTTATATAGTGCCCTCCACACACCCTAGCTTTAAAATCCCTCCCTCTTCAGTTTCCTGCTCTTTTAAAAGAAAAAAAAATGGTTCAATCTGACCAGGTTGATATAAAGATTTTAATTTGGTAACATCGCACAGTGTGACGTGATAATCATGAAAGACTGAATCCGACGTACAGTCTGCAAAGGCCTAAAGACTAAAGTCTAGAGGACTGAACGGTAGTGTTCTGGTCTGTCCTTCAGTCTTTCTACCATCAACTAATGCTAGAGGACTGAAGTAGGGTTCTGATCTGTCCTTCAGTCTTTCTACCATTAACTAATGCTAGAGGACTGAACGGTATAGCTCTTTGAGCAACCAAATATGTTAAAGTAAAGTGGTGAGATTTAGCATTGGTTTAATTAGTTCTGCTAAATCTACACTCCACGCCGCCTCTGAAGATACACACACATGAGCACACACACACACACACACACACACACACACACACACACACACACACACACACACAAACAGACCTTCAGATCCTCGTGGAAAACGCAGCCAACCGATGTGCCAACGCTGAAGCAGCGCTTTCTAAAACCCTACATGACAGGTCTGTGCCTGAGGCTACAAGCAAGCCCTCGCCACTCCTCCCCTATATACGCTCCCCTTCTCCTCCCTCCCTCCATCCATCCACCCCTTCATCAAAGCCCTGCTCTCACACTGACCCTGAGAGGGGGCGGTCATTTGCAGTTGCCCCCCTGGAAGAAGCCATGGGTGAGAGGAGAATGGAGGGAGGAGATGGAAGGGTGAGTGAGGAGGAGGGGGAAGGGGGAGAGAGAAGAATGGAGGGAGGAGGAGTTAGATAGGAGAATGGAGGGGGGAGGGGAGGGGAGGGGGAAGGAGGGAGAGTGATGGGATGTGAGAGGAGAGAAGTGTGTGAAATCTTACTGTCTGTTTAATATTCCCTGCAGAGTGAGAAACAGACAGAAAATCGATCACGTCATTTTTCCTCCGATATGAAAAACTTAAGGGGGAGAGAGGTGTGAACCTCCCTCCCTCCCCCCCATCCCTCCTGGCTGCTTATCTTTCTTTCTTTCTCTTTCATTATTTCACTCTCTCCACCTTGAGAGCATTGCTCTGAGTCATACAGAGAAGTATGGAGCGAAAGAGAGAGAGAGAGGGTAGGGGTGTGAAAGAGAGAGAGAGAGTGAGAGAGAGAGAGAGAGAGAGAGAGAGAGAGAGGGGAGGGGTGAGAAAGAGAGAGAGAGAGAGAGAGAGAGAGAGAGAGGGGGGGGGAGAGAGAGAGAGAGATAAAGAAGGAAGTGCGGGGAACGGAGGCGAGAGAGGTCAATCATGTTTAGTCTTTCTTTCGGTAAACCTAGAAAATTAAAAACTATAGCTCATGCCATGTCTATTGAACTAGATCCAATAGGTAAGGAAGCTCTCTGCCTCTGCTCCAAAACCCACACCAGCAGAACCATTCAATAATATTAAGCAATGCATTGGGCATGCATTCTGGTTATATATTCTAAATCTGCATCCCATTCCCTATATAGTGCGCTATTTTTGACTCACCTCATTCCCTATGTAGTGCACTACTGTTGACCAGAGTAGTGCACTATATAGGGAATAGGGTGCCATTTGGGAAGCACTCCACAGTAGTGGATATGTATTCTAAATGTTATGCTAGTGTGACACACTGCCTTTTTCAAAGTGAGTGAGACCCTAGCAAAGTAGGCTGCTCCAACTGGGTTGAAGGTCTGATGTGTTTGTCTTTGAGACCTTGACAATGACCCAGACAGAGACAGACAGACAGACAGAGACAGACATCTGACATCAGGGTCCGCTAACAGAATAGTCTGACAGCCTGTCTGTCTGTCTCTTATCTACTTTCAGGTTTAGTGGTGCCACCCTGGGCCCACTGGACTAGAGCAACCTGCACAGGCTCTAATACAGGCAGACACACACACACACACACACACACACACACACACACACACACACACACACACACACATACACACACACATACACACACATACACACACACACACACACACATACACACACACACACAGACACAACTACACACTCACACACAGACACAACTACACACTCACACTACCAGATCTGCACTCACCATAACATTCACGTACCTATTTTAGTAAACAAACAAAACTTCACACGAACACACACACTTCGTGAAAAGCAGCATTCCTGGAAACGTCTTGACGGAGTCTGATCAATGGGAGTAGATTGCAGAAGAGCAGTTGAGCTCACATTCCCACTCAATACTGTCATAGTGAGAGAGAAAGAGAGAGAGAGAGAGAGAGAGAGAGAGAGAGAGAGAGAGAGGGCAACCATTGAAGAACAAACATCATTGTAAATACAACCCATATTTATGTTGATTTATTTTCCATTTTGTACTTTAACTATTTGCCCACCATTACAACACTGTATATATACATAATATGACATTTGAAATGTCTTTATTCCTTTGAAACTTTTGTGAGTGTAATGTTTACTGTAAATTTTTATTGTTTATTTCACTTTTGTTTACTATCTACTTCACTTGCTTTGGCAATGTAAACATATGTTTCCCATACCAATAAAGCCCTTAAATTGAAATGAATTGAGAGAGAGCGCGAGAGTGAAGGGAACACAGTTGTGGTCTTTCCCAGGTGCTGCTGGGAAATGGTGTTCAGGGGGGTTTTGTCTATGCTTTGTTGATCAATGATGTCATGGCCTACAATCCATCAATGTCAACTATACTCATCAGACCAGATACTGTTTGTTATTATTTTATTAAATCATAGGCAGAGGTAGGAGGCGTTTGACCCTCTCATACTCACACAATGCCCCCCAAGACACACACACACACACACACACACACAATGGTTATTGGCACCGGAGAAGATGGCTGCCGTTTTACAGCCCTCTAACCAATTGTACTATTATGTGTATTCTTTCACGTTATTTGTAATTTATTCTGTACATAATGTTTCTGCCACCATCTCTTATGACCAAAAAGAGCTTCTGGATATCAGGACAGCGATTACTCACCTCATATTGGACAAAGATATTTTCTTCAACGAGTCGGACGCGAAGGATATTCTACAGACACCCGACAAGGCCCAAATCCCCGTCATTCGCATTAGAAAGAGACGGAGATATCGTGGACGTAGGTCGGGGTGCCTTGTAAGGATCCGACGGCGAGTGAGTAAACTGCCTCTTCCATCAATCCTATTAGCCAATGTTCAATCATTTGAAAATAAATTGGACGACCTGATATTTAGGTTATCCTACCAACGGGACATTAAAAACTGTAATATCTTATGTTTCACCAAGTCGTGGCTGAACGATGACATGGATAACATACAGCTGATGGGATATATGCTACATCGGCAGGATAGAACGGCTGACTCCGGTAAGACAAGGGGTGACGGTCTGTGTATATTTGTAAACAACTCAAATCTAATACTAAGGAAGTCTCAATGTTTTGCTCGCCTGAGGTAGAGTATCTCATGATAAGCTGTAGACCACACTATCTACCAAGAGAGTTTTCATCTGTATTTTTTGTAGCTATCTATTTATCACCTCAAACCGATGCTGGCACTAAGGTTTCACTCAATGAGCTGTATAAGGCCATAAGTAAACAGGAAAACGCTCATCCAGAGGCAGCGCTCCTAGTGGCCGGGGACTTTAATGCAGGGAAACTTAAATCCATTCTACCTAATTTCTACCAGTATTTTAAATGTGCAACCAGAGGGAAAAAAACTCTAGGAGTACACCACATCAGTCACTGGCTTCATCAATAAGTGCATCTATGAGGTCGTCACCACAGTGACCATACGTACATACCCCAACCAGAAGCCAAGGATTACAGGCAACATCCGCACTGAGCTAAAGGGTAGAGCTGCCACTTTCAAGGAACGGGACTCTAACCCGGACGCCTATAAGAAATCCCGCTATGCCCTCCGACGAACCATCAAATAGGCAAAGAGTCAATACAGGACTAAGATTTAATCGTACTACAACGGCTCCGACACTCGTCGGATGATGCAGGGCTTGAAAACTATTACAGACTACAAAGGGAAGCACAGCTGCGAGCTGCCCAGTGACACAAGCCTACCAGACGAGCTAAATCACTTCTATGCTCGCTTCGAGGCGAGCAACACTGAAGCATGCATGAGAGCATCAGCTGTCCCGGATGACTATGTGATCACGCTCTCCGTAGCCGATGTGAGTAAGACTTTTAAGCAGGTCAACATTCAGACGGATTACCAGGACGTGTACTCTGAGCATGCGCTGACAAACTGGCAAGTGTCTTCACTGACATTTTCAACATGTCCCTGACTGAGTCTGTAATACCAACATGTTTCAAGCATACCACCATAGTCCCTGTTCCCAAGAACACTAAGATAACCTGCCTAAATGACTACCGACACGTTGCACTCACGTCTGTAGCCATGAAGTGCTTTGAAAGGCTGGTCATGGCTCACATCAACACCATTATCCCTGAAACACTAGACCCACTCCAATTTGCATACCACCCCAACAGATCCACAGATGATGCAATCTCTATTGCACTCCACACTGCCCTTTCCCACCTGGACAAGAGGAATACCTATGTGACAATGCTATTCACTGACCACAGCTCAGCGTTCAACACCATAGTGCCGTCAAAACCCACTAAGCTAAGCACCCTAGGACTAAACACCTCCCTCTGCAACTGGATCCTGGACTTCCTGACGGGCCGCCCCCAGGTGGTAAGGGTATGTAACAACACATCTTCACCCATGACTGCATGGCCAGGCACGACTCCAACACCATCATTAAGTCTGCCGACGACACAACAGTGGTAGGCCTGATCACCGACAACGATGAGACAGCCTATAGGGAGGAGGTGAGAGACCTGGCCATGTGGTGTCAGGATAACAACCTCTCCCTCAACGTGAACAAGACAAAGGAGATGATTATGGACTGCAGAAAAAAAAGAGGACTGAGCACGCCTCATTCTCATCGATGGGGCTGTAGTGGAACAGGTTGAGAGCTTCAAGTTCCTTGGTGTCCACATCACCAACAAACTATCATGGTCCAAACACACCAAGACAGTCGTGAAGAGGGCACAACAAAGCCTATATCCCCTCAGGAGACTGAAAAGATTTGGCATGGGTCCTCAGATCCTCAAAAAGTTATACAGCTGCACCATCGAGAGCATCCTGACTGTTTGCATCACCGCCTGGTATGGCAACTGCTCGGCCTCCGACCGCAAGGCACTACAGAGGGTAGTGTGTACGGCCTAGTACATCACTGGGGCCAAGCTTCCTGACATCCAGGACCTCTATACCAGGCGGTGTCAGAGGAAGGCCATATAAATTGTCCAAGACTCCAGCCACACTAGTCATATACTGTTCTCTCTGCTACCGCATGGCAAGCGGTACCGGAGCGCCAAGTCTAGGTCCAAAAGGCTTCTTAACAGCTTCTATCCCCAAGCCATAAGACTCCTGAACAGCTAATCATGGCTACCCAGACTATTTGCATTGCCCCCCCACCCCAACCCCCTCTTTTACGCTGCTGCTACTCTGTTTATTATCTATTCATAGTCACTTTAACTCTACCAACATTTACATATTACCTCAATTACCTCGACTAACCGGTGCCCCGGCACCTTGACTCTATACCGGTATCCCCTGTATATATCCTCCCTACTGTTATTTAATTTTACTGCTGCTCTTTCATTATTTGCTATTTTTATTTTTTACTTATCTATTTTTTACTTAACACTTTTTGTTATTTTCTTAAAACTTCATTGTTGGTTAAGTGCTTGTAAGTAACCATTTCACTGTAAGGTCTACACCTTTTGTATTCGGCGCATGTGGCAAATACAATTTGATTTGATTTGAATTTCACCCAAGACACACACACACACACACACACAAACACCTTGCACGCACACACACACACACGCACACACACACACACACTGCCCCCCAAAATGCATACACACACACACACAGGACCACACACACCCCTCCCTGTGTGAGATTGTGCTTGTAAATGAGAAGAGACTTAACCATGCATTGGCCCCTCATTAATCTGTGCTCTGCTCTACTCTGGTCTGCTGCTCACCCTTGATTCATGGAGAGCAACCTTTACTGGCTCTCCCTCTCCCTGGCATCAAGCATGATTGATAGCCAACACACACACACACACACACACTTGAATAAACATGCACAGTACTTAAACAAACACACACACACACACATACCTAAACACATATATAACCATGTACATATACCCCTCTCCACCTACACCTCGCTCTGCCATGCTGGTTACAAGTCACCTTCTGACAAAGAGAAGAACAGAAGGAGGGAGAGAGAAGGAGAAGGAGATAGACAGAAAGAGAGAGAGAGAGAGATAGGTGGTGTTGATGGTATCCTCAATGAAATGATAAAATATACAGAACACAAATTTCAATTAGCTATACTATACAACAGGTGTAGACTAACAGTGAAATGCTTACTCACGGGCCCTTCCCAACAATGCAGAGAAAAAAAGAGAAATAACAGGAAAAATAATAACACCAGGAATAAATCCACAATGAGTAGCGATGACTTGGCTATATAAACGAGGTACCTGTACCAAGTCAATGAGCAGGGGATGAGGTCATTGAGGTAGATATGCACATATACAGTAGGTAGGGATAAAGTGACTAGGCAACAGGATAGATAATAAACAGTAACAGCAGCATATTTGATGAGTCAAAAGAGTTAGTGCAAAAAGGGTCAATGCAGATCATCCGGGTAGCTATTGATTAACTATTTAAGTCTCATGGCTTGGGGGTAGAAGCTGTTCAGGGTCTTGTTGGTTCCAGACTCGGTACATCGGTACCGCTTGCAGTGCGTTAGCAGAGACAACAGTCTATGACTTGGGTGGCTGGAGTCTGACAATTTTTAGGCTCTTCCTCTGACCCCGCCTGGTATAGAGGTCCTGGATGGCAGGGAGATCGGCCCTAGTGATGTACTGGGCCGTACGCAGTAACCTCTGTAGAGCTTTGTGGTCGGATGCCAAGCAGTTGCCGTACCAAGCGGCGATGCAGCCAGTCAGCATGCTCTTAATGATGCAGCTGT